>NC_047095.1:111676846-111985072 GCF_902459505.1 Geotrypetes seraphini | reverse complement strand
CTGGTATTTAATGTATGTGTGTGATTAGTTAGTTGGCTGTTCCCACAAGCCTTTTATGGAAAAGGCAACTAATGTTTCACCTTCCAGAAATGAGTCTTAGTGTTAAATTAAGCATTTCTGGGAAGGGTATTCTGACCTTAGCACCCTGGCTCATTACTTTTTTAAGGGCATTGGAGATCAGAGATTTAAATTTAGCCCTGTATTATACTATTTTATTTATTTATTTTGATTTACAGTACTCCCCCCCCCAAAATTTGCAAGGGTTCTGTTCCAAGACCACCTGCTAATTTTGAAACTCCGCAAATATTGGATGTGGTGCTAAAATGGCTAAATATGCCCTCCAAATCAAATTTAAAGAGTAGAATGTGTGTTCTCACCAATAATGATGAAGGTATAGACAAGAAAGCGGCAAATCAGAGGATTTACAGTAGAGAATGACACGGTGAAAAAATTGGTCCCCGTCACCGCCCCGTCCCCGTCTCACCATCCTCTGCACCGCCCCGTCACCGCCATTCCCTTCACCGCCCCGTCACCGCCACTGCCACCCCATTCACCGCCCCGTCACCGCCACTGCAACCCCATTCACCGCCCCGTCACCGTCACCGCTGCATACATAAAAGCCTCAAACGGGTACGATTTTATATACTTTTCTTTATTTATGTATAAAGGAAACATTCTTTAAAACTTTAAAACTTAGTTAAATATTAGTTAATAACTATACAAAAACAAAACACGCAGAGAAAAAATTAATTAATATAAATTCTCAAAACTGACACATTTTGATCACTAAATTTAAAATTTCATACAGTTTTTCAATCACTAATCTTCCACCACCCCTGGGGCTAGCAATGCAAAAACAAACACGACATGTACTTTAAATGCTTACAATGTTAGCCTACATGGTAAGTAGACGCGGCCGCTGTACCTAATCGCGGCAAAGATCTCCCTGCCGTGATTAGCATAGTGACCGCGGCTACGGCTGCAAGTCTCCCCTCCCCCCAGCGATCACGGCAGGAGGGCACCCAACCCCTCCTGTAGACCCCCCCCCAACGGCCCTCCCGACAATCACAGCAGAAGGGTACCCAACCCCTCCTGCTGGACCCCCCCCCCAACGAACCCTCCCACCCCGGAACCCCCTTAGTCTTACTTTCCAAGTTGGACCGGACGGCTCCTCACACGTATGGCCAGCAGGCTTGCCTCCGTCCAAATGAGGCGGGCCCGCCCCTACCCTGCCCAACCCACAGGATCCTAGGGCCTGATTGGTCTAGGCACCTAAAGCCACTCCCGCTATAGGAGGGGCCTTAGGTGCTTGGGCCAATCAGGCCCTAGGATCCTGTGGGTTAGGCAGGGGAGGGTAGGGGCGGGCCCGCCTCATTTGGACGGAGGCAGGCCTGCTGGCCAGACGAGCGAGGAGCTGTCCGGTCCAACTTGGAAAGTAAGACTAAGGGGGTTCCGGGGTGGGAGGGTTTGTTGGGGGGGGGTCCGGCAGGAAGGGTTGGGCACCCTCCTATTGGCAATATAGGGGGCCGTTGGGGGTGCCGGCAGGAGGGGTTGGGCACCCTCCTACCAGTGATCATAGGGGGGCTGTTGGGGAGCTGGCAGGAGGGGTTGGATATCCTCCTGCTGCGATCGTCGGGGGGGCTGTTGGGGTAGGCAGGAGGGGATGGGTACCCTCCTGCCGCGATCGTTGGGGAGGGCTAGTTCTGTCGGCATGAGGGCTGAGTGCGATCGTCGGGGGGGGGGGCAGGTTCTATTGGCAGGAAGGGTTGATCTGACAAATGAGGAGCACGGTGAAACACAGGTAAATAGCAGTTCCTAGAAGGGGGAACATTGGCCTGCGGGGACAAATCTATTCACCGTTTTTGCGGGCGGTGAAAGGATTTGTCCCCGCGTCTGCGGCGATTTGCTAATGAGGTCACCATAACCCGCAGCCAAACCGCAGCCACGCAGCGGTTCGCTGCGGGGATCGCTCCCCGTGTCATTCTCTAATTTACAGTTCCTCGGGTGGCATCTCTTCGGGCGCATCAGAAGGAGTCATATCTTCTGATAGGTCGTCTTCTGGTGTGGTTTTGTGCTGGCTTTCCGTCATAGGTTTGAGGAACATTGTGATGGAAAGTTGCTGTCGTTTCTTCATGGTGGCAAGGAGGATCTTATATGTCTGAATGGAAGCATCGATGCCATTATTAACTTTGAGAACTAGAACCATATAGGGATCCCATGCTTCAATCATCCCTTGCTGTCCTAATAATCTGGGTCAGACCCTGCTCCTCCTCCTCAGGATCAATCGCTTCCCCGTCATCTTCGCTGGCATACTTTGTTAGCTCCAACAAATCCTTGTCCGTCAGGGGCTCAGAGTGGGCATCAGTGAGATTGTGGAACTCATCTTGAGTGATGTCGTCAAAACCTTCACCACCTAGTATCTTTCCCAGTCCCATGGCCTTATCGACACCTCATGCTGAATTTCTTCTGGTGAGAAACCATTGTAATCATGAACACACTCTGACCACATCTTCTTTTAGCATGAGTTGAGGGTTTCCTTTTTCATCTCCTTAAGAGCAGCTTGGATGACTGACAGGCATGTTGTAATTGTAAAGTTACACCAATAACTCTTTAATGTAAAATTATCATCTGTGTCCATTGCATCCACAAGGTGTTGGAGAGAATTTCTTGTATAAAGAGCCTTGAAGGCACGGATCACTTTGGTTCAGAGGTTGGATTAGGGAGGTGGAGTTGGCAGGAAGGAACTCAATTTGGCCTCCCTCATAATACAAATCCAAAGGATGTCCGCCAGCATTATCCATAATGAGCAACACTTGGAAGGCCATGCCTAAGTCGTGAAGGTAATCCTTGGCTTGAAGGATGAAGCACTGGTGAAACCAGTTTGAAGCTAGGATTTTGGTAAGCCAGGCCTTTGGGTTGTACATCCAGTGGACTGGCAGCAGGTTTTTATTTTTGTTTTTGAGGGCTGTAGGGTTTGCTGATTTGTAGATGAGTCCTGGTTTCATCATATAGCCAGCAGCATTGCCACACATAATGAGCGTCACTCTGTCCTTCTGTGCCTTAAACCCTGGAGCTTTGGCTTCGTCCATCATGATGTAAGTTCTGGCATCTTCTTCCAGAACAAGCCTGTCTCATCCATGTTGAAAACTTGTTCTGGCTTATAGCCCTTCTCCTCTATGATGTCCCTGAAGATCTTGGGGTACTTTTCAGCGGCTTCTTTGTCGGCAGATGCTGCCTCTCCATGTAGAGAAATACTTTTAATATTAAATCTTTTTTGAAAGCGATCAAACCATCCTTTGCTGGCTTGAAAATCTTCAGGCTCCTTGTGTTGTAGATGATCCGGGTTGCTGTTCTATGGCATCCATTGCAAACTGCTGGTACTGAAAGGTCACTTGGACACACAAAGTCAGAGGCGTGAAGAAAGTACAAGAAATTTATTACGGTATACCGGACTCTAGTGCAGTTAATAGCCTGCCTACTAGAGTGTCAGAAACAGGAAATACACGGACTTTTATGCCCTTTTTGCAAACTAATATATGCAAAAATTACAATTTTCATTTGTTACTTCTATAACTTTTCTACAATTATTATTGGACCTAAGCTCACACTAGCAGGTCACTTATCTAACTCTTACAGTTCTAAATGTTAAATGTGCAGAAGGGCAGGGTACATCATGACTCAAACTCTTATCTATTTAGCTTACAATGTGGTAAGGCAGGGACATACATTTTAGGCAGATGAAGTCAATAGATTGTACACTTTCTTCAGCTATGTAGGCCAGGGCAATATTTTAAACAACAGTTAACCATTTCATGACCCTACAGTACAATTTCCTAGCTTTTTCACGGATAATGTTACCATTCAAGGGGATGTTTTTTCTTGCAGTCAGTGATCCACAATGCCAAGACAGATTCCAACCTAACGATAGTCTTATTTCTTACTGTCGTTACCTTTTTGGCAACATCACAGAAACTTACTGATATGGTGCTTCTGATTGCTGCCTCGTTCTTCTTTATGCAGCGTACAGTGCTTTCATTAATGCCATAATGGCGCGCTATAACTTTTTTGTTCTCGGAGCACATCCAGCAGCTCAACTTTCTCCTGGAGTGTCTTGCACTTCTTCTGGCGCTTTGGTTCATTGCCATAGGCCTTTGAAGGTGCAGGGCGTTTGGGTGGCATTTTTGGGCTTTCACCGGTTTGTAAAACACTCGAGATAGCTACACTCTGGCTACTTTCAAAACTCCCGCCAAACCTTTTCAATCATCCTGATTGGCCACTGTGCTTCCAGACATTTTGTACATGTAAATTTAGCTTGCAAGGGATGATTGAAGCATGGGATCCCTAGATAGTATGGTTCAGACTCTCAAAGTTAATAGAAATGGCATTGATGCTGCAATTCAGACATGTACAGTAAAACCTTCCTTGCCACCATAAAGAAACAACGACCATACGGTACAGGTACATGGGGAAGAACGAGGCAGCGATCGGGAGTACAGTATCAGTAAGTTTCTGTAATGATAATAAGAGATAAGAAATAAGAATTACTGTTCAGTATATGGTTCTAAATTAATTCTCATTAGGAAAATACAAGAAAAACCACGATCGAGTGAGGGAAATTTGCGGATAAAAAACCTGCGAATGACTGGGGGCGTGAAATCTGAAACGTGAATAAGCGGGGGAGTACTGTATATCCTGTTCTCCCAGGAGCTCAGAACGGGTTACAGATTGACATTCACAATCAGTTTTAGGACAGACAATCATGACAAGGAAAAGGGATATAGTTAGATAAACACAGATCTTATTCTAAAGTCCTGGCTGGTCATAAAGAGGAGAGCATAAAAGGAATATTTGAGGAGACTGTTCATTGGTGGCCCGATTGGCAGAAGAGGAAAGTTTTCACTAATCTTCAGAAGGTCATTAGGAAGTCCCGTGACCTTATCTGTGTGGGAAACTGGTTCCACAACCGGGGGAGGAAGTGGCTGTAAGAGCGTTTTCGAGCAGTGTTCATCTGAAGGGAATGCTGAGTCTTAGCTCTGCTTCGGAGTGGAGGGGGCGGTTGGGGGTGTATGGCTTTATCTTGGATGCAATGTAGGCTAGATTTTTGAGGTGGAATCTCTTGTGGGCCATCCAATAGGGTCTTGAAGATGCAACGCTTTGCTATTGGTAACCAGTGAGCTGCACGAAGCGCTGAAGTGCTGGGGTCCTTAGTAGCCAGTGAAGATTTTGCAGAAATCAAGGCTGATTTCCAAAGACCGGATATTGTACCATGTTCACCACTGGAGGAACCCCTAATTTTCTAATACCATATTTACAGATTGTTTGTTTTGATTTAAGTGCAGCTGTGGGCTTCAGGGATTCTGGTGAAGTTGGTAAAACTTATTTTGCCCTGGAGGGCAAGGAATGTGCCTAGGCTTCCAGGAGATATACGCCAGCATTCAGGAGATGTCTCTGGTGCTCGGATAGACCCAAAGGCTGGGGTGAAAAACCATTGCTGCTGCTGGCTGTGAAGAGCAACAGCTGGTGTATAGCATTTTTTTGAGAGGTATCGAGTCGCATGAGTTGAGCATGTGACACACAGAACCGAGTGCTAAGTGTCAACAAAAAAAGGAAGAGGACAGAGGTGCCCACAGAAAAGGTAATTGGAAAAGCAAAAAAAAAAAAAAGTAGGAACAATAATACTCTGTATCCAGATGACCTTTATCAAAAATCTGGATTGCAGCAGTCAATATCTGCACAAAATCAACAAAGGTAGAAACAGTTGATGTGTAAAGGACCCAACATGGTCTGTTTTCTTACTCAGGAATCCAATAAGAACATAAGAATAGCCTTACTGGGTCAAGCCCAGTAGCCCTCCATTCTACCGATCCAGAGCAAGCAGAGGCTTCCCCCTTGTCTTAATAACAGGCTATGGACTTTTCCTCCAGGAATTTGTCCAAACCTTTCTTGAAATCTGCTACGCTATCTGCTTTTACCACATCCTCTGGCAACGCATTCCAGAGCTTAACTATTCTATGAGTGAAAAAATATTTCCTTCTGTTGGTTTAAAAATATTTCCCTGTAACTTTATTGAGAGTCCCCTAGTCTTTGTAATTTTTGACGGAGTGAAAAATCAATCCACTTGTACCCGTTCTACTCCACTCAGGATTTTGTAGACTTCAATTATATCTCCCCTCAGCCATCTCTTTTTCAAGCTGAAGAGCCCTAACCGTTTTAGTCTTTCCTCATACGAGAAGCGTTCCATCCCCTTTATCATCTCGGTCGCTCTTCTTTGATCCTTTTCTAGTGCCGCTATATCTTTCTTGAGATAAAGAGACCAGTGTTGAACACAATACTCCAGGTGAGGTCTATCATATCAGCCTAGTTAATTCAGTGCTAACAGCAAACTATGCTAAGTACATGCTGAGTAGAGAGTATGAAGTACATGGGTAACTTCTGTGGAACCAAATTGCTCCTGCAGCAGTGGCATAGCCATACAGCCAATTTTGGGCGGGCCTGAGCCCAAAAGTGGACAGACATCTGTCTTCCCCTTCTTTCCCACCCTCCCAGCCTGTTCAGTAGGCTCTCTTTCCCTCCCTTCCCACCCTCCCAGCCTGTTTAGCAGATTTTCTCTCTCCCTTCCTTCCCACTCTCCCAGCCCGTGCAGCAAATTTCCCTCCCTTCCCACCCCTACAGCCCATCAGGTTACTAGCAATGGTTTGGTCTCAGGCCCAGTCACCCAGTAGCTACATGCTGCTGGCGGCAGACCTAGATGCCTTTCCTTTGATACAAAATGCAGACGTGTCGGAGGGAAGGCTTCCGGCTCAGCCGCCAGCATTGTGTACAAACCGCTGCTATGCCCCTGTCCCATAGGCTTGTATTTAGTGGTATCCAACCTTTTCACAACATGAGTATTTAAAAAAAACCTCTGAGGGCCACCAAAAGATTTCAAGCTTACACATATGACTAATTGTTCAGACTGGATATTAAACATTTAAAAATTAATACTAATAGATTCTATAACACTTCAAGGATATATATATATTTTTTTTTAATCACTTTATTTTGGATTGCTAACAGTAGCAAATTCCATAAATGAGACAAGTGGGCAAGATTGAAATTAATAATAATAATTTATTTTTAGAATACCGCCATACCCGTGAAGTTCTAGGCAGTTCACAACAGTTAAGCATAGTACAAACAATGCAAATCGTTTGAGATTCAACAGATTAAGTGCATACAATATAAAAAAGAAATGCATACAATATAGGAAGGATACAACAACGTTAAAATAAAGTAAAAAGTTAAAAGAATAAGATTACATAAAAAACCCAGCCTGTTAACGTAGGGAAATGCAAGGTCATGCATGTAGGGAAAAAGAACCCGATGTTCAGCTACAAAATGGGAGGATCACTGCTAGGGGTAAGTAACCTTGAAAGAGACCTGGGAGTGATGGTGGACACGTCTTTGAAGGCGTCGGCACAGTGCACCACAGCCTCAAGAAAAGCAAACAAAATGTTGGGTATCATTAAGAAGGGTATCACGACCAGGACAAAGGAGGTCATCCTGCCACTGTATCGTGCGATGGTGCGACCGCATCTGGAGTACTGTGTCCAGTATTGGTCGCCGTACCTCAAAAAGGACATGGCGGTACTTGAGGGAGTCCAGAGAAGAGCAACTAAACTGATAAGAGGTATGGAAAACCTCTCATATACTGACAGACTGAAAAAGCTGGGGCTGTTCTCCCTGGAAAAGCAGAGACTTAGAGGAGACATGATAGAAACCTTCAAGATCCTGAAGGGTATAGAAAAAGTAGACAGGGACAGATTTTTCAGATTATGGGGAACCACAAGTACAAGGGGGCACTCGGAAAAATTAAAAGGAGACAGGTTTAAAACAAATGCCAGAAAGTTCTTTTTCACCCAGAGGGTGGTGGACACATGGAACGTGCTTCCGGAGGCTGTGATAGGCCGGAGCACGTTACAAGGCTTCAAAGAAGGTTTGGATAGGTTCCTAGAGGATAAATGAATTGAGGGGTACAGATAAGAGTAGCGGTAGGTTATAGGGATAGTCTGGGACCATTGCTCAGGCAATGGGCCTGATGGGCCGCCGCGGGAGCGGACCGCTGGGCGAGATGGACCTCTGGTCTGCCTCAGCGGAGGCAACTTCTTATGTTCTTATGTTAAATAATTGAGTTTTTATCTGTTTTCTGAAATCGAGATAAGAAGCTTCTAACACAGTTTTGGCCAGCCATAAATTCAGTTTGGCCGCCTGAAAAGAAAAGGTTCTCTCAAGGAACCTTTTAGAGTGACATAATTTTATCGAGGGATTTGCAAACAAGTGTATTCTTCGAGAACTCTTGTTAGCATAATTCAAAGTAAAATGAGGAGTAAGATAACCCGGTAACATGCCAAATACTGTTTTGTAGCAAATGCATGAAAACTTAAACAAAACTCTGGATTCCAGTGGCAACCAATGGAGCTTACTTGGACAGTAAAGCACACTACCTGGACCCTAAATCTATAACCCCAAAAGTTAAGACTTTTTTCAAAGGATTAAGTGCCATACAAAGCAAGAGTGGCAGCAGAATCTCCCTGAAATATCTCTCTTGCTGGATCTTGATGAATTGCCCATCTTCATGCTTCAGTAGAGATTGATAAGCCACATTTTCATGATCAGCTTGGTGTACTTGTCATTATCCAAGAGTATTGGATGCCATGGAAGGCTTTCTTATATCTCTCATTCTATATTAAGGATTTTGCTTTTCAGTTTCCATGATGTTATTGGAATCAATATGATAAAGTATTCTGTTGGCATCTACTGTACATTGAATCGTAATGATTCCAATAACATGGATTTGGTAAGCACTGAAAAGCAGCTTATCTCAGTGCAGCAAGCAGACTGGAGAGTGTGGTATAGTTATTCATCCATCACCTTTATATCCTGCTCAAAATCCAGTGTAACCTAGTAAATGAGGGAAGATAAATAACTGAATGGTTTCATCTAGTCTGCCTAACCATACTCACTCTATAAATTAATAATTTAAATGGTCCATTTTCTTAGATATTTTTGAGCCAGAAACCCAGAGCTCTGCCTGGTAATGTGCTTACGTTCAGTCTACTGTAGTTTCTGTCCAAGCTCACTCCAGCACATCTAAACCATCCCAGCTATTGAAGCCCTCACCAGCCTGTCCTCAACTGAATGGCCATATGTGGGACACAGACCGTGCAAGTCTGCCCAATACTGGCCTTAGTTCTTCAATATATACCCATTATTTTCCGATTAGAGATCTTCTATGTTCACCCCATGCTTTTTTGTACTCTGTCACTGTTTTCCTCTCACCGACCACCCTTTCTGTAAAGAAGAATTTTCTAACATTTATTCTTGAGTCTACCACCCCTCAACCTCGGATTATGCCCTCTGATTTTTACCATTTTCCTTTCTCTGGAAAAGATTTTGTTCTACGTTAATACCTTTCAAGTATTTGAATATCTGAATCATATCTCCCCTGTCCCACCTTTCCTCTAGGGCAGGGATCTCAAAGTCCCTCCTTGAGGGCCGCAATCCAGTCGGGTTTTCAGGATTTCCGCAATGAATGTGCATTGAAAGCAGTGCATGCACATGGATCTCATGCATATTCATTGGGGAAATCCTGAAAACCCGACTGGATTGCGGCCCTCAAGGAGGGACTTTGAGATCCCTGAGCTAGATCAATGCATACTAGTGGTTTGTGTCCCTTCCTGACTGACAGATGGAGTTGGGAATTCTGAATCATTTCCGTGATATCTCCTTTATTGAGTTTGGCATAAGCTAGAATCATTGTGCACGTATCTACCTCCAACAGATGGTAAGGTTGAGCTAGTTAGGTAGGCCTGATCATCTGGCTAGTAGTCCAAGGCCT
The DNA here is from genome assembly GCF_902459505.1 of Geotrypetes seraphini. NCBI lineage: Eukaryota > Metazoa > Chordata > Amphibia > Gymnophiona > Dermophiidae > Geotrypetes > Geotrypetes seraphini. The sequence continues at coordinate 111,975,195 of NC_047095.1, read as the reverse complement.
GCATCCCTGGGCTATATAGTCTTCAAACCTTAACCCTACTCCTCTGCCCTCCAACCCAGCCAGCTGATAAACCGTTTCCTTTAACTGTATCCATGACATCCTGTTTGTCTTTGGGAAGCAGAGCTGAGAATGTGATGTCATAAAGCCTCATTCCACCAATAAGAGCCAACCTCATCAGTGATATCACAATGGCTCGATTGTCCTGTACTCCCCTCTACCCCCAGCCCAACCATCTGATTAAGCCTTTCTCTTAACTGTATCCATGACATCCAGTTTGTCTTGGCTGTTTAGATTGTAAGCTCTTTTGAGCAGGGACTGTTTCTTCTTCTTTGTGGCTCTGCAGTGCTGCCTGCATCTAGTAGCACTATAGAAATAATAGTAGTAGTATATACTCCATGGGGCTCAGACTATGGTCCTTATAGGGAATATGGTTTAAGCCTATTGCCCCAAGCTTGTAGCCAATGGGCTTTAGCTTGCTGGGCCTCTGCCAAGGTTCCCGTTGGGCAGGGATATGTTCATTAACTATAACTATTCTTGATTCATGGGCACTGGAGCAAAAACAAATTATTTTCCCAAACAAACTGAATAAGAATAGAAAATGTACTGTACTGGATGAAAATTTTTCCACAGTGACCTATGCGTGCATAATATATGTGATCAATTGTTTGTTTTACTGCTGGTTCATTAGACAGTTGGGCCCACCCCATTTAAAACTCGGGCCCATGCAACAATAGTACACCCTTAGCAGTAGCTGGCAGGGCTTGGGATCCTTGCCAGCTCAGGTAGTATCAAGTAATATGGGCATGACTGCATTGGAGAGAATGGGAAAGGAGTTGATTTGGCTAGTGGTGACTTTATGATCTCAGATGTTTTTATTAGGAGAGGTTGGGTTGGTCTAGAGAGAGTTATGTTTTGGGCAGGAGGAAGAATAATTCAATTGTGAAAGCAGTGAAACGGATTGCTTGAAATAATTGAACTTTGGTGTGTTCCCTATTTTTTTTTAAAGGTTTTTTTTTTTTCTTTTCTTTTTATCTGGGTGGAATCTGTTTTGCTGGTGATTATGAATGTCTGGTAATTGTTCATGGTATGTTAAGGTGACTGGGTGGGAGTGTTTAAATTATCTAAGACATGCACATGCAAGGTGGAAAGTGTTGAAAGCCCCAAGTTAATTAAAAGGGAGTTGAGATATCAAAACACTAGTCTGTTAGTACGTTCCTGCAGCTTGCTTTATTTTTTTTATGCTGGTGAAAGGTGCCAGATTGAAATGGCAGCCTTCATACACAGAAAAGTTACGTCGTGGATAGGGGAAGCAATGCAGGCTTTTTCATACATTCTTTATAGCTGGTCTAAAACAAGGGTAGACTACTACCTCACTTCAAATTCTATTCCCCCATTAGATCTACCAGAAACCACAACCTGTTTGCATACCCGAAAATCACTGGGTGCAGATATCGAACCTTCCTGGACAGAACTTTCAAGTTTCAAGCTGGTAGACAGCAATCATGGCTAGGCTATCTCATCGATACCGCTAGGTTGACCTACAGCATCTTCCGGAAAGAACGAAAGACCACTTTGTTTAAGAAATTCTTGTCCTAGCCAGACACTCTCCCGCGAACATAACTTCCACACCTTATCCTGAATTTCTTTCTCACACTAGGTATCCACATTCCCTGCCTGCTAAAATTCCCTCTTCATAATTGTATCCTGATATTCGCTGGTGTCCGACTATTTTCAATTGTAAGATGTAAAATAGTTACTTTCTTATAATTCAACCTATGTATAATTTTCCTTTCAACCACCTTGTATTCATCTAATATAATTCGCCGATTGTACAGCTCTTCTTCTTTGTGAACCGCCTAGAAGTCGCAAGATTGTGGCGGTATATAAAAATAAAGTTATTTATTATTATTATTATATCTTGGTGCAGTCCTGGTCCTTTTGCTCAGTTAAATACTGCAAATCTCTTCCAGAGAAGAGAAATTGGTAAAACTAGAGGGCATAATCTGAGGTTGCAGGGAGGGAGATTCAGGAGCAACTTTAGGAAATTATTTTTCACGGAGAGGGTGGTAGATGCCTGGAATGCCCTCCCGAGGGCAGTGGTGGAGAGGAAAATAGTAAAAGCATGGAATAAACATAACAGATCTCTAATTGGAAAACGAAGGATGCAAATTAAAGAAGGATGTAAAATAAGGAACTAGAGCCAGGCTGGACAGACTTGCGCGGTCTGTGGGGTGCTTTGGTGTGGGATGGGCTGGGGAGGGCATCAATGGGAACTCCACTAACTTGGAGCATGGGGATGTCCTGCGGGCGGGATGATTGGATAGGCTGGAGAGAGCTTGGACGGCCACTTCAGCATTTGGAGCCTAGGACAATGCAAGGTGTAGTTTGCAATCTGTTTTCCAGGCGTATCAAAGAAGAGAAGTTAATTTTAATCATGAATTTTTGATGGGTATGACAGGTAGGCAGACTGGATAGACCGTTCAGGTCTTTATCTGCTGTCATTTACTATGTTATGACACTTTTTATGGGTGAACAGTTATAGATCCCTTTTTTTTTTTTTAATTAACTTTTCAAAATTATATTCCAAGCATTAACATCTTGTACAGAAAGCATAATCTAAGACATAAAAATTAAACAAGATTCATCAAATAAAAATGATACATTCCTTAATTACACTCAAGTCCTCATAAATGATCCAAGATGTAAAGAAAGGAGTAATTACTGAAACATATGGGAACTCCCAGCAGCCATTTCCTCATGGCGATCTGCACGAGGCAGGAGCGTAGGAAGATCGCTCCTGCCCCGAAAACCCTCTAGACCACCAGATAAGGCCGGGAAGGCGGCAGGGAGGAAAAAAACGATGGATTTTTATTTACATTAAGCCTTTTTTTAATTTTCCCCCTCACCAGAAAAAAATCGCGATTATATGAAACCGTGAGTGCAGGAACCGCGGAGGGGGAAGTGTACATGAGTTTATTCAGGTAATTAAGCATTTTTTCTCTGTCTGTCCCGGTGGGCTCACAATCTATCTAATGTGCCCTGGGGCAATGGGGGGGATTAAGTGACTTGCCCAGGGTCACAAGGGGCAGCGTAGGCTTGAACCCACAACCCCAGGGTGCTGAGGCTGTAGCTTTAACCACTGCGCCTCACTCTCCCCTTCAGTATCACCATATTATTATCTGTCTTGCCTCAGTATCTTGGGTTTATCTCTCCCTATATGCTCTGTTATGTCCTACTGCTGGACTCTGTATTTAAGTCCTTATTTTTCCACTGAACATCAATCTTAAATTCTCAGGCCCCGATGCTTTAAAGTCGCTGTTAAAATCCTGTGAGCCATTGTAGTGCAGGTAAAACTTTCCCAATTTTTAAAGGACGAGCGATTTGTTTCAAAAACGTGGCAGGTAAATGAGGTCTGTGGAAATACTATCCAATCAGTTGTTGGAGAAAGCGTCGGACACATGTGCAGAATAGTTCGTGGAAAGAGTCATAAATGTACGCATGTGCCAGGAAAAGCTATGTTGTAGGTACACAAATCATAGGTGTGCCTTATTGTAGTGCATCATAGGTGCATGTCATAAGCAACATAGAAACATAGAAATAGACGGCAGATAAGGGCCACGGCCCATCTAGTCTGCCCACCCTAATGACCCACCCCTACCTTTGCCCTGTGAATAGATCCCATGTGTCGATCCCATTTGACCTTAAATCAGGCACGCTGCTGGCCTCAATCACCTGCAGTGGAAGACTATTCCAGTGATCAACCACCCTTTCAGTGGAAAAGAATTTCCTGGTGTCACCTCGTAGTTTCCCGCCCCTGATTTTCCACGGATGCCCTCTTGTTGCCGTGGGACCCTTGAAAAAGAAGATATCTTCCTCCGCCTCGATGTGGCCCGTGAGATACTTGAACGTCTCGATCATGTCCCCCCTCTCTCTGCGCTCCTCGAGCGAGTAGAAACATCATGGGTGGGGGAGGGGAATGAGAAATACTAGCAAACCATGCAAATGTGGCTTGTTGTTTTTTAACCATGCAATCTTCAGTCCCAGTCCTGCCAGTGGTCTGCGCATGCGTCGAGATTGCTTTTCAGCAATCCAAGTAGTCGGTTGGGGGGCGTGATTCCGATCGCCCTCATTTGCATGAGGGCGATTCTTGAATCAGCTCCCCCCCCCCCAGGGTGAATCTAGCCCTTAATGTTTATTAGTTGCTTTAATTCAAGCTCCGATATCTTGCGACGGCACACGCAACAACGATAATGGAACGCCACTTAGCAAGACACTGCTACATGTCAACACAAACACAGCTGCGAGACACTGATATACCAAGGTTATGAAACCTTACCGAGGAGTTTGTACTGAGCTGCCAGCGTAAGTGCATGGAGGCAAGTTTGCAAACTTAATTGTCAGACATGAGACAGAGAGGGGAAAGAAGAAAAAATGGAGACCCAGTCAGACCCTCTAGCAATGGAGGGAGGGACCTGGGGGGGCCCAGGTGTAACCCCTAAAGCCGGCACCGTTCAGCGTACACCCCTGTCTCACTGAAGAGAAAATCTCAGCAGGAGAAATAGCATTGCCAGCTCACTGAAGAGAAACCTCAACAGGAAAAACAGAATGGCAGTCTCGCTGAAGAGAAACCTCAACAGGAGAAAATAATTTTCCAGTCACAGCCAGAATTCAGGTGCTAGTTGAATAGCGACCATTTCCTGCTGGGAGATAGAGAATACTGGAGATACAGGAGGAGTTCCAGCCAATAGGACCACCTGTTAATCAGTTTCTCTATCTCCGCCTGCTGGTAGATGTGTGCTATCCCATTGGTCTCTGGATTCATCTACTGCTGTTGCTAAGGAACTCATATATGCTTTTTTGGGGGTGTTCCCCTAACTCTATAAAAGTATGATGCAAGTATCCCCTACTTTTTTTTTTTTATTTTTTAAACTTGCAATTGGCAGACCCAGATCTGCCGGTATAAGCTTTCTACACACACACGGTTCAATGCTAATGGCACCTCCAGACCTGCCAGTAATTCTGGAGCTTTAAATGTTGACGCTTCATTTTGTGCACTGCCCGGCATACTCATTTTAATATTAATGAACTCATTGTACTACATTTCCATACTGTTCTCGTAGGCTGCTAAGGGGCACGGAAAAGAATGCACTGAGCCATTTTGCGCATCGGAAGCTAAAATGCTAGTACGCCAAACCGGTTTAGAAGCGGTTTGGCGACAGCCGTTAAAGGCATGGTAAGTATTTAGAGCATCGGGGCCTCGGTGGGTTCACAGCTTCGCACTTACTGCTAAGCTTCACTGCGTGGCCTCTGACATGCTTCACCTTCACAGTATCATCTACATTTCAGGCTCGCTGTCAATTATGCTTTATTCTCTCAGCTACGAAGGCCTTGGTCTCCCGTTTAATGCTTTTATTTGCTCTCTTAGACTCTGAGGCACTTTTGCTTTGCAGTATCTTGTTGCTGTAACCTCTTGCTGTCTGTGCTATTTCTTTTACATTTTACACTGTGTTAGGCTTAGTGAGCTATTAGACACACTCCCATCCCATTTGTGAACTGCTTAGTGAGTGCAGTGACCTGAGAATCGGGTTCGATTCTCATTGCAAGCCTCTTAACTTTAAGCACACACAACCCCCCCTCCTCCCCCCACCACCACCTTTTAGATTGTGAGTTCACTAGGGACAGAAAAAGTACCTGCAATACATTGGCACAGTCACAGGTGGGTCTAGATGGGCTGAGGCCTATCCACTTTAGGCTCAGGCCCACACCCAAAATGTTTTCTCCCTTAGTGTGCCTGACAGGCACACTAAGGGAGAAAACCTCTTCCCTGCCAAATGAACTTACAACTTGGATGTCTGTATTTACATTTGATCTTAGCCAAAAGGCCGAGAAGCGATGGATGTCTGTATTTAAATCTGGTACTATGCGTGTCCAGGTTACAGAAAGCTGCTCAGAAGGGAGGACCATAGTAGGTATTTTTCCGTTCCAGGAAGGCTCATAATTTTACATTCTTTTAAATTATTTTTATATTTTTAAATTTCTTTTCTAGCAGCTTGGTTAGGATTTGAAATGGTGACTTCTCCTGGCTGCTCTAACCATGAGGTGGCTACATAAACATCTATGAATTTTCCAATACTGTCACAAAGACATCCATGTCCCTTTGTTTTGCCCCATCCTTTGTTTGGACCTTTTAATTTGTAAATGGATGTTCATGCTGGACTTAAACAGCACTTCAAAGTCCATTTCTTATGTATTTTAGACCAGCTTTATGTTGGCAGATTCTGCTTTAAAAAACATGAGAAATTGATGTCCACATCTGTACAAACATGGTCCATATTCTGAGTTGGATATAAGCACATAAGCATTGCCTCTGCCGAGTCAGACCATAGGTCCATCATGCCCAGCAGTCTGCTCCCGCGGTGGCCCCCCAGGTCAATGACCTGTAGTGATCTATTACTCAAGAGCATTTTGTCTTGTATAGTAACCCTCTAATTGTACCCCTGGATTCCCTTACCCTTCAGGAATTCGTCCAATCCCTTTTTGAAACCCAAAACCGTACTCTGCTCAACCACCCCCTCTGGAAGCGCATTCCAGGTGTCCACCACCCTCTGGGTGAAGAAGAACTTCCTAGCATTTGTTCTGAACCTATCTCCCTTCAATTTTTTATGAGTGCCCTCTAGTTTTTGTTGTCCCCGCCAGTCTGAAGAATCTGTCTCTCTCTACCTTCACTATACCCTTCATGATCTTATAAGTTTCTATCATATCCCCTCTAAGTCTCCGCTTTTCCAGGGAAAAGAGCCCCAACTTCTCCAGCCTCTCAGCATACGAGAGGTTTTCCATGCCCTTTATCATTTTTGTTGCTGTTCTCTGGACCCTCTCGAATTTCGCCATATCTTTCTTTAGGTACGGTGACCAGTACTGGACGCAGTACTCCAGATGCGGTCGCACCATTGCCCTGTACAGCGGGAGGATAACTTCCTTGGTTCTGGTAGTGATACCTTTTTTGATAATGCCCAACATTCTGTTCGCCTTTTTTGAGGCCGCTGCGCATTGTGCTGCCGGTTTCATTGTTTTATCCACCAAAACCCCCAAGTCCTTTTCTAGGTTGCCTTTTCCCAATGTCATCCCCCCATCGTGTAGTTGAACTTCAGGTTCCCTTTCCCTATGTGCATAACTTTACATTTCTCCACATTAAAGCTCATCTGCCATTTATCAGCCCACTCACTCAGTTTGTCCAGGTCCCTTTGGAGTTCTTTACATTCCTCTACAGATCTAACCTTACCGGAGAGTTTGGTGTCATCCGCAAATTTTATAACTTCACACTTTGTCCCTGTTTCCAAGTCATTAATAAATATATTGAATAGCAGTGGTCCCAGCACTGACCCTTGTGGGACGCCACTTGTGACCTCTTTCCAGTCAGAATAGTGTCCCTTTACTCCTACCCTCTGTTTCCTGTTTGCCAGCCAGTTTCTGATCCATCTGTGTATGTCCCCTTCCACCCCGTGGTTCCACAGTTTCCTTAGAAGGCACTCAAGAGGTACCTTGTCGAAGGCTTTCTGGAAGTCTAGGTATACTATGTCTATGGGGTCACCTTTGTCCAAATGTTCGCTTATCCCCTTGAAGAAGTGCAGCAAGTTTGTTTGGCAAGATCTTCCAGTACAGAAACCATGCTGGCTTGTTCTCATCAGCTTATTTTTTTCTATGTGCTCACCGATACTGTTCTTGATCAATGGTTCGGCCATCTTCCCCGGAACTGAGGTTAAGCTGACCGGTCTATAATTCCCCGTGTCGCCTCTGGATCCCTTCTTGAAGATAGGTGTAACATTTGCTATCCTCCAGTCTTCCGGTATTACCCCTGTTTTCAGGGATAGGTTGCAAATCTGCTGCTATTTCGTTTCTAAGTTCTTTTAGTATTCTTGGGTGAATTCCGTCCGGGCCTGGGGATTTGTCAGTTTTTAGCCTATCTGTTTGAGTACGTCTTCGAGGCTTACCTCCATGCACGATAATTTTTCCTCTTGGTCCCCCTTGAAGAATTTTTCCGGTTCCGGAACATTGGATGTGTCCTCTTTCATGAAGACTGACGAGAAGAACATGTTTAATCTGTCTGCCACTTCCTTTTCTTCCTATACCACTCCTTTCCTATCCCCCTCATCCAGGGGTCCCACCTCCTCCCTTGCCGGCTGTTTTCCTTTCACATATCGAAAGAAAGGTTTAAAGTTCCGTGCCTCCTTTGCAAGCTTCTCTTCATATCCTTTCTAAAATTCTGCTCTTTGCAGGTCTAGTTAAAAAGTAACCAAGTTCAGGACACAAAGTCCTCAGACTGATGAAAAATGCAGAGGAAGTTCAAAATTCTGTAAAGAGACTTGAATAAATTAAGCCTACTCTGGTTCAGTACTTAGGCTTAGACTAAATAGAAAGTAGTGAGGAAAGCCCTTGTGGAGAGGAGACATGATCGAAACATTCAAAATACTGAAGGGAATAGACATAGTAGATAGAAAGGTTGTTCACCCTCTCCAAGGGCACTCTCTAAAGTTAAAAGGAGATAGTTTCCGTACAAACGTAAAAGTTCTTCTTCACCCAGAGAGTGGTAGAAAACTGGAACGGTCTTCCGGAGTCTGTTATAGGGGGAAACACCCTCCAGGGATTCAAGACAAAGTTGGACAAGTTCCTGCTAAACTGGAACATATGCAGGTGAGGCTGGACTCATTTAGAGCACTGGTCTTTGACCTGGGGGCCGCCGCTTGAGTGGACTGCTGGGCAGGATGGACCACTGGTCTGACCCAGCAGCGGCAATTCTTAAGTTCTTATGTTGTGAAGGAAGATTGAGCCGTTTCTCTGCTATACACAGCAATTGGTGCTCATTCACCAGAGTAAGACAACAGATTTAGCTCAAAGCTGCTGGCACAGTGAACCCTTGATTTAATAGACTGCTCGGGGCGGGGGGGGGGGGAATGGGTGTCCGTTAAACCCGATTGTACGGAAAATCCAAATATCCCTACCTCCTGTCACTAACTCCCTCCCTGGAAGCTTTTCCTCTTGGAAGTGGCTGCTCAGTCCCCGAACGTTGCACTGGCGTCCCTCGAAGAGCGTCGCTGAAGAGGGTGCTGCGTTGCAAACTAGGAGTTGTAGTCTCCGGGGCGCGGTCCATTAAATCTGAAGTCCGGCTAAACGAGGTCCAGATAATCAAGGGTTCACTGTATAATGTTTAGAGGAATCGGGTATGAGCAATTTTCGTAAAGTATTTCAGTTTACTCCTTCACTAGAGGTCATGCTGTCCTTCACTGTTGAGTCTCTTGCTTTCTTTTAGTTGATTCCTTTCACCTCTTGCCATACGTAAAGTTATTTGCAGTTTTTCAGTATTTCGGCCATGCTGATCCGCTATCTCTGTGACTACGGAAGGGGAAGTGTATATTAACTCTTTCCTGTTACGGCTTGAGGTGCTCTTCATCAGAAGGCTGCTTATGCAAGATTCTACTGTTTAAAACTTTTGTTTAATGTGGGCAAATGCGACCTTGTGCCTCCCCTGCAATTCCAGCAGAAGTAGGGGGTGGGGGGGGTTAAAGACTAAAATTTAAGGTTTTGTATTGACTCATTGCAATTTCCATACTGCTTTGCCTCTTTAGGTTGTGAGAAATTCTCTAGTCCCATTTGTCTGTTCTGATTAGATTGTAAACTCGAGCAGGTATTGTCTCTTAATACACTTAACCTTTTCCTATTGTAATAAATTTTACGTTACGCTGGTTCCAATCGTAATTATTTTAGCAAAGTTTTGTATTATTCACCGTTATCATTTACGGCTATTGTAAGCACAATGGCCCAATAGATGGGACAAATGATAGGTAGAAGGTGTACTGTATGTCCCATGCCATGGGACATAAGATGGCAACAACATTTTTTTGGAATGTCCCGTCATCCGGGACAAACGATAGGAAAAGGTTAATAATAATTTATTTTTGTATACCGCAATACCACAAGCAGTTCAGAGCGGTTCACAGAGGAAGAGACTGTACACAGACAGTGATGTTACAGAGAAAACTTTCGAATTACATTGGTAAGCCGGGGGTGGTGACAGGTCAAAAGCGCGCCAAAGAAAAACAGTATTTTAAAGGGCTCTGACGGGGGGTGTGGGGTGGACCCCCCCCACACACTTTACTTAAGAGATCGCGCCGGCATTGTGGGGGGCTTGGGGGGTTGTAATCCCCCACAGTATACTGAAAATTTCACTTTTTCCCTAAAAAAGAGGGAAAAAGTTTCCAGTAAATGAGGGGGGTTGCAACCCCGCAAACCCCCCACAACGCCGGCGCGATCTCTATTAAGTGAAGTGGGGGGGGTTCCCCACCAACACCCCCCCGTCGGAGCCCTTTAAAATACTGTTTTTCTTCGGCACGCTTCCACCTTGCGCTCAGTTGTCTGCGCTGGGTTGTCGGTGCGCCTTTGTCGTCGCACGCTTTTGTCTATGAACCGCCAGGGGTAGTTAGGTATATCCAGAAGTGTTTCAGAGATATTACAAGGCAGTAAGGAGTCAGAAAAATTTATCAAAGAGATAGGTTATAATTGATTTCCTGAAAGATTGGTAGGAGGGTGAATTGGAAATGAGAGTGGTTAGACATTTATTCCATTTGCCTGCTTGAAATGACAGTGATCTATCAAGCATTCTCTTGTAGATACAGCCCTTCGGGCTGCGCACATCTGGCAGCGCTACAGAATTAGTTTTATTTTCCAAGTTTTAATTAAAATTTGATATACCGCATAAAAAGTTGTCTAAGCGGTGTACAAAGTCTGTAAACGGAACGGGGGAGGGGGCCCTCAGGGTCCATGGCCTCCCCAAAACTTGGCCCAGCCCCCTTCCCTTCCAACCGCCATCAGACTCTTCACCCATGGAATCGGGTTAGTGCTGAGAAGAAACCTGATTCAATGGGTGAAGAGCCTGATGGGGGTTGGGAGGGAAGGGGGCAGGGCCAAATTTTGGGGAGGCCATGGCCCCTGTGCCCCCCTCCCCCCCATTCTGATGCCTATGAATATTCCTATTTAAATATTTTTGTTACTTCAAGGAATACTTTTCTTTTAAAAAGAATTAATGAGCCTCAGCCCCACCACTCCACCGCATCAAATAATTTTCTTAGCGGGAGCTTTGTGGTAATATTACTCATATTTTTTTCTATTCCGTTTAGTATAAAGTACACCGTACTTAGTGCTACATTATCTAAATTTCTCTATCAGTGTTGTGCTTCATCTTTTCATACTTAATGTAGTTCATAAATACTTTAAGAATAATTCATAAGTAATTCATAAATAGTTAATTCTTTGGTTGATTCTTTAGAAACTTAGCTTATAATAGTTGTTAGGTTCCATTCATTCGATTCGGGTGGTTGGACCTGACATGTTTCGCCTACTGCTGTTTCAAGGGTCCTCCCTATAAAACAAAAATTTAAATTAATGTATCCTGCTTTCAAAAAGATAAAGAGATCCCAAACACCCATACAAACTTATAAATATATGCTTAAGAGTTTGTTTTACCGGAACTGCCGGTACCGATCCACCTTGCTTCAAATTTCAAAGTCAAGATGGCCGCAGCATCTTCTTACTGACTTATTTGAATATTTCCTCTACCTGTATATCTTCACCCCCCTGCTTTCCATTGGAGAGAAATTAACCAATCGGAGAACCCCATTCAATTTCGGCGTTTAGCCCTCCTGGTTCTACCATAGCTAGTTGGTAGATCCATCTCTGCTCTTTAAAATTTAAAGTCCTCTCTAAATTTCCACTCACCCACCCTTCTTGTAACTGTTCAAGAACTCGCCATTTCAAATCCTCAATCAAATGATTCTTTTGATTCCAATGGAGAACCATTGGAGCTTGTTCAATCCCTGCCAGTATACGGGATTTGTGTTCATTTTGCCTCAACTTCACAGCTCTACTGGTTCTTTCTATATGCAATAGATCACAGGGACATAAAATACCATATACCACTTGTTTACTGTTGCAATCTATATTGCCCTTAGATCTTAATGTAAATTTTTTCCAGGAATAGCCTACTCAGTACCTTCTATAGTGCCACTGACATCTACCACGTTTATTATGGCTTCCCCCTCTCTGTTCCTTTTTCTTAAAACCAGAAGACTGGAACTTCTGAAAATTAAACATCTGCCCTTTAGTTTTACCTCGATTGTGTGCTATTAAAGCAGGGGTCTCAGAGTCCCTCGAGGGCCACAATACAGTCGGGTTTTCAGGATTTCAATGCATATTCATTGGGGAAATCCTGAAAACCCAACTGGATTGCGGCCCTCAAGGAGGGACTTTGAGATCCCTTTAAAAGGAACTGTTGTAAAATAGGATGCAATTGCATTACATGCCAATAATTTTTCATTATAGTTAACCAATTTAATTGCTGCCTGAGAGTATGGTAAAACACAGTTAAGTCGTCCTGGTGCTTCAGAAGACTTGTTTTTTCTAATAAAAGTAATTTCCTCTGGGCAAACCTCGCTCTCAAGAAGGCTTGCTTTACAGATTTCTTAGGTTATCCTCTTAACAAGAACTGTTCTAATTCTTTTGCTTGTTTTTTTTAAATCTTCTAAGTCTGAGCAAATTTGATGAACCCTCAGAAACTGACTAATCGGCAGATTAAATTTAAGCTTTTGAGGGTGAAAGCTAGTAAAATGTAGGAAGGTATTGCGTGCTATAGGGTTTTGGTATAGAGAGGTTGAACATTTACCATCTTTCAAATTAATCAATAGGTCAAGGAACTCAATCCGGGTTTGATGGCAAGTCATAGTAAAATGCATCTGACTATCCACAGTTACATTACATTAGAAATTTCTATTCCGCCATTACCTTGTGGTTCAAGGCGGATTACAAAAGAGATGAAAAACGTTTTTGCACTGTTCCCTCTAAGCTGAGCAGGAGTCCTCCACCCACAGTCTCACCAATAGAGGGTGCTGTTTTACTGTCACATTTTTCAATTGTGAGGGACAGGCAAGTTCTGCAGGACTCCAGGGAACATACCTGTCCTTAGCGACTGAAAATATTCCACCCCCTAGTGGTAGCAATGCAGCTGGAGGACACCTGCTCAGCTTAGAGGGAACAACATTTGTCCTTTCTAAAGAGGTAAAGAGTAGGTTATCCCAGGACAAGCAGGCAGGTATTCTCACTAGTGGGGTGATGTCATCAGACAGAGCCCCGGTACGGACGTCTCACAAGCACGTGTTGCTTGTAGAAACTTAAAGTTTCTAGATGCCCGCACCGCGCATGCGCCGGTGCCTTCCTACCCGGAGATCCGGGCGTGTCTCCTCAGTTCTTTCTTTTCCGCGGAGCTGAGAAGTTCAACTTCATCATGCGCTAGCTGAATTCAGTTAAATTTGCCTTCCTTGTCCGCGTTTTCGCTTTCTTTTAATTACAGTTAACAGTTCTTTTCTTTTCGGTAAAAAAAAAAAAAAAAAAAGAAGATTATTTCCTCCGGCGGGTCGAACGGGCTGGCCACGTGGCTCAGGCCCACTGGCTTTGACCTCGCGGCGGAGATTTTCCGGCCTATGTCCCGGCCAATCACCGGGTTTAAAAAGTGCAGCAAGTGCCAACGCGCGATTTCACTCACGGACCCTCACTGGCGCTGTTTGCAGTGTTTGGGCCCTGACCACATTCCGAAATCGTGCAGGCCTTGCTCTACCCTTACGGCACGCTCATTCAAGCGGCGTTGCCTATTGTGGGAATCGATGTTCAAGATGGACGCAGCTAAGGATCCCTCAGCCTCCACTTCATCCGATACCTCCCCGGTTCGGGCAAAACCGGCATCGACCCCTCCTGCATCGAGCGTGGTGAAACCGGCATCGCTCGCCCCGACACCATCCACGAGCTCGACGTCGGTGCCTGCCCCGGTCTCCTCGGTTCAGGTCTCCTCTTCCTTCCACAGTGCCACCAATGGTCATCAAAGTGCCGAAAGCTACTAAGCAGAAGCACTCGGCCTCGAAGGAGCGCGATGTCCGTGCAGGAGGACCCCCTTTCGGTGCGGATCCCTCCTTATCGGCTTCGCTACAGTCCGTGCTGGAAGCTCAATTCGTTGAGCTCATGCAGACCATCGGACCCGGGCTCATCGCTGCCATACAGGGTGACCTCCCGGCACCGATCCAAAGGGGCGGTCCGCCCCCTCCCCCACACCGTTCGACCTCGACAACCGACGAGGACGAACGGGGGAGGGCGGCGATGCCCACGCGGCAAGCCTCGCTTACCGATATGCCGCCATTAGAACCCATTACGCCTCCGCGCCAACATGGGACCAGACCTCCGATCGATACTCGAAGCCCTGGGCATAGTCAGGAAGAGTTCTTCCGTACTCCTTACCAGACTTGGGTAGCATCGCAAGAACCCGCATCGCAAACCCAGTTACGATCCACCGCTTCCAGCCCTATCCACTTGGGGGCCTCGGGAGACCATGCGATGCACAGACGATCCCGATCCCCGTCCCGCCACCGAGACGGGCACCGATCGAGACACTCATCCTGGCACTCCTCACGCCATTCGGAGGTGTCACCGCAGAAAAAACTGCAACGTAGGGGATACTCCTCATCAGAGGTGTCCCCTCCGAGGGGCCCGGAGTACGAGGAGACACCGGTGCCCGATTCTCCTTGTCACTCCCCGATGTCCACGGACCTGGAGGCCTCATCCTCCTCCAGCCCGTCCCACAGACCGACGCTGGCGGAACAATTGTCCTTCTCATCATTCCTCCGACAAATGGCGGATGATCTGGATGTGACCCTTGACACGGGCTCCAGATACTCCAAAGAGTATCTGGACACCATGCATTTACCTAACCCTCCAACGGAGTCGCTTCGGCTCCCCTTGCATAAATTACTGGACCAGATCTTCATGCAGTGCTTCGAAACGCCGTATTCCATACCGGCAATCCCCAGCAAACTCGATGCTCGATACCGCATCGTGCACCATAAAGGGTTCGAGGGCCCTCAACTCTCCCACCAATCCCTACTGGTCGAGTCCTCTCTTAAACGCTCTCATCCCTCCCAGGTCTACGCCTCTGTACCGCCGGGCCGAGAGGGGAGAACGATGGATAAATTTGGTAGAAAATTCTACCAAAACTCCATGATGGCGTCACGGGTGCTAAACTACAACTTCTTTTTCTCTTCCTATCTGGAGTTCTTCTTGCCGGTGCTCCGCAAGTTCACTCCGTTCATAGACAACCAAGCTCGATTCGAGTTCGAGGAAGTGGTAGCCTCCCTCTCCCAATTACGCCTCCAGCTGATGCAATCCTCCTTCGATGCATTCGAACTCTCGGCACGCGCCGCCGCAAGCGCGGTAGCTATGCGTCGCTTGGCATGGCTCCGTACTATCGATATGGATCCCAACCTACAGGACAGACTCGCCAACGTACCATGTGCTGGAGCTGACCTGTTCAATGAGTCTATCGAAACTGTTACCAAGAAGCTGTCGGATCATGAAAAATCCTTTCAATCCATCCTGCGGCCCAAACCCAAACCTCAACAGTCTCGACCTTCCAGGCCACCCCTGATTTACCAGCGGCGTTACATGCCCAGACAAACGCCTGCTGCGAGACAGCCTGCGAAGAGACAACCTCCCCAGAAGTCTCAGCAAAAACTTCAGCCACCGGCTGCACCTAAGGCTCCCCAGCCCTTTTGACGCCCCTCCTGGGAGCATAACCTCGGCCTCTCCCATAGGGGGCCGCCTCCATCTTTTTTACCACCGATGGGAGGCCATAACCACGGACCTATGGGTCCTCTCCATCATCAGAGAAGGATACTCTCTTCAATTCCACCGGGTCCCCCCGGACCATCCTCCAAGAGAGTATCCTTCAAGCTCGACGCAGACCGCCCTTCTTCTTCAGGAAGTCCAAACCTTACTTCAGCTTCGGGCTGTCGAGCCGGTCCCGTCAGACCAATTGAACCGAGGGTTTTACTCCCGGTACTTCCTCGTCCCGAAGAAAACGGGCGACCTGCGACCCATTTTAGACCTTCGGGCCCTCAACAAGTTCCTGGTCAAAGAGAAGTTTCGCATGTTGACTTTGGCTTCTCTATACCCCCTCCTCGAGCAGAACGACTGGTTATGCTCCCTGGATCTCAAGGAGGCCTACACTCACATCCCCATTCACCCGGCCTCCCGAAAGTTCCTCAGATTTCGGGTGGGAAATCTGCACCTACAGTATCGAGTGCTACCATTCGGCCTATCTTCGTCCCCCAGAGTCTTCACAAAGTGCCTGGTGGTAGTGGCCGCAGCACTCCGGGACAGGGGTCTACAGGTGTTCCCATACCTCGACGACTGGCTCATCAAGGCCCCGTCAGCCCCAGAGGTCACTTCGGCGGCCTTGGCTACAACCTACTTCCTCCAGAATTTGGGCTTCGAGATCAACTTCTCCAAGTCTCATCTACAACCCACCCAGTCCCTCCCCTTCATCGGAGCGGTCCTGGACACCACCCGACTCCGAGCATTCCTGCCCCGGCAACGCATGGAGTCTCTTCTTCATCTCTGCCAGTCGGTGGCTACTCGCCAAACCCTACCGGCGAGACAACTGATGGTGCTCCTGGGCCATATGGCCTCCACAGTACACGTGACACCCTTTGCCAGACTCCACCTCAGGATCCCCCAGTGGACCCTGGCATCACAGTGGAATCAGACATCCGATCCACTGTCCAAACGCATCGTAGTCACACCTGCTCTTCGGCAGTCTCTACTTTGGTGGATGACCTCTTCGAATCTATCCAGAGGTTTGCTGATGCACTCTCCCCCCCATCAGAAAGTTCTCGCAACCGATTCGTCGAATTACGCATGGGGGGCCCACCTGGAGGGTCTCCGCACCCAAGGATTCTGGACCAGTGCGGAAAGACTGCACCAAATCAATCTATTGGAACTCAGAGCCATCTTCAATGCGCTCCAAGCTTTCCAACACCGACTCCACGACATGGTAATCCTCATTCGCACAGACAATCAGGCCGCCATGTATTATATCAACAAGCAAGGAGGCACGGGCTCGGCCCTCCTTTGCCAGGAAGCTCTACGAGTCTGGGACTGGGCGGTGCGCCACAACGCCCTACTCAGAGCAGTATACATCCAGGGGGAGAACAACGTCTTAGCAGACAAACTAAGCCGTCTGCTACAACCGCACGAATGGACTCTCCATTCCAACCCCCTTCACCAAATCTTCACGCAATGGGGGACGCCTCAGATAGACCTCTTTGCGGCTCCCCACAACGCCAAACTGCCTCAGTTTTGCTCCAGGATCCACACTCCTCATCGCCTCGAGGCAGATGCTTTTCTACTGAACTGGGGGAAACGATTTCTATATGCGTTCCCACCATTCCCGCTGATCCAGAAGACTCTGGTCAAGCTGAAACTCGAACGGGCCACCATGATTCTAATAGCTCCTCGGTGGCCCAGACAACCTTGGTTCTCCCTCCTACTTCAACTCAGCAGCAGGGAACCAGTACCACTTCCAGTGTTTCCTTCACTACTTACTCAACATCAAGGATCACTACTTCATCCCAACCTGCAGTCTCTCCACCTGACAGCTTGGTTCCTCTCAACGTAACCCCTCACCAATTCTCACAAGAAGTGAGGGAGGTCTTGGAAGCTTCCAGGAAGCCCGCCACTCGACAATGCTACTCCCAGAAATGGACCAGATTCTCCTCATGGTGCGTTTCTAAGTCAAAGGAACCTCTGCGAGCTTCCTTATCCTCCGTGCTGGACTATCTCCTACACCTATCTCAATCTGGGCTCAAGTCCACATCCATACGAGTCCACCTGAGCGCTATTGCGGCATTCCACCAGCCTCTACAAGGGAAACCCCTCTCGGCCCATCCGGTGGTCGCCAGATTTATGAAAGGACTCTTCCACGTTAACCCTCCTCTCAAACCACCCCCAGTAGTTTGGGACCTCAATGTAGTCCTTTCCCACCTCATGAAGCCCCCGTTTGAACCACTCAACAGGGCCCCTCTGAAGTATCTCACCTGGAAAGTGCTTTTCCTTGTAGCCCTTACGTCCGCTCGCAGAGTCAGCGAACTCCAGGCATTGATGGCGGACCCACCATTCACAGTATTCCACCATGACAAGGTGGTCCTCCGCACTCACCCGAAATTCCTGCCTAAGGTGGTCTCCGAATTTCATCTCAACCAATCCATTGTACTTCCAGTATTCTTCCCTAAGCCTCATTCTCACCACGGAGAATCGGCCCTTCACACTCTAGACTGCAAACGTGCCTTGGCTTTCTACCTGGATCGCACCAAGCCACACAGAACCACTCCTCAACTTTTTGTCTCCTTCGATCCTAACAAGTTGGGAAGACCCGTATCAAAGCGCACCATCTCTAATTGGATGGCGGCTTGTATCTCTTTCTGCTATGCCCAGGCTGGATTATCACTTCCTTGTAAGGTCACAGCCCATAAGGTCAGAGCAATGGCAGCCTCAGTAGCATTCCTCAGATCAACACCAATCGAGGAAATTTGCAAGGCTGCCACCTGGTCCTCGGTTCACACATTCACCTCACATTATTGTCTGGATACCCTCTCCAGACGGGATGGACAGTTTGGCCAAACAGTATTGAAAAATTTATTCTCTTAAGTCGCCAACTCCCCCTCCATCCCACTGAGGTTAGCTTGGAGGTCACCCACTAGTGAGAATACCTGCCTGCTTGTCCTGGGATAAAGCAATGTTACTTACCGTAACAGTTGTTATCCAGGGACAGCAGGCAGCTATTCTCATGTCCCACCCACCTCCCCTGGGTTGGCTTCTCAGGCTAGTTACCTGAACTGAGGAGACACGCCCGGATCTCCGGGTAGGAAGGCACCGGCGCATGCGCGGTGCGGGCATCTAGAAACTTTAAGTTTCTACAAGCAACACGTGCTTGTGAGACGTCCGTACCGGGGCTCTGTCTGATGACATCACCCCACTAGTGAGAATAGCTGCCTGCTGTCCCTGGATAACAACTGTTACGGTAAGTAACATTGCTTTATGTAGTTTCTGTGTGGCGGGAAGAGGGGGGGAGGGAAGACAGTAAGTTTGAAGTTAGGGCTGTTTCAGGAATTTCTTGGAAGAGTGTAGATTTTATTTCTTTTCTGAACGTCTTGTAGTCTAGAGTTCAGATAGTTTACAAATTCATCCAGTTCTCTCGGTTGCCCTGCCAAATGAACAAGACATTGTCTAGGAACCGGAGCCAAACTGTAACCTTAGAGAAAAAAGAGACATTGTAAACAAAAGAATCCTCAAATTTTGCTAAATATAGGGTCGCAACTGATGGTGCCAAGGTTGCTCCCATAGCGACTCCTTGTATTTGTTTTTAAAATGTCTCTTGATAATTGAAAATAATTTTCTTGAATAACCCATTTCGCCAATTGATTTAAAAATTCAGTGGAAATCCGCTGGGGCTGGATGCGGCGCTGAAAGGTTTCAGAAATTATTTCTAATGCTTGATGCTGAGGGATTTGAGTATACAATGAGGTAACATCTAAGGTAACCAACCATGCATTTTCTGAAATGGTTTCCAATTTTGTTAAAATCCTCAAACAATGAGATGTATCTTCTTCGTTTCTTCACAAAAGAAAAAATCGCAGAATTTAGACACGGGTTCTAAAATTGATTGTCTAGTATTCACAATTGGGCGTCCTAGTGGTTTAATTAGTTTTATGAATCTTTGGAAGAAAATATATCCTTGGGACCCTTGGAAACTTTTCAATAAGGAATTGGTTCTCCTTTAAAGTTACTATTCCATCCTTAAAGTGACGTGTCACCCAACCACTATCTTATTCAGAACACTCTCAGTAGGATCCCCTTCAAGTTTTTCATAAGCTCTAGTATCTTGCAATTGGCGTTCAGCTTGTTCATAATCTTTTTTGTCCATTAAGACAGTGGCACCCACATTATCTGCTCTCAAAATTATTATAACATTATCATTAGAGATCAACTGTTGCAGTCCCAAAAATTCCGTCCAAGTAATATTCCTTATAGGATGAGCAATCCATTCCAGTTTCATAGTCGTCAAGGCTGCAACAACCAATTCACGAAAAGTAGATATAATTGGGTCTATTGGCCCTAGGGGACCCATCGCGAAGTCCCTTTACATAATGCTTTTAATTTTAATTCATCTTGTTGATTAGTCTCTAGTTCTTCACCTTGTTCAGGGTCCTCTTGTTGCCAACAGTCAGAATGAAAAAACACCACCAGTTGAGTTTCCTAATGACTTTATAAATTTAAGCAATATGTAGTTGGAAAAAGTCTGGAGAGTGTGCTATCGCAAAACCTAAGCCGTATTGGAGAACAGATTTTTGAGAGGGTATTAAGAGAAAAGATGATAAATTTACTATGATCGAGTCTGCATCGACCTCGTTCGTGCCGTCCCTTGATATCCATTTTGTTCTCGCCCTCCCGGTGTATTTATGAACTACACTAAGTATGAAATGATGAAGCACTAAACACTTTGATAGAGAAATTTAGACAATGTAGCACTAAGCACGGTTCACTTTATACTACACGGAATAGAAAAAAATAAGAGTAAAAGAATAGAGCCAATGAGGATATTACCACATAAAACTCCCGCTATGAAAATTATTTGATGCGGTGGAGTGGTGGGGCTGAGGCTCATTAATTCTTAGTAGAAGAAAAGTATTGCTTGAAGTAATGAAAATATTTAAATTGATTTATAGACTTTGATTTGAAAATTGCATATGAATATTCCTGTAGAATACCTAAATTATGGAATCAACTCCCTCTTGCCATTAGGGCAATTGAAAACCTACTGACCTTCTGGAAAGCAGTAAAGACGCTTCTTTTCATGGACCAGATCAATTCTGGTCTCAAACTTTGACGTACCTTACCTCAGAACACCTGTGTCTGCTAACCAATTCTTCTACCGTTCACTGCAGATAGGTTAATACCCATTTGTGACTCTGATTTATTTTCTTAGATTCTGCAAAGCATATGTTCTTAGTCACATTCTATAT
The DNA here is from genome assembly GCF_902459505.1 of Geotrypetes seraphini. Taxonomy (NCBI): domain Eukaryota; kingdom Metazoa; phylum Chordata; class Amphibia; order Gymnophiona; family Dermophiidae; genus Geotrypetes; species Geotrypetes seraphini. The sequence continues at coordinate 111,954,250 of NC_047095.1, read as the reverse complement.
AAGTTGTAAGTTATTGATCCTATAGCTATGTGTTTTGATCCTGTAGCGTGTTATTGACTCTGTAATGTGTGTTTTTTGTGTATGTATCCTTGTAAACCCGTTCTGGGCTCCTGGGGAGTAGGGGGCTATAAAAATGAATGAATAAATCTAAAGTCTCTTTTACAAAGCCGGGCTAGCGGCCCTGAAGCCCAGAGAGATTTAAAGGGCTTCGGGGCTGTTGCCGCATGGCTTTGTAAAAGAGGCCGTAAGTATTGTACTATGGCCAAAATAAATACCTATTGCTAAGTCTCTCCTTAGACAAAGGTAGTGTGTTGTGACTATCGCGTGAGGGTTAGAAGCTCATTTTTTATTCTCTCTCTCTCGGTATGCTGCCCTTGATATGGGAAAGAATGCACAGATGTGCACAGATTTAATTGAGTTGTGTTAATTACCAGGGTAGTTTTTCATTCTTGCCCTGAGGAGAGGATTTGGCATTCTTAACCATTTTGTTCTTGTATTGATGTGGTCTGGGAAGGGAGGATCAGCATTCCTGACATGGCAGTGACTTTTTCTCTTGCGTTTATAATCTAGTTCATCTTTTTTAATAATATTTTTAGTGAATTTTTAGCAGAAAACAACAAATAACGCAACACAGAGCTAAACGAGCCACACATGTTTGTTCTTCATGGTGGCCCCAAAGCAGTTTACAAAATCACAAATACAGCGTACCCTTAACCCTCCTTCCTCCTTCCCCCCACATGACATGTTCAACAGATAACTACGAGCTCTTGGTGGCATATTATCCCACACAGGTGTCCAAATTTGAACAAAACGCCGCCACGTAGCAGGCGATGCCCTTTTAACATCCAAGCGTCTTTTATATAAGGTAAGACTTCTGGAAATGACATCCTTATTTTTGTAGAGATGCCAGGGATGGGTCATCCCAAAGAGTAAGATTTGTATTTATTAATTTTTTAAAATTTTTTAACACATTTTGGCTTATATCACTAACCAACACACAAAATGCAGAAGTCAAACTAACAGCACTACTCAACAGACTATAACAATAGCTCTCCATGTCGACATCCTAATAATGTAACCAATTTTTATTAATGTTTTATCAGTCTATTGATCTTAACAAACAAGCTTTCTGAAAAACGGGAGCTTTTCTTACAATTTATTGAATTGCTTTCTATCCAACTTCATCTTAATCGCTAATGGTAGCTTATTCTTTAGTGTTGGAGCAGTTCTTAATGATGATATTGCCAACAGGGTAAAAAAAATGGCGGCAGATAAAGACCTGAACAGTCCATCCAGTCTGCTCATTAGTTATTCACATTAAATACGTGATTAAATTAACTTGTCTCTTCTTTGATATTTCTGGGCCTTAGACTAAAGTCCCCACCTGGTATTGTCCTGGCTTCTAACTGCTGAAGTTGCCATCTGAGCTCATTCCAGCCTATCCAACAATCCCGTCATCTGCAGGATATGTACTGTAAAGTCTGGCCAGTAACGTTCTCATGTTCCAAGTTAGTGGAGTTCCCATTGATGCCCTTCCCAACCCATCCTACACCGAATCACCATATATGGAACACAAACTGTACAATTCTGTCCAATACCGGCCTTAGTTTTTTAATTTATACCATTTGTTTTCTAATTAGAGATCCTGTGTGTTTGTTCCACGCTTTTTTGAATTCCATTACCATTTTTCTCTCTACCACCTCCCTCGGGATGGCATTCCAGGCATTCACTACTCCGTGAGAAATAATTTCCTAACTTTACTCCTAAGTTTTTCTCCCTGCAACCTCAAGTTATGCCTGCTAGTTTTACCATTTTCCCTTCTCTGGAAAAGATTTGGTTTGATTACCTTTCAAGTATTTAAATGTCTTTATCATATCTCCTCTGTCCATCCTCTCCTCTAGAGCAGTGTTTCTCAATACGCCGTAAGCGTACCCTTAGGGGTACATGGGCTGCTTGTTGGGAGTATGCTGCCTGGCTGCCGCAGAGGATATTCCTGCCCGTCCATAGAAGCCGCCACTGCTGGGGTTCTCGCCTTCCTACCTGTCCCCTGCTGCTGCCAGGGATCCATAGCTGACCCAGTTCTTGTTCAAGCCGCACTCCTTGCAAGGACAGCACAGGCAGCAATTTCCACGCTGCACGTAAGTAGCTGACCTGGAAACCTTCTATCCGACGTCAGAGTTGACGTCAGAGGGAAGGCTTTTGTGGATGAGCCACGTGCAGCATGTGAATCTCTGCCTGCGCTGGCCCTTCAAGGAGTGCTGCTGAAAATTGAAGGAGCGAGTGTAGCTTGAACAAGAACTGGGCCAGCTTTGGGAGCAGGCAGGGAGGGGAGAGATCTCCGGCAGAGGGTGGGCAGGAAGACAGTGGTGGCTTCTATGGACAGGCGGCTATTTACTGCAGGGGGAAGGGGCATCATCATGGGACACAGGAGGGAGGAAGGGGACACTAACTTAGGATATGGGAAGGAATAAAAAGGGAGAATTGTTGGGTACTGAGAGAGGTGCTGGGATGTAACACAGGTATAGAAAGCAAACCAGGTAATAAGTATAGAAACCCAACCAGGTAGTGCATGTGCAAGACCAGAGGGTTAGGACTTCGATGGGAAGATAGGACTCAATGGGAAACCAAGGTGGCAAGGGGGCCCCTTCTGGTGATTCAGACAGGTCGTGACCTGTTTGGGCCGCCGTGGGAGCGGACTGCTGGGCAGGATGGACCTATGGTCTGACCCGGCGGAGGCACTGCTTATGTTCTTACTGCTTTCCCTACTGTCTCTGTTTGAGCATAGAAGGATCTTAACTGCTGCTTAAGGCAGTGAGTGAGAGGGAAAGATGGTGGCACATGGGGAAAGGAAGAGGGGAAAATTGGTCAAAGAGAGGAGAGCGATGCATGGGAGAGGATGAGAGGGAGAAATGTTGGATATGGTTGTGGAGAGGGAACAGAGGGACAGTTTGAAGGGTATGCAAGGGAGAGGAATGTTGGACAATAGTGATGGAGGGAAAGATGTGGCATGGTGTTGGAGAGGGATGATAGAAGGAGAAATGGGCATGGGACTGATGGTCAGTGGTGAAAAATGCTGCACATGATCAGGGGATGAGAGAGGGAGAAACGTTGGATGTGACAGTTAAGAGGGTGGGAGAGATGCCTAGATCTGTCAAGATAGATGGACACAGAGAGAGAGAGAGGGAGACTTGTTGCCAATAGGGGTGGAGGAGAGAGGAAAAGTTGGACTCGGAGAGAGAGAGTGAGTGAGAGATGGATGAGGAGAGAAGGAGCAATGTCACTCAGGGGAAGGGGGAGAGAGCAGAGAGTAAAAAGTTGAACTCCATGAAGAGAGAGAGATGTTGGTTTGGGGAGGGAATGAGGACTGGAGGAGAGGAAGCGTGCAGGAGGCAGAGAGAAAGATGTTGTACTGGTGGAAAGGAGGGATAAATGTTGGATTTGGCAGTAGAGAGAGTGGGATAGATGCACCCTGGATCTCTCTTTCCCCACTCCCTTTGCAGCAAGGGAGGAAAAGAGAAGGATAGTGAGAGAGAGAGGGAGGCATGTTGCCAATGGGGGTAGAGGAGAGAGGAAGAAAAGTTGGACTCATAGAGGGACAGAGAGATGTTGGTTTTTCCTTGACCCCTTTTGAGGATCATTATCCTGTTAGAACTTTGTGCTCTCAGGATCAAGCCCTGTTTAGAGATTTCATCCTTGAAAATTGCTAAACTTAGTTTTACTTGTTCATGTATATTTTCTGTGAAGGGTCCATGTATGTGGATCACATTGCCTATAAATTTACATATATTTTTCTTATGATTTTGATTTCCATAGGAGAGTGAAGGCCTGCTTATATGTCCAAGCCTTTGAGGCATAATTGGGTTGGTCCAGATTGTCCTGCTACAGTAAATATGGGTGATATGACTTTTCCAGTGAAAATTAAATTGAGATCTTGGGGTGTAATATTAGATTGCACATTGAGTATGCAGGAGTAAATAATGCAAGTAGTAAGATGCACTTTTATTTCAAATAAGATTGAGTAGATTAAAAATGCTATTGTTGATCCAAGATGGCGTCAGATGGACACATAGCATGTAACTCTTCCCCCAACTAGACCTTGCAATTCTGCATACCCTTAACTTTCTGCTTGAACGGTGGGTTTTTTCTTCTTACTTTCTGATATGGGGAAGCGGAAAAGAGTTGCCCAGCTGCCTCCTCCAGTGTCTGGGAGCTCCAGAGGACTAGTACAAACTACTATTGATGGGAGGCTTACACATCAGGTGAAGGAGACACTCCCAATTTCGAGAGGAACACCGAATTCTGCAGTGAGCCTCAGTCTGGGTTTCCTTTAGCCCAATCCAGGGGCAGGCTCCTCTCCAACCCAGAAGAGAGAGTCCTCCAGAGAGAGATGAGATAACAGTCCTCCCAAGAGGAATGGCAGCTGTTAAGCCCAGGAGGAGCAGCTAGAGGAGATTTTGCAGTGGGGAAAGATCCTACTGAAGCCCCAACATAGACACACTGTGGGGGCTGGAGAGACCATGTCTTCTGCAAGAGGAAGTGGGTCCTTTGGAGATTTGGTGAAGCCTGCTGTTAGTATGGACGAACTGTGGAAAGCTATTGAAATCATGGACTCCAACCACAGAAAGTCAGTATCTGTGGTGAGATCTGATTGTGTTTTTATCAACTCCTAGGTAAACATCCACGGTGAAATGTTGCGAGAACAAGGCGAGAGTATAAAGAGGCATGAAGAACAGATGAAACAAATTAAAACTTTAGAAGTGGAGATTGTTAAAGAAAGAGCCTTTATTCAGAAAAAAATGGAATATATGGAAAATAAACAGAGGTAAAAGAACTTGAGACTGTTAAATTTTCCTAAATCTCCAATAATACCAGCAGTTGAAATGGTTCAAAGATATCTGAGAGACCTTATTGATACCAACGGAAAGGCTGCCTCTGAGAGTCAGAGCTCATTATATTTCTCTAGGGAGGAAGCAAAGAATTCTACTCCCATTGAAGTAGTGGAAGGTGGTAAGTTGACTTTGACTAAATTTCTGGAGAATTCACTGGAAGTGATAACTGAAAGGACTATTCTCATAGTCACGTTTGCCTTGGAATTTGATAGGGATTTAATTCTTTGGACTTATTTCAGACATATGAATGATACATTTTTTGGGTTCAACAATATGTATCTTTCCTGATGTATCTCAAGAAGAGAACTTTTTGGCATACAGAGCAAGGGTCCAAGTTTTGGGTGTTACCTTTGTATTGAAATTTCCTGCAAAATGCTGTGCATCACTAGAGGGAAAAATTTCCTTTGTTTTTTTTTTTTTTTTGAACCGAAACTATTGGAGTTCATTGTGGCTAAAGAAGGGGGGGGTGGGGGGAGGAGTAATGATTGATACAATAGTTTTGCCCACAATTTAACGAACCAGTTGTCAGAAGAAAAATATACAATTAAACCAAAGGGACAGCACTGGAGAATACTCTGGGGTTTTTTTTTGTATCTTTGTGTCCTTAATCTCTGTGCTAAAAACTGCTAGCGTAGTTTGATAGAAGAGGCCCTAAATAAGTAATGTTAATTTCCTATTATTCTTGGTGCCACGTTATGTGGGAGTTCTTTCTGTATTCAAGTAAGGTTTGCTTGTTTAGACTGAAAAATTCAATAAATGAAAATGCTGTTGTTGCCATCCGACTTCAGGACGGTGGTTCAGATGGCGATTCTGCATTTGGACTAGAGAATGACACGGTGACAAAATTCATCACCGTTCCCGTCCCCGCAGATAACCGCGGGAAATAATCCCATGTCATTTTCTAGTGTCTATTTCAACCTCGGTCCTTCTACACCAGCATTCTTCAAAGCAAAGCTTGTGGGTCAATGGTTGTGGCCATTCATACTCTGATTCTTATGGGAGCCAAGGATAATGAAGCCATTGTGACATCACTGATGTGATTGGCTCTTAGGCACTGGTGGAATGAGGCATTATGACATCACAATATCTGCTCTGGATACCAGAGACTGTCATTCTGTAGTGTCTGTTTCAACCTCAGTCCTTCTACACCAGCATTCTTCAAAGCAAAGCTTGCGGGTCAGTGGTTGTGGCCATTCATACTCTGATTCTTCCCTTCTCCTTAAAGAATGACATGAAGATGGTTTCCTGCGGTTATCCGCGGGGACAGGGACGGTGATGAATTTTGTCACCGTGTCATTCGGGCCACTGCAATGACTTGTACCTCAGGATTTCTCTGACGGTGATTTTGCTTTCGGACCACTGCAATGACTTGTACCTCAGGATTTCTCTGACGGTGATTTTGCTTTCGGACCACTGCAATGACTTGTACCTCAGGATTTCTGTCTCGAAGTGCAGGGCATCATAGTTGGTCCTGAATGCAGCTGCTAGACTGGTGATGGGTACGTCCAGGAGAGAACATATTGCTCCAGTATTGAAAATGCTGTACCGGTTACATTCCGGATTGGATTTAAAACATTGAGTCTGAGGCAGCAAATTTTGTACCTTGAGGCTCCAGATGCTTTGTAAACAGTTATTGCTTTTACACCTTCCTACTCGGAGTTTAAGATCTGAATTGGGAATAATGCTGTCTTTGGTAGAATTTTACAGGGTGCATTACCAAAAAATACCAGGAAAGGTGGTTTTTGTTCATGCATGGCCCCTTTTGTGGGGGATCAAGCTTCCAGGATGATTACAGATGTGTACTTCTAAATGTAATTTTAAGAAACTATTGAAGACACATTTTGTGCGTACCTTTTGAGTGCTTGTGGCTGTACAGCAGGGATGTCCAACCTTTTGTCTTCCCTGGGCCGCATTGGCTGAAAAAAAGTTTTCTGGGGCCGCGCAAATGCTGCAGCAAGACAGTAAACACCCAGGGGCAGCAGAGGAAAACACTGCATTGCCCTCGACCGAGGCCGCACAAAATACTTCATGGGGGCCGCACCCTCGGGCCGCAGGTTGGACACCCTTGCTGTACAGTATGCCAAATGCTTGTAATTTTATACTGTTGAGAGTTGATGATTTTATATTGTTATGCCATTATATGTGGTGCTGTCTTAGGATTATGTTTGCTATGATGTTATCTGCATAGGTATATGCAGAATATAATTTTTTTAAATAAATTATGAGCTAATTTTTGTGTTTATATAGAGATTATAAATGTCTGTATATGTTTATTTTACTATGCTGCTACCTGTTTACTGTTAGTTGCTCAGATTTTTAATTTAACAGCATAAAAATGCTAAGAAATGAATAGATCCTTTAATAATAGTAACATAGTAGATGACGGCAGATAAAGACCCGAATGATCCATCCAGTCTGCCCAACCTGATTCAATTTAGTTTTTTGTTTTTTTTTTCTTCTTAGCTATTTCTGGGCAAGAATCCAAAGCTTTACCCGGTAGTAATAATATATGTCATGTGTTGAGTATCAAATTACCCAGAATTTAAAGGACGGTCGCATTCTTTTTGCCACATCTTTATGGTTGAACTCCAAGATTCAAACTGGCGAGTCTAAGATCCTCTGGAAGAATTGGCTGCAGGCAGGCATATACGTACATTAGATGATGTATTATCAAACGGGACAATGCTTGATTTTTCACGACTGCAACAACCATTTGGCATTACAAAGTCTCAAGCATATAAGTGGTTGCAGTTGAAGCAGGTCATTCAGAGAGGGTTCCCTGATTGGTGAAATTTAAAGGATCAGTATAGCTTGCCGGGCCTATGCTTCCAGACAGATTTGCTAGGGCATCAGTCAGCCAAGTGGTATAAATAAATATCTGAATTTTTGAATAAGAAACCAAACACTGGTCTGAGAGATATTTGGAGCATTGAGATAAAGCAGCAGATTTCTGAGTCTCAATGGCCACGAATTTGGACTTGGAGGATGAGATATACAGCGTCAGCATCTATGAGACAAAACATGGGGTTTTTTTGTTGCATAGAAGTTTTTGGACCCCTGTTAGATTACAAAAGCTAGATAGTTCAAAATCTAATAGATGCTGGCATCTTGACATGGGGACACTGGATCATCTGTTGTTCTATTGTCCTTTGATACTCCATTTTTGGAGGTCTATATGGGGACATATTAATTTGATTTTGGAGAGTGCGGATCAGCTGTTGTATGAAGCGGTAATCTGTGGGATGTTGTCATCTCCTACTCCTCCAATAGATAGACATAAGAGCAGATTACTTGGTATGACCGGGGTAGCCATGCAAATGGTCACTAAAAATTTGAAGAATTTTGACAGATTAAATTTCACTTTTTGGTGGAATTCATTATGCTTGTGTTATAAGTACGTGAAAATGAATTCTGAACGGGTAATAATTGAGTTGTTTAAATTGACGAGGGGTCCATTGATCAATTTTATCAATTCTAATTAAATGGTTTATTTCCCTATTTCTGGTTTGATTTGCACATCCAGGGGAAAGGGGGTGGGTGGGAGAGAGAGGGATATTTAAATTAAGATTTGCTTATTAATTACATATATGTATGTATTGTTGTTGGGTTTTATTGAATACATTGGAATCGGGGTGGGAGGGAAGGGGATGAACTTGGTTTCTCATGTATTTATGGATGGATGTAAGTGATGTTTTTCAAATTATTTGAATGTATTATTTTATGCACTGTTTTTAGACTGAAAAATTAATAGATATATTAAAAAATAATAATAGTAATAATAATCATTTAACCACATTTCTTGTTTTCGTCATTGTTGCAGAGTGCATTCCTGAAGAGCTGAAGGAACCCTACTATACAGATCAATATGATCAGGAACACATCAAGCCCCCTGTCATCCGCTTGTTGTTGTCATCGGACATATATTGCAGAGTATACCGGAACATGCTCCAACCTTCGGAGGATAATGCTTCAGCACCACGGGACAATGCTAGTATGCTGCAACTCCTGGGCCACCGGGGCCTGGCACCTGTTGACCAAGAAAAACCCGTGAAGGATGAGGATCTGAAACAGAAGCCCATCAAAATGGTATTTACACCATTTACTTTTAGCAAAACCTCTACCTCCCCACCCTTTCTGTATACAGTCAGTCCCCAGGTTAAGAACGGGTTCTGTTTTATAAACCGTTAAGTTGAATTTGTATGTAACTCGGATCCTAGTATTTTCCCCCCCTTCTCCACCTCCTTAAAGCCCCTCTTGCATCCCTTTCCATACATCCCACTGTTCTCTCTCCACCACCTCAACAAACATTACTTCCTCTCATATCTCTCTTCCCCATGCATCTTTACTTCACTCCTCTCCCACCAGCATATCCAATAATCCTCTCTCCCTCCCTATGCCCAACAATTCTCCTCTTTCGTCATCTCTCCATGTGCACCATCTCTCTTTCCCTCTCTCAGACACCCAATTTTCCCTTTCTGTTCCCTCCCTCACCTCAACATCTCTTTCCCTCTCTCTTCCATTCTATGGCTCGTGCTTCCCTCCCTTCTTCTTTCCATCCATCATTTGTTTGAAGTTTGTGCACTCTCCCTCCCTCCCTCCATTCTGTGCCTCAAATACATGCCTTCCTCCTTTACTTTCTGGCTGGCTCCCTCCTCCTTCCTACCGCATTAATTTCTCTGCACAAAGCCATGGGCGGCGGCTCCTATATGCATCCTGCAGCTGAGCCGGAAGCCTTCCCTCTGACATGGGAGGAGCGCCAATGTCAGAGGGAAGGCTTCCGGCTCGGCCGCAGGACGCTCATAGGAGCCGCTGCATGCGGTTTTGTACAGAGAAACGACTTCGGCAGGAGGGAGCAGGCCAGAAGGTAAACACTCACTGGAGGAAGGCACGTACTTGAGGCACAGAATGGAGAGAGAGAGGCACGTTGGAGCTTGGGAGGGAGAGGAGCACGTTGGGAGGGACACTGAAGGCAGAACAGGACCCCCGTTCATAAGTACGAGTCCGACGTAAGTCAAATGTTCATATAACGGGGACTACCTATATTAGGAACACAACCCGGGATCTGTAGCAGAGCCAGTTTCTCCCCCACAGGTTACACTGGAAATCTTTACAAGATTCATGGTCATTTAATTATATAAGAATATATGAGTTGCCAAACTGGTACAGACTGAAGGTTCATCATATCTTTGTTACCAACAGTGTTCAACCGAGGTCACGAGTACCTGACCAAATCCCAAACAGACTTTATGCCGTGGATTTTCCCAAGTCCATCTTAATAATGGCTTATGTGCTTTTCTTTTAGGAAATTATCCTAGCCTTTTTTTTAAATCTTGTTAAGTTAACTGCTTTGTGTTGCCTAGGTATCTAAAAAAAACCCACACACGTTTGGTGGTCAAATTTATTTTTTTGTGGGTGCTATTGAGTTGGTATCAGACTGTGGAGCTTCATCATGTGACCACTTAACGGTTTGCAACTTTTAATGACCAGATTAGCTTTTTGTGTTTTCCATTGATCTCTGGGTTTCTGTTAAGATTTTCTTATTGATTGTAGCAGAATCCTCAGCAATGTAGTATAATGTAGGTTTGTAGCCTGTGGCTTCTGAGATACCATCATATCTACAAATGTTTATTAAGGCACTGTGTGCCGATAACAAGCTATGACAAGTGTTCGAAGCTTCATGAGAAGAAGGAAGGAAAGAGCAGTGAATACAATGTTCAGGGTCCTGGAGAATTATAGCAACATCCAGTCTGCTGAACAAGGCAGCCATGGCCACATTGTTATGGCTGTAGCATACTCGCATTCATTAGGTGACCCATTAAAAGCGCTCCAGACATTGGTACGCCGACAGTCCAGCAGTGACATTTGCACACATTCATGCTGTTTGGGGGGGGGGAACCCCCCACCCCCACTGAACTTACAAGTCCTCGTGCTCCCGTTGAGGGAAGACCCCCCCCCCACTACACTGAAAACTCCCGAAGAGCAAAAATGGGACAACAGGAGTTTTCTGTGTACTCGAGGGGGGCATTCCCCCCACACCTCCCCCAACGGGAGCGCAAGGATTTGTAAATTTACTGGGGGGGGTCCCCCATTCACAGCACGAACGGGAAGGCCTCGAAGCGATGGTACGCAAATGTTGCTGCGGGATTGTGGGCGCGCCAATGTCTGTGCTTTGGACGGTGTAGCCATTCATTGTTTTAATAATCTAATAATAGTGCTAATTCACCAATTTCAATCTACTGAGATATACAGCACACAAACTTACAGGATGTGATGTGAATTGGATAAATATCCTTTCTCGATCCCGATTGTCTTTGCCATTGACAGGACACAGGCTGGCAGTGGCCTTTCTTCCCAACTGCTAAGTTGTTGTCAAAGCCCACTCCAGACCATCCTGATCTGTCAGAACACGAGACTATTTAAGTTTGCCAGACACTGGCCTGCCTTCCCCCAACTGCTGGAGTTGCTAAGTACCTGCCAACATTAGCAACTATGAGGTCATTGATGTTTTGTTGTGATTCCATTCCCTTTCTATATAGGGATCCTGTGTTTATCCCATGCATTTTTAAAATTCTGTCAATTTTTGTCCTCCCCACCTCCACAGGAAAGGTATTTGAGACATCTATCACCCTCTTCGCGAAAAAAAAATAATTTTCTGACATTACTACCCTGCAACCTCAAGTCATATGCTGTAAAAGAAAAAAAAAAAGTATTTTTAATATAGATGGTTAAATACATGAAAGGCATCATCTTTTCTATCCCTCCTTTCCTCTAGGGCAGGGGTAGGCAATTCCGGTCCTCCAGAGCCAGGTCATGTTTGCAGGATATCCACAATAAATATGCATGAGATAGATTTGCATTTCAAGGAGGCAGTGCATGCAAATCCATCTCATACGTATTCATTGTATGAGATGGATTTGCTCTCAAGGACCTGGAATTGCCTACCCCAGTGCACGACACAGATAACAGTGTGAAATCCATATGGATAAAAATTTCATGTGTGAAGGGAAGGAATATAAAAGGTAAATCCAGAGTGGTGTAGAAGGGGTACAATTGGATCAATTTTTTACTGCATCAAGATTTACAAAGACTAGGGCAGGGGTGTCCAATGTCGGTCCTCGAGGGCCGCAATCCAGTCGGGTTTTCAGGATTTCCCCAATGAATATGCATGAGATCTATTTGCATGCACTGCTTTCAATGAATATTCATTGGGGAAATCCAGAAAACCCGACTGGATTGCGGCCCTCGAGGACCGACATTGGACACCCCTGGACTAGGGGATACTCGAAGTTACTGAGCAATGCTTTTAAAACCAACAGGAGGAAATATTTTTTCACTCAGAATAATTAAGATCTGGAATGCATTGCCAGAGGATGAGGTGAGAGTGGTTTAAAAAAAAAAAAAAAAAGGTTTGGAGAAGTTCCTGGAGGAAAAGTCCATAAACTGCTTTTGAGACAGACTTGGGGAGAAGTACCGCTACTGGAATGCTGTGGGTTTTTGCCAGGTACTTGTTTCAAGTTTCAAGTTTATTAGGATTTTATATACCGCCTATCAAGGTTATCTAAGCGGTTTTTACAATCAGGTACTCAAGTATTTTCCCTCTCTGTCCCGGTGGGCTCACAATCTATCTAATGTACCTGGGGCTATGGAGGATTAAGTGACTTGCCCAGGGTCACAAGGAGCAGCGTGGGGTTTGAACCCACAACCCCAGGGTGCTGAGGCTGTAGATCCAACCACTGCGCCACACACTCCTTGTGATTTGGATTGGCCTTCGTGAAGATGAGTTACTGGGCTAGATCTGATCCAGTAAGACTGTTCTTATGTTCTTATTGTGTGTTGTTTTGGAGTCTGTATCTTGCCAAGGACTTGAAACAGTTCAGAAAAATATGACACAAATAGTATGGGATTTGCACCAGAAGACATACGACAAGAGACAAAGACCTGAATAAGTATACCCTAGAGCAGGGGCTCTTAATTATTCTGAGTGAAAAAATATTTCCTCCTGTTGGTTTTAAAAGCATTGCTCAGTAACTTCGAGTATCCCCTAGTCTTTGTAAATCTTGATGCAGTAAAAAATTGATCCAATTGTACCCCTTCTACAGCACTCTTGATTTACCTTTTATATTCCTTCCCTTCACACATGAAATTTTTATCCATATGGATTTCACACTGTTATCTGTGTCGTGCAGAGTGTTTATTATCCCAGGACAAGCAGGCAGCATATTCTCAACAGGTGGGTGACGTCACCGACGGAGCCCCGCAGCGGGCAGACTTGCTTGAAGATCTTTGTAAGAGCTTACGAGTGCTGCACTGTGCATGCGCGAGTGCCTTCCCGCCAGAGTCAGGGTGCACGTCTCCTGTGAGGTACCTCAGTTCAACGTTTTCCGCAGAGCCGAGAAGTCCTCTTCACTTCAGCTCTGCAGCTACTTCGTTGCCTTCTCGCACCGCGGCTTTGTTGTTTTTCTCAGTCGCTGTGCCCGCCTGTCTTTTTCTCCTTTTCTTTAAAAAAAAAAATAAATAAAGTTTTTTATTGTTTCTTTTTGGCCGGTGGCCTTTCGGCCTAGGCCTGGCCGCTGAACCTCATTCTTTCGTCGGCCTATCTTTTTTCTATGTCCCGGCCTCTTACCGGTTTCAAAAAGTGTAGCCAGTGCAGCAAAGTAATTTCACTCACCAACCCTCATCGTTGGTGTATTGCTTGCCTGGGTCCCGAACATTGCCCCGACACTTGTTCGCGCTGTGCTACCCTTCAACCTCGAGCCCTTCGCAGATGCCATGCCAAAACTCTTCAACTATTTGGCACTATGGAACAGTCTGCTGAGAGGGTCTCGACCTTGGCTTCGGGGACGGCCTCGACTTCCAAGATCTCGACCCAGACACCCGTGGCTGCCTTGACCAAGGCCTTGACCTCGACATCTTTGGTCTCGAAGGCCTCACCTGCAGTCCCTTCCAAGTCTGTATCTGTGGGTAAGTCTCCTGTTTCTCCTTCAGGTACCCTTCCTAAGAAGCCTCCAGAGTCTCAGGCATCCAAGGCTGTGCCTACAGTCCTACCAGCCTCTTTGAGATCTCCAGCTAAGCGTGCCTCCAAACATAGAGAATACTCATCCTCGAGGTCACCCTCTTTGGAGCGCACTGCTGCACCTTCGAAATCTGATCCCTTCGTCTCGGTACCTATGTTCGAGGACATGTTGTAAGCCATTTTGGCCACTCAGATTTTCTCGGTCATGGCTTAGCTCGTCCCAGCCTTGACCCTGCTTCCTTGAGCCTACTTCCTTGAGCCTCAGCCTGAGCCTCCTGTTGAGGCACCTCGAGGCAAGCCTCAGAAGTCTCGTCACTTATCATCCAGTGACTCTTCGCCTCCTCCTGGGACACGCTCTCCTGAACCTCGATTGAGGCATCGTTCGAGGGAAACCCCTGTCTGCACATCCTGTGGTTTCCCACTTCATGAAAGGACTTTTTAATGTACATCCACCACTCAAACCACCTCCAGTGGTCTGGGATCTCAATGTTGTCTTGGCTCAATTGATGAAGCCTCCATTTGAACCAATTGATAAGGCTCATCTCTAGTATCTTACTTGGAAAGTGGTTTTTCTGATAGCCCTCACGTCTGCTCGAAGAGTCAGTGAGTTACAAGCCTTGGTTGCGGATCCACCTTTCACAGTTTTCCACTATGACAAAGTGGTCCTCCGTACTCATCCAAAATTCTTGCCTAAAGTTGTTTTCAGAATTTCACATCAATCAATCTATTGTTCTTCCAGTATTTTTTCCAAAGCCTCATTCTCATCCTGGAGAAGTGGCGCTTCATACTTTGGACTGTAAGCAGGCCTTGGCTTTCTACTTGCAACATACTCAACCTCACAGACCAGCCCCACAACTTTTCATCTCCTTCGATCCAAATAAGTTGGGGCATCCTGTCTCGAAGCGAACCCTATCCAACTGGATGGCTGCTTGCATCTCTTTCTGCTATGCTCAGACTGGTCTCCCTCTGCAGGGTCGAGTCACGGGCCACAGAGTTAGAGCAATGGTGGCATCTGTAGCTTTCCTCAGATCAACTCCTATTGAGGAAATCTGCAAGGCTGCCACTTGGTCCTCGGTTCATACTTTCACCTCTCATTAATGTCTGGATACTTCCTCCAGAAGGGATGGCCATTTTGGCCAGTCTGTTTTACAAAATCTCTTTTCTTAACTTGCCAACTCTCCTTCCATCCCATTATGCTTAGCTTGGAGATCACCCACTTGTTGAGAATATGCTGCCTGCTTGTCCTGGGATAAAGCATAGTTACTTACCGTAACAGTTGTTATCCAGAGACAGCAGGCAGATATTCTCACAACCCACCCTCCTCCCCTGGTTGGCTTCTTAGCTAGTTATCTGAACTGAGGTATTTCACAGGAGACATGCGCCCTGACTCAGGCGGGAAGGCACTCGCGCATGCGCAGTGCAGCACTCATAAGCTCTTACAAAGATCTTCAAGTCCGCTGCAGGGCTCCGTTGGTGACGTCACCCACCTGTTGAGAATATCTGCCTGCTGTTCCTGGATAACAACTGTTACGGTAAGTAACTGTGCTTTTTGTTTGATTCAATTCCCTCTTTAACATACAGTATAGTGCAACCCCCCCTCCAATTTGATCTACTCTTATCATTGAGATATATAATTTGTACCCAAGTAACAGTGTCCCATTGATTGTCCTCCTTCCACCAGGTCTCTGAGATGCCTATTATATCTGCTTCATCATTCAGTACTATATACTTTAACTCGCCTACTTTATTTTTTAGACTTCTAGCCTTTGTATACAGGCACTTCAAATTGTGTTTTTTCTTTGTATCTACAGGCTGCTAAGATGATAGGGATAGCTTCACATTAGAGAATGACACGGTGACGGTTTACCCGCGGCCACCGCATTTAAGCCGCGGGTCACCGCCGAAAACGGGGAAGAAAACTAGCAGTCGCTGCGGTGACGGGGACAAGGCCATTCACCGACCGCGGAAACGGTGAACAGGTTTGTCCCCGCGGGCCAATGTACCCCCTTCTAGGAACCGCTATTTACCTGTGTTTCACCGTGCTCCTCATTTGTCAGATCAACCCTTCCTGCCAATCGCAGCAGAAGGGTACCCAACCCCTCCTGCCGGTCCTCCCAATGGCCTCCCCTAAGATCGCCGGCAGGAGGGTACCCAACCCCTCCTGCTGGACCCCCCCCAACGAACCCTCCCACCCCGGAACCCCCTTAGTCTTACTTTCCAAGTTGGACCGGACAGCTCCTCGCTCGTCTGGCCAGCAGGCCTGCCTCCGTCCAAATGAGGCGGGCCCGCCCCTCCCCTCCCCTGCCTCCCAATGGCCTCCCCTAAGATCGCCGGCAGGAGGGTACCCAACCCCTCCTGCCGGCCCCCCCCCCCCAACGACCCCTCCCACCCCGGAACCCCCTTAGTCTTACTTTCCAAGTTGGACCGGACAGCTCCTCGCTCGTCTGGCCAGCAGGCCTGCCTCCGTCCAAATGAGGCGGGCCCGCCCCTCCCCTCCCCTGCCTAACCCACAGGATCCTAGGGCCTGATTGGCCCAAGCACCTAAGGCCCCTCCTATAGCGGGAGTGGCTTTAGGTGCCTAGACCAATCAGGCCCTAGGATCCCGTGGGTTGGGCAGGGTAGGGGCGGGCCCGCCTCATTTGGACGGAGGCAAGCCTGCTGGCCATACGTGTGAGGAGCCGTCCGGTCCAACTTGGAAAGTAAGACTAAGGGGGTTCCGGGGTGGGAGGGTTCGTTGGGGGGGGGGTCCAGCAGGAGGGGTTGGGTACCCTCCTGCCGGCGATCTTAGGGGAGGCCATTGGGAGGACCGGCAGGAGGGGTTGGGTACCCTTCTGCTGCGATTGTCGGGAGGGCCGTTGGGGGGGGTCTACAGGAGGGGTTGGGTGCCCTCCTGCCGTGATCGCTGGGGGGAGGGGAGACTTGCAGCCGTAGCCGCGGTCACTATGCTAATCACGGCAGCATTTAAAGTACATGTCGTGTTTGTTTTTGCATTGCTAGCCCCAGGGGTGGTGGAAGATTAGTGATTGAAAAACTGTATGAAAAATAACTATTTTAAATTTAGTGATCAAAATGTGTCAGTTTTGAGAATTTTTATTAATTAATTTTTTCTCTGCGTGTTTTGTTTTTGTATAGTTATTAACTAATATTTAACTAAGTTTTAAAGTTTTAAAGTTTTAAAGAATGTTTCCTTTATACGTAAATAAAGAAAAGTGAATGGGATTGCAGTGGCGGTGACGGGGCGGTGAATGGGGTGGCAGTGGCGGTGACGGGGCGGTGAAGAGGATGGTGAGACGGGGATGGTGAGACGGGGACGGGGCGGTGACGGGGATGGTGAGACGGGGACGGGGCGGTGACGGGGACCAATTTTTTCACCGTGTCATTCTCTACTTCACATCTTTAATCTGCTTCCCTCTTACGCACTCTTGGCTTTTATTTCACCATTTTTGAAATCTCTCTATCGGGGCTCCCTAAATGTTCTGATTCAACAGTATCCTTCAAGGATACTCCACACCGAACCATCTGCTCCTGGGCGACTTTCGACTTCTCCCCACCCCATCTTAATTTAAAAGCTACTCTCTATCTCCTTTTTAGACATTAGCACCAGCAGCCTGGTCCCATCCTGGTTAAGGTGGAGTCCATCCTTTCAGAATAGGCTCCCCCTTTCTCAGAATGTAGCTCAGTTCCTAACAAATCTAAATCCCTCAACCCTGTACCGTCATCTCAACCACACATTTAGACTTCAGAGCTCTGCCTGTCTCTTGGGTCCTGCGCCTAAATTTGGCTTCCAGAACCTCCCTCCCATATTTTCCTATGTCATTAGTACCTACATGTACCAAGACAGACGGCTCCTCCCCAGCACTATCTAATATCTTGTGTAAGTGGCACATGAGGTCTGCCACCTTTGCACCAGGCAGGCAGGTGACCAGGCAATCTTCATGCCCACCAGCCACCCAGCTATTTACATGCCTAATGATTGGATCTTCCACTACAACGGCTGTCCTCCCTTCTGGGTTGAAGCCCGTGAAGATAGATCCTCAGTGTAAGAGGATATTGAATCTGCATCATTTGGTGGGCAGCTCCTGGCTACAGGATTATTTCCTGCATCACTAGGGTGGTGATCTCCTTTTAGGAGACCTCCCTCCTCCAAAGCAGCGCAGGGGCTGCGAGACTGGAAGTAGGACTTTTCTACAACATCCCTGTAGGTCTCCTCTATGTACCTCTCCCTCAGCTCCTCCAAGTCTGCAACTAGCCTCAAGGGAATGGACTTATTCTCTGAGAGCCATGAGCTCTTTACAGTAAGCATAAACATATAATTTGTTGCCAGCGGGGAGATAATTATACATGTGACACTCGTGCAATAGACTGGATAGCTCCCCTCTTGCTGCTAGACTACTGTCTGCATCTTATTATTGAGCTGCTTAATTAAATCCTATTAAGGTACTGGGTATGTTACACTGGTATAGAAAGCCCTAAGATAATTTGTATGCTTTATTTAGTTTTTGAGTCTTAGCAAGTAATGAAATGTAAGTTATATATGTAGTTCACGGGTGCTGTGAAAACTATCTTTAAATGCTAAGCCTCTACAACCTCTCACTTAGAACCAGGCTTACTGAGGATTAGGCACTAGGCCAGCGTTCCTCCCCTCAAGGGTCACCTGTGGAGTCTGATCTCTAAGAAATTCCAAGGACTGGATCAGACCAATGGTCCATCTAGCCCAGGACTAAGATCTGGGTTGACCCTCGGATCAGGAGGAGGATCCAATGGTGCGGAGATTTTGTAAGCCCCCACATTTGGTGGCTTTGATCACATAGTCCATCCAGGAGTTGATGCTGGAGGCTGGGCAGCCTGTCGCTGTGGATTGTTCCCTCATGAGTGATCAGAGGCCACAGTCCACTACCTTTCCTGATCATCCTAACATAATTAAGATACTCATGGACATTTGGGAGGCTCCTGAGGGCCCCTTGAAATGCGCTAGGGCCAATTCTTGTCATTATTCAATGGCAGATGCTTTTAACCAGTGCTTTGCTTCCCCAAAATTTGGTTCTTCAGTAGCACAGGTTACTGAATGCACTTCTCTCTGCATTGATAGGGGAGGTTGTCCTGAAGGATGTTCAGGACCATAGAGTGGATTTTATCCTCAAACACCTTTTTGACTTGGTGACCACCGGAATTAAGGTGGTGATGGCCTCCTCCTTTGTGGCCAGGGCTTGCCATTCTAAGCTAAGTCGTGATCCAGGATCTCGACTTCTTCTAGTTTTGGGGGTGAACTACATGGTGGATGCTCTGAATAACATGCTGAAGGTCTTCTGCAAGTTTTCAGCCTATTCCATTTCAGTGCGTAGGATCCTGTGGATCCGGCAGTGGTCCAGCAACTCGCCTTCGAAGACAACATTGAACAGGTTGCCTTTCCAGGGGCAATTCCTGTTTGGCAAAGGTCTGGATGACCTCATAACTAGTGTGCAGGACCGCAGGCCCAAGTCTGTGCCTGTCAACAGGCCCCAACCCTGCAGATGTTCGGGGCACCCTACTTTTTGGTCCCTTCTTCAAAATGGCCAAGCCCTGCTGAACTCGCTGAATTAGGTTGGCACTTGTCTTAAGGCTTCCATTCCGTTAACCCTTACTTTTTTAACCTTAACGTTACCAACCAGACTCTCTAGTTTTTTTGAACAACTTTTTTTAATAACTTGAAGTAAGGAATAAACACTCGCAATTTGATTTCAAGGCAGTCCAATTTTGTTTACAGAATCTTCTCACTCAACCAGCACATCCAAGGGGAAGCTGGGAGTGTGTCCACATACCTTGTGGGGAATAACACTGTCCTCCAGACTTACATACTGAATCTAAGCTGTATTAGGCTAGCAGAAATAAAGGGTGAAAATCTGGTGAGAGGACGATGTTAAACCCAAGTTTTCTTGCAGCCATGTGGTCTCACAAAATGGCCACTGTTCTCTCTCAGACTAAAGAAGAAGGCAGGCTCCAGAAAGCTACATTCACACCCTCTAGGAGTAGCTAAGCACTCTGGGAGATGTGAGTCTACAGAGCACACTTTTTATACATTTTAGAACCGACAATCTATAGAAGAACTGAGAAACTGTCCACACAAAATGGGAGCAGAACAAACTTTTTATTACAAAAATATGGTAATCTGTTGTTCATCATTACATGACTCATGGAAACAGGTCATGATAACCATAATATTTGATTGTATTTTGTAAACCGCTTAGGTTTAAGCAAGTGAGAAATTTTTTAAATAAATAATAGAGTAAAGAGTAATGAATCTCTCAAATCTGTATACCAGAAATTTATATTGGTAATCAGTCTGAGGATAAGGTGATGGCTGAAATCTTATATGCTATTTTCTCTTTGGCCTGTGTGTTCTGTGGAATAAGGGCAGATATTGAAGATTAGGGTTACCAGAAATCCGGATTTCCCTGGACATGTACCCTCCTTTGTCCAGGTTTTGAAAAGCTTCTAGCAACGAGTGACATCGGGACGGTATCTGTGCATGCGCGATGAAACACGGTGATGTCACGTGAATGCGCAGATGCCATCCCAATGAGCAAACAAGTCGAGGAGGCTGGTCTGGTTGGCAGAACAGGGTGTGTCTTGGGCGGGGCCATGGGTCTGGATTTTTGTTCCCGAAAATCTGGTAACCCTACTGAAGATGTCATACTGTGGAGAAAAAGAGGGAGAAGGAGGAACGCTTAAAACTGAAGGGTTCTGTATCTCTTTAGAACCCAAAAAGAGTGTTTTTTTGGAAGAAAAAAAAAAAAAATCTCTTCCATGGAAGAACCAGGGCTGTCCTTGGGAAGATATCAAAGCGATGCTTAAATGCATAGGCAATGGCGCCCTCATTTGAAAGGAAGTTCTGGGGCAAGAGATCAGGGGTGGACTTAGTAGTAATGAAGGAAATATTTCTGTATAGAAAGGATGGCGGATATGTGTAACACCCTTTTAGTGAATATGATGAAGATGAGAAAAAAACATAGAAATTCTTTTAAGGGAGAGGAAGAGTCTGTAGAGCTTAGTGGCTGGTATGAATAAGCAGACTAGATAGGCCATATGGTATTTAACTGCTGTCATTTTCTGCTTATGAAAGCTTTTATTGGACCAAACTAAATATCCAAAGGTAGTGTGAAGACTTGAATGCTCATGCACGGGCTGTCATAGCTTATCAGGGATAATGTTTTCCATCTCATGTTTCACTTTCATTTTGGTATTCCACAAATCTGTAGCGGTATGAAAATATTCCAGCCTTATTTTCTACATCCTATTTTCTTTCAGCAGTTTTGTGGTTTCTCTCTGCAGGGATCACACTTGGCAGTGATTGATGCGTTGATGGATGCCTTTGCTACAGAGTCTATGAACATGCTGAAAACTCCTGGAGGAATAGAGCAGGGTCCTGATACATGGGAACCTCGGATCCTTCACTGGATAGATAAGGTATAGTTGTGTTTGTTTCTGTTGCTATATTCCATTCAGCACTTTTACGCCTGTTCCGTTCGATTTTGTTTGTTTTTTTTCCAATCTGGTTTTTTGATATTCTACGTAAGAAGAAGTTTTTCAATACAAGGACCAGTTTCTGGCTATATTTATTACATTTATTTTATGTATGCTATACATGTTTTTATGATTTTTATTGAATAAATTCCTGCACCTTGTACATTCCACTGCAGTTTTGTTTTGGTTTTTCGTTGTATTCCTTGTGTCACTTCAAGTTTCAAGTTTATTTAGTCTTTGATATACCGCTTTTGCGTACAAAGTGGTTTACAATTTTACAAAGATTTTATTTTTTCAAAAAAGGTATTTTAAAATATAAAGTGGGGAAAAACTGACTACATGAACATTACAGACATAAGGGAAGTGGATAGGATACATTACATGAAACTAAAAAGAAAAGGGAATGGAAAAAACGAAAGGGATAAAGGGAGTCTTTAATGTGTGGCCAGTTGTCTGAGTCTCATGAGCAGTTAGTCCTAGGAACAGATCTCGTAAGCATCTTTAAACAGAGAGGTTTTAAGACTAGATTTAAAGTTGTTGAGAATAGTTTCTTGTCCCGGGGCCAAAGATAGGGCGTTCCATAATGTGAGGGTGACTACTGAGAAGATAGTTTTTGCATGTTGTATCGTAGAACAATTGGACGGAAGGAACTACAAGAAGATATTGTTGAGAAGAATGGTAGTGATCGTTGAGATTCACTTATTGTATTCCCTTCATTTACTGTATAATACTAAAATATAAACCTAGATTTTTGGGACAAGAAAATGACCTAAAAATTGGGGGTTTCAGTTTATATTCGTGTCTTTCCCTTCTTCCATTTCAATTTTAGCCACTCTTTGCTGCAATTTCAATGATTCTGAAAGTACTCCAGAGCAATAGGTAGTCAAATTTTGCATCTGAGTTCCCAAAGAGGACTGTAGCTGAGATATAGCTTCTCAAATAGAGTTCAGGTCTATAACTGAGGGCTTTTTTAAAGGAGCTATTGCAAAGTTTGGCTCAATTAATTTCGGTTCCACGGTACCTGAGGCTGAAATCGCTGACAATTGATTCTGCCGTTCCTCTGCTGACTCCAGGAGATCACACAGTGATTGCTGTATCACAGAAACTGCTAATGCCTGCTGTACAGCTGGGTCTTCAACTTCCCCGCTGTTCTCTGACATCGCCGACTCGCTCCCCTCTCCAGCCGTGCTGCACGCCAGCGGCTGGGGGACTGGCTGCACCGGCGTTCTCCGCTCCTCCGGATAGAGGCTGACAAGTTTCAAGTTTATTTAGATTTTTATATACCGCCTATCAAAGTTATCTAAGCGGTTTTTACAATCAGGTACTCAAGCATTTTCCCTATCTGTCCCGGTGGGCTCACAATCTATCTAACGTACCTGGGGCTATGGAGGACTGAGTGACTTGCCCAGGGTCACAAGGAGCAGCGTGGGGTTTGAACCCACAACCCCAGGGTGCTGAGGCTGTAGATCCAACCACTGCGCCACACACTCCTCATAGAAAGAGACTCGAGGGCTCTCTGATGAGCTCTTGTCCAAAGAATGCTTGAATGCTAACGCAACGCCTGCTGGAAAATACTAGAAATCTATCACCCTTTCAGTAAAGAGCGATTTCTTTGTTTCCTTTTCAGTTTTTCTTTTTGTGACTTCATATCGTTGTGCCTCATCAGAATTTACTTTTCTGTGTTAAATGTAGCCTTCCAGCGCTCTGTTAAAGACTGTCAAATACAGTGGTGCCTCACACAACGAACTTAATTCGTTCCAGGAGCAAGTTTGTTATGCGAAAAGTTCGTTATGTGAAACGCGTTTTCCCATAACAATACATGTTAAAAAAAATAATTCGTTCTGCAGCATAAAATATGCTAAGATGACATAAAAAAAGATAAATTTGTCAAAATGGTGAAAATGGTGGTCTTGCTGAGGCCAAACTCTTTGACGAGGTCACACTGTTTTACCCCACATTCACTCCTTCTAATTATTTCCCGTTTCATTTCAACAGAAATCACCTTCCTGCTTTTTTTAGAAGCCATGATATATAAAAAATATTGAGTTTATCTTAAAAGGACGACTGTATACAGTGAGAGAGGGCAGTTAAGCGCAGTGACTAACGACTGCCTGCAGTGCCTGCGCGGAAGGATGCAATACATCGGCAGCTCGGGCGACTTCGTTGTGTGAAACGAAGTTCGTTGTGTGAAACGAAGTTCGTTGTGTGAAGTTCGTTGTGTGAAACGAAGTTCGTTGTGTGAATCAAGACATGAAGTTCGTTGTGTGCAGCGTTCGTTGTGTGAGGCGTTCGTTATGCGAGGCACCACTGTAATGGAATGTTTTAATTGTAATCTCACATTCTCTTTCCTCCAGCAAGTGCAAATGTCTGTGCCTAGCATGTAACTAGAGGGGGGAGACATTGTGGATCCCTATACCAGGCATCAACATTGTCGCCTACAGTATGCTTTCTGTTCATTCTCTCTCATATGGATGCTAATATAGTAACTCTACTGTTTTGTCTTTCTCCCCTTCATAGATTAACCGCAAACTTCAGGATAGTACAGAAAGAAACCTTAACCAGAAGCAAATGGCCGACTCTGATGGGCAGTCCCAATCACCAGTAAGTTCTTTACTGATAGGTCCTCCTCTGGGTTGGGGCAGGGAACCCCATTATTAATCATTAGTCAAGATGTCAGATAATTGTGTAAATCTGTGATTCATCTCCTTAGTTTGTTTTTGGTTTTTTTTTTTCCGTAATCTATGAAGTAGTGTATGAATCTAGTAGAGGCAGATATGGGGCTCAGCTTGTTCCTGAGTAACCCTGCTTATAAATTAGAGCCTGACTGAAGAACAGAAAAGAACCTTCCATTTTTCCATTATCAAACAGGACTGAGTCAGGCAATACAAATGGGTGAGGCCCATTGCATATCACCGAGATGGATTAATTCTCTCAGAGCTAGAATGTAATGTAAGTTCTGAGCACGTGTAGCCCTTCCCATGTGCAGTGTAGAGAATGACACGGGGACAAATTTTTTTTTTTCCCCGTTCCCACAGGAACTTAATTTCTGCATCCCCTAAGTTTTGTCCCTGTCCTTTCCCCCCATTCCCGTAAGCTCGGCCTTAATCGCACAAATCTTGAACACTTATGATTTTTAAAGGGTTTGAGGCTTGTGCAGATGAGGACAGAGCTTGCAGGAATGGGGCTGGGACTTGAAAAAGACGGGCTGGGAAAACGAATTCCCGCGGGGACGGGGAAAAATTTGTCCCCTGTGTCATTCTCTAGTGCAGTGGTCTCGGCTCCTCAGTGTTAGGTGTTCCATTCAGCCGAACGGATATAAAAATATGCTGGGACAGTTTTAATGTGTTCAAATTATATACATGCTTTGATAATTTAAAAAAATAAAAAATCCTGTTTTACAAAAAAAAAAAAATTCTTCTTGTTCAATACGGCTCTAAAATCTGGGTTCTAACTATGCCCATATGTAGCAGAAAAATCCATAATTTTAGCACCCACTCTAGGCATGCTTGTTCGTATATCAGAACTAGGATGAATGCAAGCATTGTGTCGGTATGTGTCCTAGAGCATGAAAGGATTGCCGTAATTGCTTCTGACAGGGCTCAATGATGTTTCTTAGGAACTAGGAGCCAGACTTTGAACTACTAGAATGTTTGTTCACATTTATAAATCACTTATTTATAGTGTGCTCAAGGTGATGTATAGCAAGTTATTAATAAAATGTCGGGAAAAGAGTAGATCAGAGAGAGTGAGTGTGCTATGAGGAAGGCAGAGAATATTACATTACATTACATTAGGGATTTCTATTCCGCCTGTGCCTTGCGGTTCTAGGCGGATTACAATAAAGATGATATCTGGGCATTTCCAGTAGAATTACATTACAGGAAAAGAGTAGATTACAAGTAACAATGAAGAGTTACAATACATATCGCAGCAGATGTAACATAGCCACGGATTACAATAAAGAAGATATCTGGGTATTTCCAGTAGAATTACATTACAGGAGAAGAGTTAATTACAGTTTATATAGAAGAATTATAGTACATTCAATATCACAGGAGATGTTACATGGCAACTGAGTCAATTTACAACTGGTGGATAATAAAGAATTACCATATATTCTAGATTACAAAAGATGTTTGCCCTATTAAAAAAAAAAATGCCATGACGACCCTCCCCAAAGACCCCCACCCCCAGAAACTTGCACCAGGAGACCCTCCCCCCCTGGTGGGAGCAAAAATGGCAGGAGTGATGCCCACTCCCTCCTACCAATGGGAGGCCCCCTTTGTGCCAGGCATCCCCCCCCAAGAACTATCTCCTACCCTCCCACCTTCCCCCCCCAAAAAAAGATAGGAGGGATGCCTACTCCCGAACATCCCTCCACCCCGTACCTTTGTGAGAAGTTGAGAGCAAGAGGGATGGTTGGTCTCTCCTGCTCCGAGGCCCGCCAGTCCAAAATGGCAGTCCTTCCCCTTTCCGATGCATCATGTGATGCACGGTGAGGAGGAGGGGGTCTAAGGCCCCTCCCAAGGCACCTTAGGTGTCTGAGCCAATCAGGGCCTTAAGCCCCTCCCTATGCATCACATGATGCACTAGGGAGGGGAAGGCCCACCATTTTGGACTGGTGGGCGTCGAAGCAGAAGGGACGAGCATCTCCTGTTCTCAACTTCTCACAAAGGTATGTGGGGTTCAAGGGGTGGGGGAGGTTGAGGGAGCATCTGGTGGCAGGAGGGAGTGGGCATCTCTTCTGCCTTTTTTCATTTGTGCAGGAGGGGGCTTCCATTGGCAGGAAGGAGTGAGCATCCCTCTTGCCAATTTTCTCTCCCACGGGGGGGTGGGGGGAGGTTGGTTCGCAATGGCAAGAGGGAGTGGGCTCCCCTTCTCCTGATTTTTGCGGGCACAGGGGAGGGTCTTGGTGCCAGTTATAAATATTATATTAATTTCAGGACTGAACTATCGCTAAGACATGTAAGTGACTGGTCTTGACCAATCGCTTTTTCAGATCACTAAAAGTGTTCACTACTTTTTTTTTTTTTTTTTTTTTACATCACGAAGCGTTAGAGCAGGAGTCCAGTCCTCGAGAGCCGTATTCTAGTCAGGTTTTCAGGATTTCCCCAATGAATATGCATGAGATCTATTTGCATGCACTGCTTTCATGGCGATACTTGAGAGGGTTCAGAGAAGAGAGACAAAAATGATAAAAGGTAGGGAAAACCTTTCATACGCAGACAGGTTAGAAAGGCTGGAGCTCTTCTCCCTGGAAAAGTGGAGACTCAGAGGAGACATGATAGAGACTTTCCAAGATCATGAAAGGCATAGAGAAGGTAGAGAGGGACAGATTCTTCAGCCTATTGGGAACCACAAGAACAAGGGGGCACTTGGAGAAATTGACAGGGGACAGGTTTAGAACCAATGCTAGGAAGTTCTTTTTCACTCAGAGGGTGGTGGACACCTGGAATGTGCTTCCGGAGGTTGTGATAGGACAGAGTACACTACGGGATTTTAAAGAAGGATTGGATAAATTCCTGAAGGATATGGGGATTGAGGGATATAGATAGAGGTAGAGATAGAATTATGAAAGGATAGATAGAAGCATAAAGGGGAATAAAGGGTTTTAGACAAGGGTCACCTTACAGGTCATGGACCTGATGGGCTGCCGCAGGAGCGGACTGCTGGGCGTGATGGACCTTTGGTCTGACCCAGCGGAGGCAACTTCTTATGTTCTTGTATTCATTGGGGAAATCCTGAAAACCCAACTGGAATACAGCTCTAGAGGTCCGTGAGTTCCCTACCCCTGCGTTAGAGCATCAATCGCTTGGCTAGTTTACATGGCATTTCAATATTATTGACCTTATTTGCCTGGTCGAATCGGAGACTGATCTGTCGTGCAGAAACCACGGGGTGAGCCGTTTTCTGCTGCAGGTTGGCAAATGTGATCGTTGCTAAACCAGTGAAAAATGGTTTAGCGACAGTCATTAGACAGTCACTGACTTTTGTGCATTTAGGCCTCAGTTTTTGCTCTCCCAGCTCATAAACACCCATCTCTTGCTCTCCTTCACCTCCCAGGCATACAGATACTCACCTCCTACTCTCTGACTGACCTCCCCCTTCCTCTTACTGAACATAAATATTCAAAAAGAGTGGCCCGTGCATCAAACTCCAAAAGTATATTAAGGCACTAAAAGACGGGTGCATCAATCATAGACTGGGTAACCTGTATTAATGCTTACCATATTTCTATTTATTTAAAATTATTTATAACCCGCTTATGCACAAATCTAAGCGAGAAACAAAATCACATACAAAATCACATTAAATATTAGACAAATACAAAACAGCAAAAAAAAACAAAAAAACAAACCAACAACCACGGGATAAAAAAGAACTGCCCCAACTCACTGTCACATGGCTCACACCAAAAAAGCACTCAAACAATACCGTTTTCACCCCCGTCCTAAAATACGGTGCAATCAAAGCAGCTTAGCTCCCACATTCTAGAATTTACCCCCAGAGGGACTATGTCTAATTCTAGAATACCTCTACTTCAGGAAGCAGGTGAAAACCTGGTTCTTCACCCAAGCCTTTAATACATAGGGCGATTGATTATTTACTCGTGCAACACCAGGAGTAGCTTGCTACGCACACTGTAACTAAATCAGTTCCTATATCTTTAACTGTATAATCAACTTGCCTTGATTTTTAGCTTCCTATCTGCTTATCCCAATGGCCTCTGTACCACCCATCTTGTTCCCATCTAATAACTGCACTTGATAACATAACATAACAAATGACTTCTATACCGCATAATCTTGTAAGTTCTATGCGGTGAACAAAGTAAAAAAAAAAATCATATAATCATTAAGGGTAATCGTTATGTAGGAAACAAGTATTTCTTCAAAATGGTGGCAGAACTTTGAACTCCCAAAGTGCTGCCTGAAAAGACAGAAGACGTTGATGTAAACTTTTTATAATGACAACTTTTATCGAAGGAAAGTTTTAAAGAGAGCATGAGATTTTTGCATACGAGTTGAATGATCCCTCAGCTATAGGATAAGCTGTATTGTAGTAAAGCACTGGCATCGTATCTGTTTGAACGTTTTGAGGTGTACATATTAGTAGTTTCTTAAGTAGTACTGTATTTTTTTGCTCTATAAGACGCACCTGACCTTAAGACGCACCCTAGATTTAGAGAGGGAAAACAAGAAAAAAAACATTCTGAACCAAATTGTGCACCCAACCCCACACTCCCTCCCAGGCTCTGCACCCTGTCCCCCTTCCCTGCCAGGCTTTGTACCATTTCCCACTACCCTGCCCTGTAACCTGCTCCCCCTCCTCACCTCCGGTGGTCTAGTGGTAGACTGGGACAGGAGGGATCCGTCCCAGCCGACTAACAATTTTTTCCTCCTCCTTCGCCCCCTCCGGTAATTTTTTAATCCCCCCATACCTTTTTAAAACACCCCCGCCCCCGTAGTACCTTTTTAAACACCCCTTAAGCCTGGGGGTCAGCAGTGTATCGGCCAGCGGGAGCGTGCTTTCTGCATTCCTGCCTGGGCCCGCGCCGCTTTGTGAACGGCTGCTGTGTTCTCGTGGGACTCGTGAGAACTGACAGCAGTCATTCACAAAGCGGCGTAGACCCAGGCAGGAACGCAGAAAGCATGCTCCTGCTGGCTGATACACTGCAGGACCACCACACTTAAGGGGTGTTTAAAAAGGTACTATGGGACGGGGGGGGGAGTTACTAGGGGGGGAGTCAGGGCGTCTTCGCTGCATAAGACACACCAACATTTCCACCCACTTAAAAAGTGCATCTTATAGAGTGAAAATACGGTATGTTGACATTGTATTATATCTTTCTAAATTCAGTGCTGCTATAAGTATAATTTTGAAACTGTTTCATGGTAGTCCTATTATTTTCAATTTGCTGATTTTGAGTTGACCTCACCCGTTGCATTTGTTTTATATTTGGTCTTTTTTTACCACTGTTATTCTGTTAACAAATTTGTGTTGCATTTGTACTTGCTGTGCACCGCCTTGGATGAATCTCTTCATAAAGGCGGTTAATAAATCCAGATAAATAGATATAGGTACTCTCTGTCCGTAGTGGGTTTACAGTTGTAAAGATTTGTACCTTGGGACAAAGAAGGGATGTGGTCATCAACCATTCAGCCCTTTTGAGTCTTTCTTCAGGGTACATCAGTATTAATCCATGCAATCAAGTAGTAATGTTTTGTCAACAAACAAGGAGAGATGTAATCTTTATCTCTGTCAGGAAGCGGCAAGGATTTGGGACTTTGTCGTAGGTAATCGCATCCAAATACAGGCTGTTTATATCCTCAAAGAGTCACAGCTTTGTAGCATACAAGTACAGCTGAGTTTCAAGTTTCTTTATTTTTGATATACCATCTATCAGAATACATGTCTAGACGATGTACATTATAAAAGATTATAGGAAACAATTAAAATAGGTAAATAAAAACAATAATTTATCAAATATTAAAAAAAATATCCTGGACAAATTCAGATTAACATACATGAAACAAAAGGAAAGTAGGGGAGGGAAAGGTTGTTTAAAATACATTGCAGTAAAATTAATAAAAAAGGACGGTAAGTGGGGAGTGGTAAAGATATTAGGAGGGGAATCACTTCAAAAGAAGTATTAGATGTTTCAATGCTACACATGAATTGGGGAATTAAGAGGCAGAGACTGATGCTAAAGAGTAAAAGCATCTTTAAAGAGGAAAGTTTTAAGCTTGGTTTTAAATTTTCTGAGTGAGTTCTCTAATCGAATGTCTAGTGGAAGGGCATTCCACAGAGAGGGAGCGGTAACCGAAAAGATGAATTTGTGAGTAGTATCGTAAAACAATTCCCATATTGACGGTATAGAGAATAAATTTTGATTATTTGATCGGAAGGTCCTTGATGATGAGTAAGGGATCAAAAGTTTATCTATGAACAGTGGTTGGTTAGTTTTTTGTTTTAAAAGTGAGGAGTATTTTATAGGAGAGACGATGAGCGACAGGTAGCCAATGTGCTTTACAGAGGAAAGGGGTGACATGATCAAATATTTTTTGCGTTATAGATTAATTTAACAGCGGTGTTTTGCAATAGTTGTAGACGGCGAATTTCTTTCTGGGTTATGCCCTGATAGAGGGAATTACAGTAATCTATAGTTGGAAATTACTAGGGAGTGAATCAGGATATTAATGGAGGAGGGATCAAGAAAAGAGGAAATAGAATGGATGAGCCTAAGCTTATGGAAACATTTCTGCATAACTGCACTAATTTGTTGATGAAAGGTAAGATCCTGTCTAAAATGACTCCAAGGAGTTTAATTTTGCTATCTGTTTGAATTGGGGAGGAGTCTATACTGATGAGCAGACTACCTTTCAAAAATGGAGGACTCTGTCCTTGTGTTCTTTGACCACCTAACCTGAGATGGACTAGTGATCCCCCCTGGACAGTGAATACATATCCTCCTGTTCTCAAGTATTAATGTTTCTCATAGGCCTGTACTGATTTTGGCAGAACTGGTTTCCTACTCTCTTCACTTATCTCCCCCTATGTCTTCCTCCCCCCCCCCCCTCCTCCTCGTGAGCTCCACTCAGCTGGTAAGTCCCTCTTATCTGTGCCCTTCTATTCCTCTGCCAACTCCAGACTAGAGAGTTGTGCGGGGACAGAAATCCCACCCGTCCCCACGAGGAATCCCTCCGTCCCCACCCGTCCCCGTGAGGAATCCCCTCCATCCCCGCCTGTCCCTATAAACTTCAGAAATAGTTATTTCATTTAATTATGCTATTGAATTAAAGGCTCTGGTAGAAACCCATTTACAAATAAGCAAAGAGACTTTATTAATTTGGAAATATTAATTGGGAAGAATACATACTTTGTAAACGGGTTTCTACCAGAGCCTCTAATGTTTATAAATTTTTATCAACACAACTAATATACTATTTTATCCTGAAGCAAAAAAAAAAAAAGAAATAGAATAGAATTTTTTTCCTACCTTTGTTGCCTGGTTTCTGCTTTCCTCATGTTCTCATTCAATTCCTTCTATCCACTGTCTCTCTTCTCTCTGCGTCTTCCATTTACTCTGTTACTGTGCCTCTACCTTTCTCCCCCCTTCCAAATTGGTCTGGCACCCATCTTCTTCCCTCCGCTCCCCCCATAGTCTGGCATCTCTGTCTTCTTCCCTGCCAGCATCTTCTCCCCACTCTCTCTTCCCCATGTCCCTGCCAGCATCTTTTCCCCACTCTCTCTTCCCCATGTCCCTGCCAGCATCTTTTCCCCACTCTCTCTTCCCCATGTCCCTGCCAGCATCTTCTCCCCACTCTCTCTTCCCCATGTCCCTTCAGCATCCTTCTCCCCACTCTGTCTTCCCCATGTCCCTTCAGCATCCTTCTCCCCACTCTGTCTTCCCCATGTCCCTTCAGCGTCCTTTCCTCTCTACTCCACCTTTCCTCCCTTTCTCCCTCCCTGCCCCTTACCTTCGTGGCGCTTCCCCACCCGCCCGACAACAGAACAAGCCCGGTCCGACAAACCTCCCTGCCCTGAATCCAGCTGCTGTAAGAAGGTAATTTAGATTCGCGGCTACAGGGCAGGGAGGTTTGTCGGACCGGGCCTGTTGTCGGTCGGTCGGTCAGTCAGTCGGGGGAAAGCACCACGAAGGTAAGGGGATCTGGTCGGCTCTGCACCCTCCCTAAGGCTGCCCCAGGGCGGACCTCCCCCCCCCTTGGTACGCCACTGCCTTGAATTTTTCCTACCTGCCCTGCCGCAGCACACAGCTGACCGGAAGTCTTCCCGACGTCAGCACTGACATCGTGGAAGACCTCCGGTCGGCTGTGTGCTGTGGCAGGGCAAGTAGGGAAAAGAAGACGAGCCTCGCGGCTCGAGCGCAGGGAAAGGGGAGACATGATTGAGACATTTAAGTACATCACAGGTCGTGTCGAGGTGGAAAACAACATATTCTTTCCCAAGGGACCCTCGATCACAAGGGGGCACCCACTCAAACTCAGAGGGGGGAAATTTGACGGTGACACCAGGAGGTATTTCTTCACAGAAAGGGTGGTGGATCACTGGAACAGACTTCCGGTGCAGGTGGTCAAGGCCACCAGCGTTCTCGACTTTAAGAATAAATGGGACATCCACGTGGGGTCCCTATGAGGGCCGAGTTAAGGTACTAGCATTAGCACTCAGACCTAATGGGGTGGGTCAGTGGAGTGGGCAGACTTGATGGGCTGTGGCCCTTTTCTGCCGTCATCTTTCTATGTTTCTAACCCCGCAGGAACCCCGCGACCCTAGGGGGCGTCCCCACGGGATCCCCGCGACCCTAGGGGGCATCCCCGCAGGATCCCCACGACCCTAGGGGGCGTCCCCACGGGATCCCCATCATCCCAATTCCCGTGCAGCTCTCTACTCCAGACTCTGTCCCTTCTACCTTGCTGCGCTGTAATTTTGGAGCAAGCTGCCCGAATTCCTATGGCGGGCTCTGTCTCTGGCAGTGTTTAAGGCCCAGTTAAAAGCCCACCTTTTCGAGGCTGCTTTCAACTCTTAACTCCTCTCACCTTGGGTTCTGCATCCTTAAGACCATATGTCATCATTAACATCATCAGTGATGTGGCAGAGGGAAGGTGGCAGAGGGAAGGCCCCAGTGGGGTAGGCTAAGAGAAGTCTATTCACCACACTGCCTCTGCCAAGCCGGTCACCACTACCGCTGCTGCTACTATAGGAGGCCTAAAGGGGGTGTATGCTGCACAGGGGAATAGGAGTGATGGAAAGCTGCTGCACGAGGGATAGGAAGGAGAAAAGCTGCTGCACATGAAGGGAGAGAGGAAGAATTAGTGGAGATGGGATGGAGGAGAGGAAGGGAGAGATGCAACAGAGGTAGAAAGGGGTGAGGAGGAAATATCTCAGAAACATAGAAGATGACGGCAGAAAAGGGCTACAGCCCATCAAGTCTGCCCACTCTGCTTACCCACCCCCTGTCTATACCCTAATGACCCAATTTCCTTATCTTGACCCTCGTAGGGATCCCACATGGGTATTCCATTTATTCTTAAAGTCTGGCACGCTGTGTGCCTCGATCACCTGCACTGGAAGCTTGTTCCAATGATCAACCACTCTCTCTGTGAAGAAATACTTTCTGGTGTCGCCATGAAATTTTCCGCCCCTGAGTTTGAGCGGGTGCCCTCTTGTGGCCGAGGGTCCCTTGAGAAAGAAAATATCATCTTCCACTTCGACACGTCCCGTGAGGCACTTAAATGTTTCGATCATGTCTCCCCTCTCCCTACGTTCCTCGAGAGTGTAGAGCTGCAATTTGTTCAGTCTCTCTTCATACGAGAGACCCTTGAGCCCCGAGATCATCCTGGTGGCCGTCCGCTGAACCGATTCAATTCTGCGCACATCTTTACTGTAATGTGGCCTCCAGAATTGCACACAGTACTCCAGATGAGGTCTCACCATGGCCCTGTACAATGGCATTATGACTTCAGGCTTTCGGCTGACGAAACTTCTATTGATACAACCCAATATCTGCCTTGCCTTAGATGAAGCCTTCTCCACTTGATTGGCAGTTTTCATGTCTGCACTGATGATTACTCCTAAATCTCGTTCTGCTGAAGTCCTAGTTAAAGTTTCTCCGTTCAAGAAGTACATCCTGCATGGATTTCCACTTCCGAGGTGCATGACCTTACATTTCTTAGCATTGAAGCCTAGCTGCCAGGTTGAGGACCAACTTTCCAATGTAAGCAGGTCCTGCGCCATATAATTCTGTAAACTGCATTCAATTCTGTAAACTGTATACAGTGGAGAGGAGGGGGATATGTATGGAGAAATGTTGGACATAGGGATAGAGGGCAGGGAGAGATGGTGCATGGGGAGAAAAAAATGGTGCACATGATAATGGAAGGGAGGAAGGGAGAGATGCTACATGGAGGGGAATTTAGAGAAGGCCCGAGGCGGGTGAGAGAGGGAAATGGTAGACAGTGGGAAAGAAACAGAAATGCTGGATATGGCAGTGGAAGGGAAGGTAGAGATATGGAAGATGGAAGGTGAGCACGGAGAAAGAAGAAAACGTCAAATGGGCAGGAGACCCTGGCGAGCGAGTTAACAGAAGACAAACAGAAACCAGAGCCTTGGACTAACATGATTTAAATAATAAAATGACCAGACAAAGGTAGAAAAACGATTTTATTTTCTATTTTGCGATTACAATAGGTCAGATTTGACATGTGTATCCTGCCAGAGCTGGTGTTAGACAGCGAGTGTGTGCTAGGACCTAACTGAGAGAGGAAAAGTCTTTTTTGTTTATTTTGTTTACACTACAGCACCGGCAAAGGGCTGGAGAGGTCAAAGGGGGCTGGGTTGGGTGAAGAGGCTTCAAAATAAAACCCTTGGATTCTCAAAATGGCATACAAGCAATGGCTTGACCTTGAAATCCCTACTTGTGTTTCCACATAGCAAAAGGGTCGGCCTGTCTTTTATTAGCTTGTGTTCTGGCAATACGTTTTCCTCCTGAGTGATGTAGGTCCTCCTTGGCAATTTTTTCCAAAATAATAATAATAATTTTATTTTTATATACTGCCAAAGCCATAGAAGTTCGAGGCGGTTTGCAATAAGAAGAGCTGGACAGTCGGCGAAAAAAAAATAACAATGAAGTCTTTGAATACATGAATATGGAGGGAGAGAGACAAGAGTAAAAGTAAAAGTCACAATGTAGGGACATCGAGTACATGCAAGTAGTATACAGGAATAAGGCTTTAAGAGTTCTTGGCTACAAATCGCTTAAACAGGTTGGTTTTAATTAGTTTTCTGAAGTTGAGATAGAACGAGGAGTGCTTGCTGATGTTGCCTAGCCAGTCGTTCTGTTGACCTGCTTGGAAAGCAAGAGTTCTGTCAAGGAATCTTTTGTATCGGCAGGTTCTTATTGTAGGGTGGCTAAACATATGTATTCTGTGTTTAGGCCTGGTGGAACAATCCAATTTAAAATGGGAGACCAGATATAGGAGAGCCAAACCAAGAATAGATTTGAAACATAGGCAGGAAGATTTGCTTCTAGGGGCAGCCAATGAAGTTTTTGGTAGTAGGGGATTATGTGATCCCATTATTTTATACCGAAAATCAGTCGCACTGCCGAATTTTGTATGATTCGGAGTCTTTGAATGTTTTTTTTTTTGAGAGACCCCAGATAAATGATGTCGCAATAGTCGAGCAGGCCAGTTTCGTCACAGTTGAAGAACACTCATTGAGGAAGAAAACCCTCGGCCTTTACATAGACACGAAATTCTTGCACGTATTTCTCAGCAGCGTCGTGGTTTTGAACTTGCAGCCTCCCCATGCCTAACCATACTATGGGCTCCTTTTACTAAGGTGCGCACAAGTTTAGCGCGCACTAGCTGAAAAATTACCGCCTTCTTAAAAGGAGGTGGTAGTGGCTTAGCGCGCGTGGCATTTTAGTGCACGCTAAAACCGCTATTGCGCCTTTGTAAAAGGAGCCCTATGTATTCCACTTCTCCTCTTAAATTTCTCGACCCACCCTCTACTAGCTTTGAACATATCGGTACCAAGGATTTTCTTCAACAGGTCATCGTGTAATTGCCTCACTTTTCACCAATTATAGCCTCAAACACTGTTTCTCGTTGTCCAGATCAACAATTTTTCCTGTCCTTCAGTTGTTGGTGATCTTTGTTTACTAAGACCTTTCACTCTTTTTGCAACATCAGTCCCTTGATCGCCTCTTTATTTTTGAGTATACACTTCTCCCTCCGTATTCGCTGTGATAGGGGATTAACAGAACCGCAAATACAGAAAAACCGCAAATAAACTTTTTCATATGTTGTTTGCTGTTTTCTATTAAAAACCATCGTGAATATGGTGAAACCGCGCATATCATGGTGGGAGACCTGGACTGTTCCTGAAGGAGAGGCAAAACACGGTGAAGAGAGTACTGGGAATCAGCAATTTTCTCTGTAAACGCTTGGAATCAGCGATTTCTCTATGCAAGCTGATGTAGTTTGGGGGGAGGAGCCAGCAATCTAAAAACCATGAATAATCGAAACCGTGATTGCTGAAACCGCAAATGCGGAGGGAGAAGTGCAGTTCAGATCGTTGATTTTGCCATACTGAGCTGCTTAGCAAATTCAAGACACAAATGGATACGATTTTCTTTTTTCACCTCTTGTCATTCTAACAGATTTTCTTTTCGCTTTGCTGCTATCGCTATCCTCCTTCGGCCCCATGGAGGCTTGTTTAATAATAATTTATATTTTTTTAAAAAAACCAACAAAACGCAAAGAAAATCAAGAAAGGCACCGCAAATTTGAACAGGAGGCTGCAGCATAACTGACATTCTCCGGCCGTACTTCTCAGCCCGCGGAGCACTGGGCTGCCGGTTTGCCCGTTTGGGAACTCGGATTCTGTTTGGGAACCATGCGTTTTTTTTGATTGGAAAATAGATTCGGGAATAGATTTGTTCGAGATGAGTCATTCGAAAACCAAGGTTCCACTGTATATACTTTGGAAGAAAGACAGAATAGGGGAGATATGATAACAGATGTTTAAATACCTCCATGGAATAAATGCACAGGAAGCAAATCTGTCTGGAATGAAAGGGCATAGAATAAAGGTGAATGGGGATAAACTCAGCAGTAATCTGAGGAAATACTACTTCATTGAAAAAGTGGTTTAGTTAGTGGAATGGCCTCCTGATTGAGGTGATAGAGAAACCTTTATCTGAATTGTTTGTTTTATTAACATTTGATATCCCGCTTAAGCATATTACAAATCTAAACACTGTATCGGGCGATGGTGCGTCCATATCTGGAGTACTGTGTCCAGTACTGGTCGCCGTACCTCAAAAAGGACATGGCAGTACTTGAGGGAGTCCAGAGAAGAGCGACAAAGCTGATAAAAGGTATGGAAAACTTCTCATACGCTGACAGATTGGAAATGCTGGGGCTTTTCTCCCTGGAAAAGCGGAGACTTAGAGGAGACATGATAGAAATCTTCAAAATCATGAAGGGCATAGAGAAGGTAGACAGGGACAAATTCTTCAGGCTGTGGGGAGCCACAAGTACAAGGGGGCACTCGGAGAAATTGAAAAAGGACAGGTTTAGAACAAATGCTAGGAAGTTCTTTTTCACTCAGAGGTTGGTGGACACATAGAACGCGCTCCCGGAGGCTGTGATAGGCCAGAGCACGCTACAGGGGTTCAAGGAGGGTCTAGATAGGTTCCTAAAAGAAAAGGGGATTGAGGGGTACAGATAGAAGTAGAGGTAGGTTATAGGAATAGTCAGAAACCACTTCACAGGTCATGGACCTGATGGGCCGCTGCGGGAGCGGACCGCTGGGCGCGATGGACCTCTGGTCTGACCCAGTGGAGGCAACTTCTTATGTTCTTACTTGGAACTTCCCTATCTGTTCCGAAGGCTCACAATCTAGCTAAAGTAACTGAGTAAACAATTATTAAAACAGTAAAGATGTAACAAAATTCCAAGAATGGTGAAGGAAAGGTACAATTCAAATAATTTTTTTTTAAAAAATTCAAGCAAGCTTGGGTCAGGTATTCATACATATATCCAAGGAAGAGGATAGGATAGATGGTATGGAAGGGAAGACTGGATAGTTATTTGCCTTAATTTCTCTATGTTTTATATATATATCTACCGTGTTTCCCTGAAAATAAGCTCTAGCATGATTTTCGGGGTAGGGTTTAATATAAGCCCTACCCCAAAAGTAAGCCCTAGTCCCCAGAAGCCTAGCCTGAATATCCCTGGGTTCGCCAGCAGCCCCTCTAAACAGGTTGCTTTGCGGCCTTCTCCCGCTGGGGCATTCCCTCTGTTGCATCACTGATGTCATCAGTAATGTGGTGCACGGAAGGCCCCAGCGGGAGAAGGCCGCGATGCAGCCTGTTTAGAATGCTGCCGACGCTGCTCTTTGGAGGGAGGTATGCAGATCTCTTGGTTGGTGGGGTTCGGATGGAAGGGAGAAATGGAAGGATGGGAGGGTCAGTGGGGGGTGCTGCTCAAGGGTTCTGCTGCACGGAAGGGAGGGATAGAAGCTGTGCAATATGCAAGGGTTCTGCACGAGGGATGGAAGGGAGGGAGGGATTGAAAGATGCTGTGCACAGTGCAAGGGTTCTGCTGCATAGGGGGGAAGGGAAGGAGGGATCGAAAGATGCTGCAGAGGGAAGGCACAAGGGGATGGGTGAGAAGGGAGGAAAGATGTTGCACATGTTGGGGAGAGAAAGGCAAGAGGAAGAATTGGGGTGAAGGAGAGGAGGGGAGAGATGATGTACATGAAAAAAAAAAAGCCCTACCCCAAAAATAAGCCCTAGTGCATTTTTTAGGCCCAAAATTAATATAAGATTTTTTGGGGAAACATGGTATATAGAGATTTATGTGTATAGCCATTCACAACAAGTAACAAAGCAGTTTACAATACTATATAAAAAAAAAATGCTGAGAACAAGGAACTAGAACCCAATACATTGACAGAAAAGTAATGAATAAGTAATAAGAGACCGTGAATTATACCGAACTATGCACCAGAAAGATAAGATAATCAATAAAGGAGACAGGCTGGCATACCTCATGGCCTCCAATAATCTCAA
Organism: Geotrypetes seraphini; assembly: GCF_902459505.1. Classification (NCBI taxonomy): domain Eukaryota; kingdom Metazoa; phylum Chordata; class Amphibia; order Gymnophiona; family Dermophiidae; genus Geotrypetes; species Geotrypetes seraphini. The sequence continues at coordinate 111,915,246 of NC_047095.1, read as the reverse complement.
GGTTCAAGGAAAGCAAGGGTCAAAACGATGTGTTATAAACCAGCTTTAACTTTTTGATAGGAATGATATAAGCAAAGGTTCTTTGGAACCTGTGTGGTGGTCGGGACTATTGCTTCTCTTTGCTCCCCTAGGTTACTGCTTAGTCTTTTTTTTTTTTTTTTTTCCAGTGGCTGATCCAGCCCTGCTAACAGCTTGTACTTTATGCTTAAACAGAAAAGGTTTTCCAGCTGTGGTTCACAAGTGGCTGTGATTCTTCGTGTTATCTTGCAGGATATGGATGTGAAGCTGTTACCCGGGCCTCACTTCATACCATCTTATTAAGTTACTGCTTGCACCAGTACACAATAAAGACAGTTCATCTGTTTGTGTGATGTCATAACTCACACTGTTTTAGTGTGGAAGTTGTTCCTGAATAATGACAATGCACAGAGATGAGTTATGTTGCTTGGGAGTCACCACTTGTATGCTATAGTCCAGGGGTCTCAAAGTCCCTCCTTGAGGGCCACAATCCAGTCGGGTTTTCAGGATTTCCCCAATGAATATGCATGAGATCTATGCGCATGCACTGCTTTCAATGCATATTCATTGGGGAAATCCTGAAAACCTGACTGGATTGCGGCCTTCAAGGAGGGACTTTGAGATCCCTGCTATAGTCAATTCTGCGTGTCAATAGAAAAAAAGCACGGTGACGGGACAAAAGTGCACGGGCCGAACGTGCGCCTACAATTGCGCACAAGACTTCAGCGCATTGCAGTAAAAGCTTATTTTAAAGGGCTCTGGGGGGGTGTGGGGGGAACCCCCCCCCACTATACATAATAGTGTTCACGCTGCTGTGTTGGGGGGTGTAACCCCCCACATTATACTGAAAACTTAACTTTTCCCCTAAAAAATAGGGGAAAAGTTGTTTCCTCTATAATGGAGGGTTACAACCCCCCAAAAACCACCCCCTACGGTAGCACCAACATTAAGTAAACTGGGGGGGTTCCCTCCCACACACCCTTTAAAATAAGCTTTTACTGCGGCACGCTGAAGTCTTGCGCTCAATTGTCTGCTCGCGTTTGTCGGCACGCTTTTGTCCCGCGCGCTTATGACTATGAACCAAAAGCATGGCTGATTACCTGTAACAGCTGCCTTTCACAGACGGCAGGGTTGATTACGCATCCCTTCTGCATTCTTGAGAGCTCCATCAGTTCTTGAATTTGGGAACCAGTCGGGGAGCTGAGAATACTGCTAGGTGCTCTCAGAGCCTTGTACAGTAAAACCTTGGTTTGCGAGCATAATGCGTTCTGGAAGCATGCTTGTAATCCAAAGCCCTCGTATATCAAAGCGAATTTCCCCGTAGAAAATAATGGAAACTCAGACAATTCGTGCCACAACCCCAAAACTTTAATACAAAATACAGTACTGTACGTACTTACATTGCAAGACCTCGCTCGTTTCAAACGGTCACTACCCTGCGGGCGAATTGGGCGTGGTGCTTTTATTACCTTCCACCGCGCTCAGCGCGATATGTGCGTACGTTGTGCACTTGAACCGTGGGTGCTTGTATTACGTTCAGCCGCGCTCAGCAATGTGCCGCGCGTATGTTTTGCGTGCTTGAACCATGGGTGCTTGTATTACCTTCAGCCGCGCTCAGCAATGTGCCGTGCGTATGTTGTGCGCGCTTGAACCGTAGGTGCTTGTATTACGTTCAGCTGTGCTCAGCAATGTGCCACGCGTATGTTGTGCGTGCTTGAACCGTGAGTACTTGTATTACCTTCAGCCGCTCTCAGCAATGTGCCACGCGTATGTTGTGCGCGCTTGAACCATAGGTGCTTGTATTACCTTCAGCCGCGCTCAGCAATGTGCTGCGCGTATGTTTTGCGCGCTTGAACCATGGGTGCTTGTATTACCTTCAGCCGCGCTCAGCAATGTGCCGTGCGTATGTTGTGCGCGCTTGAACTGTAGGTGCTTGTATTACCTTCAGCCGCGCTCAGCAATGTGCCGTGCGTATGTTGTGTGCGCTTGAACCGTAGGTGCTTGTATTACGTTCAGCTGTGCTCAGCAATGTGCCACGCGTATGTTGTGCGTGCTTGAACCGTGAGTACTTGTATTACCTTCAGCCGCTCTCAGCAATGTGCCACGCGTATGTTGTGCGCGCTTGAACCGTAGGTGCTTGTATTACCTTCAGCCGCGCTCAGCAATGTGCCGCGCGTATGTTGTGCGCGCTTGAACCGTGGGTGCTTGTATTACCTTCAGCCGTGCTCAGCAATCTGCCACGTGTATGTTGTGCACGCTTGAACCGTGGGTGCTTGTATTACCTTCAGCCGTGCTCAGCAATGTGCCGCGCCGTATGTTGTGCGCGCTTGAACCGTGGGTGCTTGTATTACCTTCAGCCGCGCTCAGCAATGTGCCGCACGTATGTTGTGCGCGCTTGAACCGTGGGTGCTAGTATTAACGCTCAGCAATGTGCCGCGCGCTTGAGGTACATATAAGTGCTCATACTGCAAGACGCTCGCTTATCGAGTTAAAATTGAATAAAATGTTTTGCTCGTCTTTCAAAACACTTGCAAGCCCTGTCACTCGCTCTCCAAGGTTTGACTGTACTAAGCTCTGAACTTGGAGAGTTCTGGGTTGTGCAGTGATAATCATCCGTGTATGACTGACTCAGTCCTTCTCTTTGGAAAACACTTATTATGGGTGAGCAACAATGCAGTTGTCGTGCACATGTTTTACACTTGATCTGCAGGAGTTATAAATATGCCCTGGTGTTCTATAAAGCAGTGTTTTTCAACCTTTTTTGGGCAAAGGCACACTTGTTTCATGAAAAAAATCACGAGGCACACCACCATTAGAAAATGTTAAAAAATTTAACTCTCTGCCTATATTGACTATATATAAAGTAATTCTCTTGAATAGGAATCAAATAAACACAAAGAAAGTATTTTATAATTACTTTATTATGAAATAAAAATTATAAAATACTTTATTCAGTGCGAAACCTGGGCCTGTTTGGCTGAACACAAAGCTGATATTCTGGCTGGAATCGAAGAAAGACACACATGTAGCTCTTCGTCAACAGCTCTCAGTCTCTCTCTGTATTTGGTTTTTATAGCATACAAAAATAGACAAATATACCCTCCATCCTTTTTATTAAACCACAATAGCAGTTTTTAGCGCAGGGAGCTGCGCTGAATGTCCAGCGCTGCTCTTGACGCTCATAGGCTCCCTGTGCTAAAAACCACTATTGCGGTTTAGTAAAAGGTGACCATATTGTAAAATATAGACAGCAGATATAAATTCAGAACTGTGCATAGTAAGTGAAGGGAAGTTTTCATCTCTGGGAATTTACCCAGTTAACTATTAAGTTATTTGGGAAAATTCCTTTGAAAACTGTGGTAATACTGCCTCCACTTTGCTAAATTTAAAATAAAATCATTTTTCCTACCTTGTCTGGTGATTTCTGGTTGCACTTTCTTCTTCTGACTGTGCATCCAATCTTTCTTCCCTTCTATCAGCCTGTATGCTTTCTCTCCTCCACACCTCATTCCCTCCCCCAACTTTTTCTTCCTCTCTCCCTGACCTTTCTTTCTTTTTTTCTGTTTCTCTTCTTTCCTTCTGTTTCCCTGCCTGCCCCCTTTCTTTCTTTCTCCCTGCCGTTCCCCAAGCCACTGCCACTGCCGCTGCCATCGGGGAACAGGACCCACCAATGGATAACAGGCCCCAAAGCCGACGCCGACGCATGCTCTCCCTGACGTCAATTCTACAATCGGAGAGGAAGTTCCGCCCAGCCAGGCAGCGATTGGCTGGCCCGAACCAGGCAGCGATTGGCTGGCCCGAACTTCCTCTCCGACTGTAGAATTGACGTCGGGGAGAAGAAGACTTATCGGCTCCATAGATTAGATCACCAAGACAAAGTGAGTCCTGGGTGATCGACTCACTTTGCCTTGGCGAGCTACTGGCGCCCCTGCCTCGGGCCCCCTGTCAGCTCCGGGCCCGGCGGCCCTGCGGCACACCAGGCAACATCTCGCGGCACACTAGTGTGCCGCGGAACAGCGGTTGAAAAACACTGCTATAAAGGATGTGCATGCAGCACACTCTGACCCTTGGGAGCACTGGGGCATATTCTTATGCACATACACAGCTGTACAATTGTTACATGCAGAAATGGGCTCTTTAAAACAATGTGGAAAAGCCTTTATAAAATTAAGACGCTGGTTGGACTTGTTCCTATCTCTCTTCAACTAAAAGTCCAGCCGCAAACAATCCCCTCAGCTCTCCCACCAACAACCACTAGTTGGTGACCCTCTGGTCCAATCTACTGTATTACCTCCCCAGGAATTTCCTATGAATGTCCCCACCCAAGCTGTCATTAAGTTACTGTACTGTCCAGCCTTGTCATTATTCTACTGTATTGCATTGTAGTATATTGTATTGCCAATCGTATTGTCCAATGTAACATACTGTGAATGTTGGCTTGTAACCCGTTCTGAGCTTTTGGGGTGGGGGGGGAGGGACGGGATAGAAATCAAATTTAAATAAATAAATAATAATTTTGTCCTCCCTGCATATGCTCGTCCTAGGCGGGGAATTTCCCTATTTTCATTTCCAATACTAAAAGGATACATCTCTAAGATTTCTGGGCAAAACTCTTTATCTTATCAAGCTGGTGTTTGGAGTAAAACTATAAGTGGTTTATTTCTAAATTCAATCTCTTACCAAATGTTTAGCAGATCTGTGAAGACTTATTTATATGATAAATTTGTTTAAGAAATTTTGGTTATATGATAAAAGACATATATTTCTTCTTGATGTAAACCGCTTTGAACTGTGAAGGTATAGCGGGTTATAAATAAAACTTATTATTATTATTCTTGTTGTGTCCAAAGGAGGACGTGCTCCGCTGTTATCATTCTACAGCAGGGGTCTCAAAGTCCCTCCTTGAGGGCCGCAATCCAGTCGGGTTTTCAGGATTTCCCCAATGAATATGCATGAGATCTATGTGCACGCAATGCTTTCAAAGCATATTCATTGGGGAAATCCTGAAAACCCGACTGGATTGCGGCCCTCAAGGAGGGACTTCGAGATCCCTGTTCTGCAGTGTCCACTGAAAAGTGAGTTCTGAAATGCCTAATTCTGCATGTACCAGCTATCGGGATAGGATAAGGTTTTGGGGTGAGAACCCTTGCTGGCATGCACTTTAGTGAAAACTTTTTAAGAAAGAGCAAATGTTAGTTATGGGAAGAACAGGGATCTCAAAGTCCCTCCTTGAGGGCCGCAATCCAGTCGGGTTTTCAGGATTTCCCCAATGAATATGCATTGAAAGCAGTGCATGTACATAGATCTCATGCATATTCATTGGGGAAATCCTGAAAACCTGACTGGATTGCGGCCCTCAAGGAGGGACTTTGAGATCTCTGGGGTAGAGGGAGGATCTCAAAATATCTCCACTTCTAACCAGAAAGGTGAGCAAATGACTGTTGGGGTGTTCCTTATGTTCCTGCCCAGATAAGTTGCATGCACAATTTATTACACACTTAGTGCTGCAGAGTGGCCATGGCTTCTGAAGCTCAGACCATTTGTGTCCTCCTTGTTTCTTTCCTATCAAATAACCTCTTGATGTCTCTGGGAGATGGAGCACAGATGACTATACTTCAGATTATCCTAGACAAGCAGGCAGCGTATTCTCGCATGTGGGTGCCGTCATCTATGGAGCCTGGTATGGACAGTGCAAAAGTGTACCGTCGCTTTAAAAGACTGAAAAACCTCGTGCATGTGCCGGTGGCTTCACGCTCAAAATCGGCTTGTGGGGCCATCAGTTCTCAGTTTTCTGTGGAGCTGAGCTGTGGGTTTTTTTTTTTTTTTGCAGCGCATCAAATTGTGATAGTTCGAGTGCTTTCCCATTTGAATTTTTCCTTTTGCTGGAGCCCAGTTTAGCGGGGAGTGGCATACCCAGGCAACATAAGACGCTGCTGCCACTTTCAGTTCCAGCGCAGCAGCCTCAACTTGGCTTTGAGGACAAAGTCTATTCTGCATGTCCTTTGAGAACTGTGTCCTCTTCATTAGGGAGTGAAGTTCGCTTCATAGCCTGCACCATCTGCGAATCCACTGGCGGTTGGCTTTCTTAAGGTACAGATAACCAGACTTACCTGCTGCAGAGCATAGTTCAACAAATGCATGTTGGCATCTCATCAGGATGTATCCAGATTTTTTTTAAGGGAGCCTTACATCTTTGCCCTCCAGTGCAACAGCCTTTTCCATCTTGCGAAGGCTTTTATGAGCCTTTGGAGGCAGCGCCCCCTGATAGATCTGATAACGGTTAAGGCCAGTTTTCTTAGTGGCTGTGACATCAGCAAGAAGGATTTCAGAACTGCAGGCTCTGTCCTGCAGGGAACCCTTTCTTTGCATCTCAGAGGCCAGAGTCTTGATTCGAGCGGTCCCTTCCTTCCTACCGAAGGCTAGTAGTGAAGAAAGCAGATAGTGTGTAGAAAGTTCTAGATTCTAGATGTGTGATGAATTTTGATTCATTACTTGGAGGTGACCAATGAGTTCTGGCTGCTTGATCACCTCTTTGTGCTTATGAAAGTGGCACATCAGGGGAATACCGGTGTCTAAAACGACTGTATCTAGGTAAATCAGGATAGCCATATATTCCACCTATGTTGGAAGCGGAAAGCAGTACAGTGAGAGATTAGAGAAACTGGGCCTCTTCTCCCTTGAAAAGAGGAGACTGAGAGGGGACATGATAGAAACATTCAAGATAATGAAGGGAATAGACTTAGTAGATAAAGACAGGTTGTTCAACCTCTCCAAGGTAGAGAGAACGAGAGGGTGCACTCTATCCAATTTTAACTTTAGATTCTGTACAAACGTAAGGAAGTTCTTCTTCACTCAGAGAGTGGTAGAAATCTGGAACACTCTTCCGGAGTCTGTTTATAGGGGAAAACACCCTCCAGGGATTCAAGATAAAGTTAGACAAGTTCCTGCTGAACCAGAACGTACACAGGTAAGGCTAGACTCAGTTAGGGCACTGGTGTTTGACCAAAGGGCCGCCGTGGGAGCGGACTACTGGGCACGATGGACCACTGGTCTGACCCAGCAGTGGCAATTCTTATGTTCTAGTGGCAGTGAAGGTGCACTCCACTCGCAGCATTGCGTCATTTTAGGCAGAGTCTAAAGCAGTCTCACCTGCAGTGATTTGCAGGGTGGCTACTTAGTCCAATCTCTACATGTTCACCACATTTTACAGGGTGGATGTGCACCAGGCTGGACACCACTTTTGAGGCCTCAGTACTGGCACAGGCTCATCTGTCCCATCCTAGGAACTGGGGACTGCTCTGATTATGTCCTGATGGTCAAAACTACAAGTCCTGTTGCACAAGAAGGAAAGATTAGGCTCTTACCTTGTTAATCTTCTTTCTTGTTAACAGGAATGGTAGTCTTGATGCCTACCCTGTCTAGCCTGTTTTCTGTTTCAGGCATGCCTAATTAGTCAGATGTCTTGTTTCTATCACCTGCCCAGTAAGATCAGAAACGAAGAAGAATTCGCTCATAAGAGCTATAGAACTATTGGTTCTGATGGCACTCAGGTAGGTTCTCTTTTATTACCACTTTGTTTGTTTTGTTTAGTTGTGGTTAATCAGCATTGTTCTTTAATGTTTGCATTTAGAGCGGAATAGACTTATGTAGTTTGGGGGAGTTTCCTCGCTCCCCTCTCATGTTTGAACTCTAGGACTAGCTAGCAGCTTTGATACCAGCTGAGGGGGTGGAGCTCATCCCAGAGTGATGGGAGGTGGAGCGTGAAAACAAACAGTTGGCTCTCTACAATCCTCACAAATAATGGGGATTTAACCCAATGGTCAAGACTACCATTCCTGTTTGCAAGAAAGAAGATTAGTAAGGTAAGGTCCTAATCTTTCTATATGAAATCTCTGGTACAACAATAATCTCATTATGAACTGTTCATACCCCAAAATCAACTCAATACATTCCAACACATCTACAATGACCTTCTGGAAGCTAGAAAGTTTATGCCACGTTCTATCTTTGATGCCTCTGTCACCTCAAGAGCATCAGCCCTATCCATTGCAAAGAGGAGGCAAGCATGGCTCTGAGTGTCAGACCTCAATGCCAATATCCAAGAGCATTTGGATAATATTCCATGCCTGGGAAATGAATTATTTGGAGAAAAAATTGAGGAAGGGGAATGGACTTTGAATAAGCTAAGTCTATTATTTATATATTTATATAAAATAATTGAAATAAGTAAATACTTGGGAAATAGTACTTGGAATCATGAAGAATCCCACTACCTGTATCTATTGATAAGGGTGGATATCTGAATTCCTAAGATGTACTGCTGTAAAGAAACTGGACTAAGAAATAATTTATAAAGCATTGATATATTATCTAGCGCTATTATATTATCTAAGTTGGAGTGAACTGTTTTGGTGTAAAGAGTGGTTAAGCCGCTTTTCAAAAACCCCTCGCTGAACCCCCACCTGCCCGTCCAACTATCACCCCGTCTTCCTTCTTCCATTTCTATCCAAGCTACTTGAGCATGCTGTTTTCAGTCACTGCCTGACTTCCTTTCATCTCGACAGATTCTTGAGTCTCTACAACCAGGCTTTCGCCCCCAACACTATGCAGTGACCTGTTCATGGCCAGATCTAAGGGCCTTTACTCGATCCTCTTCCTTCTTCACCGGTCTGCTGTCTTTGACACTGTTAATCACAACGTACTCCTTGATACACTGTCCTTGCTTGAATTCCACAAATCTGTCCCCTCCTGGTTTGCTTCCTATCTCTCTCATCGCACCTTTAGTTTATGTGTTGGTGGATCATCTTCTGCTGCTATTCTGCTAGCGGTTGGTGTACCACAGGGTTCTGTCTTAGGATCTCTTCTTTTCTCTCTCTACACCTCTTTCCTCGTTACCCTGATCTCCTCCCATGGCTTCCAGCATCACCTATATGCTGATGACTCCAAGATCTACCCTTCTACCCACGAAATTTCACCAAAAGTCCAAGAAAGAGCCTACTTGTTTGTCTGACATTGCTGCCTGGATTTCCTGCTGTCATCTGAAACTAAACATGTCCAAGACTGAACTGCTCCTCTTTTCTCCTAAACCCTCTGCTCTTCTCCCTCCATTCTCTGTCTATGTAAATAATACTGTCATTGTTCCAGTATCCTCTTCTCGAAACCTCGGAGTCTTCCATGATTTCGACCTCTGTTTTCTACTCACATCCAACAAACTGATAAGGCCTGTCTCTTCTATCCCTACAACATCTCTAAACTTTGCCCTTTCCTCTCTGAGCACACTACCCAGACCCTTGTCCACACTCTTGTAACTTCACACCTAGATTACTGGAATCTACTTCTAACTGGTCTCTCGTAGTGCCACCTCTCCTCGTGCAAAACTCTATTGCACAACTCTTCTACCAACTTCGCTACACTCATGTCACCCCTCTCGTTGAATCACTTCACTGGCTCCCTATCCACCTTAGCATACAGTTCAAGCTCCTATTGTTGACCTACAAGTGTGTTCATTCTGCTGCCCCTCAATATCTCTCCTCTCTTCTCTTTCCTTATATACCTCCCAGAGAACTTCGTTCCTCGGATCAGCTGCTCTTAACTGTACCCTTCTCTTCCACTGCCAATTCCAGTCTTCATTCCTTTCATCTAGCTGCCTCATATACCTGGAATAAACTACCTGAATTTGTCTGCCACGTCCCTTCCTTTCCCTTGTTTAAAAGCAGACTGAGAACATATCTCTTTGATATAGTCTTCAAACTATAACTCCATTCCCCTCTGCCCACCAACCTAGCCAGCAATTAACCTTTCCACTTAACTGTATCTGTGGCATCCTAAACTGTATCCTTGGCATCCTGTTTGTTTGTCTTGTATGTTTAGATTATAAACTTATTCGAGCAGGGACTGTCTTCTTCGTGACTGTACAGCTTTGTATACATCTGATAGCACTATAGAAATAATTAATAGTAGTTTAAGTGGACTCGCTTCACAGTCTGGTGCAATCTCAACTCATTGGATCTAATAACTTGTTGTCTTCCATCAGTTCTGGACTACCTCCTGCATCTATATACCAGACTCGGAGGAGCTCATGAGTGGGGAACAGGCAGAAAAATTGGAGCACATAGAGGTAAGTAAGGAGGATGTCCTGAAACAGATAGACAGGTTAAAATGCGGCAAATCACCGGGCCCGGACGGGATCCACCCAAGGGTTCTGAAGGAACTAAGACAAGAAATAGCGGGCACAATCCAGCATGTTTGCAACCTATCCTTGAAAACTGGAGAGGTACCAGAGGACTGGAAATTGGCAAATGTCACACCTATCTTCAAGAAGGGATCGAGGGGTGACCCCGGAAACTACAGGCCGGTGAGCCTGACTTCAATTATAGGGAAGATGGTGGAAGCTATGATCAAGGATGGTATTTGCGAGCATATCGAGAGATATGGCCTACTGAGAACAAGCCAGCACGGATTCTGTAAAGGAAGGTCATGCCTAACGAATCTTCAGTACTTCTTTGAGGGAATAAGCAGTAGGGTGGACAATGGGGAACCCATAGACATCATTTACCTTGATTTTCAAAAGGCTTTCGACAAGGTACCACATGAAAGGCTGCTTAGGAAACTGTGGAACCACGGGGTGGGAGGGGATGTGCACAGATGGATCAAGCACTGGTTGTCGGGTAGACTGCAGAGGGTCGGAGTAAAGGGCCAATATTCTGAATGGCGGGGAGTCACGAGCGGTGTGCCACAGGGATCGGTGCTGGGGCCGTTACTCTTCAACATATTTATCAATGACCTGGAAAAGGAGGCAAAGTACGAGGTTATAAAATTTGCAGACGATACCAAACTGTGCGGCAGAGTTAGGTCCAGGGAGGAGTGTGAGGACCTGCAAAGGGACCTGGACAAGCTGGAAGACTGGGCAAACAAATGGCAAATGCGCTTTAACGTGGAAAAATGCAAGGTCATGCATATAGGGAAAAAGAACCCGTTGTTCAACTACAAATTGGGGGGGGCATTGTTGGGAGACAGCAGACTCGAGAGAGACTTGGGTGTACTGGTGGATGCATCACTGAAGCCATCTGCACAGTGCGCAGCAGCCTCAAAAAAAGCCAACAGGATGCTGGGCATCATAAAGAGGGGCATAACAGCCAGGACGCGGGAAGTCATCATGCCATTGTATCGAGCGATGGTGCGTCCACATCTGGAATACTGTGTTCAGTATTGGTCGCCGCACCTCAAGAAGGACATGGCGGTACTTGAGAGAGTCCAAAGGAGAGCAACGAAATTGATAAGAGGGCTGGAACACTGCCCATACGCCGAGAGGTTGGATAGGCTGGGGCTCTTCTCTCTGGAAAAAAGGAGGCTCAGGGGAGATATGATAGAGACCTTCAAGATCATGAGGGGCATAGAGAGGGTGGATAGGGACAGATTCTTCAGACTGAGGGGGACAACAAGTACGAGGGGGCATTCGGAGAAACTGAAGGGAGATAGGTTCAAAACAAATGCGAGGAAGTTTTTCTTCACCCAAAGGGTCGTGGACACTTGGAATGCGCTACCGGAGGAAGTGATCAGGCAGAGTACGGTGCAGGGATTCAAACAGGGTTTGGACGGATTCCTGAGGGATAAAGGGATCATGGGATACTGAGAGAAGTTCTGGGATGTAATACAAGTATAGAAAACTAAACAGGTAATAAGTATAGTATAGAAAGCCAAGCAGGTCGTGCATGTGCAAGGCCGGAGGGTTAGGACTTCGATGGGTAATTAGGACTTAAATGAGAAACCAGGATGGCAAGGGGGCCCCTTCTGGTGATTCAGACAGGTCGTGACCTGTTGGGCCGCCGCGGGAGCGGACTGCTGGGCAGGATGGACCTATGGTCTGACCCGGCGGAGGCACTGCTTATGTTCTTATCTCTCTAACTCTGGTCTCAAGCCTCCTCCAGTTCCTTGGGATCTTAATGTTATGCTTTCCACTCTGATGAAACCTCTGTTTGAATCTCTCTTCACTTAATCGCTCAAGTTTCTAACTTGGAAAGTGGTCTTCCTAATCTACAGCACATCTGCACGCCGAGTCAGTGAACTTCAAGCACTTGTACTACATTCTATCCCTTATACAACATTCTACCACGATAGGGTGGTTCTTCGCGCTTGTCTGAAGTTCCTTCTCAAAGTCTTTTTGGAATTTTCATCTGAACCAGTCTGTAGTTCTCCCCGTCTTCTTTCCAAGTCCACATTCTCACCCTGGTGACGTTGCACTCCACACATTGAACTGTAAATGTGCTCTTGCTTATTATTTGGTTTGGACCAAACCTCACAGAACTTTCACTCGGCTGTTCCTCTCATTCGATCCTAACAGACTTGGAGCGCCTGTCGACTTGGAGCTCCATCTCCTTTTGCTATGCTCGGACTGGGTTGTCGCTGGAAGGTTGTGTCACTGCACATAAAGTAAGGTCAATGGCAACTTCAGTAGCCCATCTATGTTCCATTCCTATCGAGGATATCTATAAAGCAGCCACCTGATCCTCAATTCATACATTCACATCCCACTATTGTTTACGAATCTGGAGAAGGGATAGTCGGTTCGGCCAAGTAGTTCTACAGAATTTATTTTTCATTTAGATACCAACTTCCCTTCAACCCTTTTGATTTCAACAGGCTCACAATCATGATCCTGGCAGCTAAGGAGTCCCACCTCTGCAAATATGCTGCCTCTTGTCCTAGGATAAAGCACAGTTACTTACATGTAACAAGTCTTATCCGGGGACAGCAGGTGGATATTCGCCAACCCTCCCACATCCCCTAGTTGACTTCTTAGCTCTTTTTACTGAACAGATGGTCCTGCGAGCTGACGTTGGGCAGGAAGGCACAAGTGCATGCGCGGTACGAGCGGTCTCTAGCCTCTCTTCGTTCTTTTAAAGTGACACTCCACTTTTGCACTGTCCATAACGGGCTCTGTGGATGTCATCACCCACTTGTGAGAATATCTGCCTGCGGTCCCCGGATAACACCTGTTTACAGGTAAGTAAATGTGCTTTAATTCACAAAGTAACCATTTAAATTTGATGTCTTTCTATGCAAAAGCAGGAAATGTTCATGAAAATACTCTAACTGTTCTCTTGTCTTTGCCTCTGTGTAGAAGTCTCGAGTTCCATGTCTGTTGCTGCTAGGCTGGATTATTTTCATGCTCCTTATTTTCCTCCTCTGTCTCTCCCTCTTCTTCCTATTGTGCTTTTATGCTGTCTCACGGGCAGTGCCCCACACGCTGGTATTGGAAGCTGGTTCCTGTAAGTGGGTTTTATTTGTCTCTTGCTGCATTATTTGCCCTAAACGGGTTCCTAGAGGTTGAGATTAATCCTGATGAGGCTATACTTAAATTTACATGGTCTGCTTAAACCCTGTTTTTAGATGCTTAAAACAGAAACTTCTAGATAACATGTTATTTGGTTAATATATGTATTAAAGCTGTGGAGAGAAGGATGCTGGGATTGGGGCACTGTCAGTCTTTGGTAATAGACCCACTAATACCTTCTTTTCTAGACTTTTCCTCTTTGCCTTCTACTAGTTAATTCTATGACCGATATCCCTAGTTCAGGATCATTTGTTGTTCCTGTTTCCGACCTGCCAAGTCTCCTCCAATCAGTAGACCGTTTCCTGCACTCCCACTGAGCATGCAAAAACTCTACTCAGCCGGAATGGCCTGGTAATTGCCACTTTCTCTGGTGCAGTATAGCAGGCAGCCTAGTCCATTCCACCTTCCCCCCCTTCCCTCCCCCCCCCCTTCTATTGATAGCAAGAGGAACATTAAGGAGAGATTTCCAGCTGTCACAGGGTCAGTCTTGCAATAAAAGCTGTAAAATCTCACAGCTCTTTAACACAAGAATAGTTCTTGGCAATAAGAGGCAGCATCAAGTCTTCTGCTGCAAATACAGAATGAGACTGCATACTGGTGCTACCATGAGAAATCAGCTCACAGATCTGGAGAAAAATCTCTCTAATGAATTGAAAGTTGGGGAGGGGGGAGAATACAAGAAAGAGAAGCCACTAAGGAAGAAGAAGCCTCTATAGGGAATGAAGGAGGATGGAGAAATGCAAGGAATAGGCCAGGGAGAATGGAGACAGGAGCATCTCTTGAAGAAGTTCCTCTGGTCCTAGCGGGTTGAGAGGGAGGTGAGAATGGGGGAAAGAGCATTGAGTGGATGGGTAAGTGAGTGGTAACAGAGGGAATGAAACATCTCTTGTGGGCAAAGACAGAACAGATTGGTAAAAAAAAATAAAAATAAAGATATGGGAGAGCATGGGAGGTGGTAACAGAGGGAAGAAAACATCTCTTGGACGGCAAAGAAAGAATAGATTGGTTAAAAAAGATATGAGAGAGCTGGGGAAGGTGTAAAAGTGAGAGATGAGATGTAAAAAGAAGAACTGGAAGGGGAAAATTAGCCTAATTTTGAGTGAAGAAGCAGAGAAAATTCAGAGGAGAAAAAAAAGCTGAAAGGGAAGATCATTGTTATATGTAGAGAAAGAAGGGAAAAAGACGAGAAGAGACAGATGAAATAGAAAGGTGACACTGAAAAAAATAATTTAAAGGAGAACCACACAAGAAAAGTGAGAGAGAAACTGGAACCAACCTGGTTAGAAAAATATAATGTCAAGATGACAAAGGAGGAAAATAATTTTATTGAGTTTTTAGAAACTGAAATGTGTTGGCTTTGGGGAAAAGTGTATCTTTCTAATTTTTTTTTGTTTGTTTTTTGTAGTGTACAGAAGGAAAAGCGCTTTTCTGTTTCTCTTTTACTGGTACCGCACTGCTTTTACAGTCTGGCTTTCTGTTTTTGTCTTCCTGTTTTTCTAGTTTATGGTCTTTTATTCTGTATTAGGTGAGGGTCTGCCAGTGTTCTGCGTATGTGTCTGAGGTGAAGTGTTCTGCTAGTATGTAGTTTTAGGGATTTGTAACAGTCTAGCTTTAGGGTCTTGTGTAATATTTGCAGTGCTTATCGTAAGACAGGGAAAGTCAGTGGTAGGGAAATTAAATTAAGATGAGTTGTGAAAAGAGAAAGAAGAGTACAGGAAATGGTTACCTATTGTCACTAGTGTGAATAAAGTATTTAACTGAATAACTATGGGCTGAAGGTGGAGCCAGCAGGCAGAATAGGGTGGGATTGAGGATGTGCACAGAAACCTTCTTCTCAAAAATTGCTACCTCTTGGCATCTGTCCTATTTCCCAGATAGGCACTGTTGTAAATTTTGGTGGGAACAATGGATTTGAAACTTGCCCCCCTTCTGGTTAAACGAAATGATTGTTCCATTTTAATGGGGTATACAGTCCTAACCTGTAACTTCTGCTATCCAGAGTCCAGGTCCAAATTTAGGCATAGACAACGGAAGCAGTTTTCTGGTATCACATTTTGAAGGGCAGCATCTGATCCTGATAACTTTGTTGCATGAAAGAACGGGGTTGGATAAATACATGCAGGCCGGAGGAGGGGGAAGGGCCGGAGAAAGCAGAGCACAAAAAAAAGATAATGTTGGGTATCGCAGGCTTTCTCTCTGGTATCCAAGAACACCTCATTCACCAAAACCTATGCTCTGGAGTTCTTATAAGATCTGTTCCAGGATGGAGCCTCTAAAACCAAAATTCCTTAACACGCTATGTATTATCCCATAACACTATGTCAAATACCTTCTCGAGATCAAAGCTCACTGCCTACATAACCTGAGTATATTGCTTCTACAGCTGTTGGCAATTGCCATACATTAGCGACGAAGCCCATTTGATGGTCATACACTAGCCTAGAAACTACGACTGCCAACTTAGTGGTCAAAACCTTGATATAAATTTTAATGTCTACATTAAGCAACAATATAGGTCTATATGAGCTCTCTTGTTTATGAATTTTGTCCTCCTTGAGGATGCCAGCAATCAAGGCACTGTTCAATGATGCTCTGTTGCATCTTCAAATATAGCCACCAAAGGGTCTCCTAATGCTTTGTAAAATTCTTACCGGGGCCTGATGGTCTCCTGGTAGATGTTATTCAACATCTGGTTTATAGCACCCGATATAATCTCTGGCGAGATAAGTGAATTTAAAGTTTCCAGTTTTCCAGAATGAGCTGTAGTAAAACCAGATCCTTCAAGAAGACTTTGCCAGTTCTAAGGGTTGAGTTTGTAAATCTGAGCATTAATTGCTGAAAGATCCACATTATGTCGGTTACTTGCAGTTCTGAGCCCTCCTTCCTTCTGCGTTATGGTGATTTTAAATTTCATACCTTATTCTGTGTGCAAAAGCCTGGCAAGATACCTACGTATCTTATTACCATATCTAAAAAAAATTTTCTCCTTAAGACTGCTTATGTGGTTTCCCCAAAACAGTCCAGGCTCAATAACGTTGCATATTTGCATCTGCAAACTACTGCCATTTCTCCTGAAGAAATTTCTGGAAAAAAATCATCATCTGTCAACCCTCTGGGCATGTACCACAAAACCATACATTCCTTGTGCTCTAGGGTTTAAAGTCAGGGTGATCCATTATGTGATCTGTGATCTCACTGTCAGTATCTTGCTCAATGTCTACCATCTGTACCTTGCTAAATCAGCTTTCTGATACAAGGGTGTAGTTGAGACTACTGTGGATGTAGTACATAAGAACATAAGCAGTGCCTCCGCCGGGTCAGACCATAGGTCCATCATGCCCAGCAGTCCGCTCCCGCGGCGGCCCAAACAGATCACCTGTCTGAATCACCAGAAGGGGCCCCCTTGCCACCCTGGTTTCCCATTGAAGTCCTATCTTCCCATCGAAGTCCTAACCCTCCGGTTTTGCACATGCACGACCTGGACCCTGGACCCTGGAAACATGAGTATACAGTTTCTCTCCCAGGTAGAGCAGTATCCATCAGCTCCAGTCCTGGAAAAAGGAGGTGGTCAGCCCAGGGAGTTTGCCTCAGGGCCCTATTCAGTTGACCATCTTTGTCTAAATCAGGAGCTGCCACATTAAGTTACTGAAGATTATTATTCTGCTCTCTGTTATCACTATAAGGTGGTCTTTATCTGCTATCATGTTTCTATGTTTCTATTAGGGAGAGGAGAAGATAATGGATGCTGCGGATGGGCCATCTGACCTTTTATCTGCCATCATGTTTCTATGTGTAATAATATTGGAAAGAATTCTAGTTCATAGCAATTGGATATATAAACAGTAGCTCTCCATAAAAAGTCTCTCGCATGATCCAATGACCGTGATTATACTGTCATACTTTTCTGTCCACAAATGGAATAGCTATATAAATAAGAATGGCTACTCCAGCTCATCTTTTCGCAGGTGCTGATAAATGATAGCACCTATCTACTCATTGGTCTCCCATAATTTTGCAGAATTTGTTTCCTAAAATTCAAACGCTATGACAATACTTTATGCAGAAAAGAACTTGTGAAACTGCTTCCACCGGACCACTGCCGACACAGCTAGTGTCGGGGTAGATCCAATTATAACAGCTCAAACATTCTCATTTGAGCTGTTATAATCGGACCTCTATTCTGATGCAGGACTCAAAACACTGGCCGTATTGGAAGTGGTGGAAGCGGTTTCACAAGCTAAGTTCTTTTCTGCATAAAGTATTGTCGTGGTCGTAGAATTTTAGGAAAAAATTCTGCAAAATTATGGGAGACCAATGATGAAATTGGTGACTATGAGTTAGCTTGGTTCAAGCACGCAATATATACATGAAAATATATTAATAGCGAAAGAACCTCTTCGGGAACTCCTCTCAAAGTCAAATTCATATATATCGTATCTAGATTGGAAAAGTATAGCACAAAAGCGCAAGAAGACATGAAGAGGAGCAAGTGGCAAAAGCAGACGAAACATCAGCCCTCTGTAGAATTTTGGTTAATCGCTCATGTGAAGAGCTCGGAACCTAAAAGGAAAAACGAGGGTTTATCATTTGACGTGTTGATTCTTGCTTTTTTTTCTGGGTGGATTGGAGCCTGCCTCTACCATATGGAACATAATGCTACTTTGGTGGTAAGGATGATGCAAAGTGACGATCCAAAGATATGTCCTCTGTATCTCACCAGTCAATAGACTTCAATACTTGAAGAGCAGCCTCTCTCATTATCGCAATCCAAAAGGGAAAGTCCATCTATATCTCACTTGTTCAGTTCTGAGCTGAGGTTTGCAGTGGTGATGCAATGTAATGGGGGATACATCCCCAAAAATAGCTCTCATAGTAATTTGCTCTTGCTTTCTCGCAACTGCAAATATCACTTCCTTTAGCCTGTTGAAAACCTGTAAGATTTGCGCATGCAGGACCCAGGGCTTTTTGGGCCCTTTCTATTTTTATATTCTGTGGGGATATTTCTACCTGTGCCTGAGCCAACAAATAGGAAGAGTCTCTGTCTTGGTACTCGGGACTGTCCAATATGCCACAGATCCTTAAATTGATCCTTCTGCTCCATATCCAAGTTATGTTATATTATGTTTATTATCATTTGTTATACCGCATCACCATATTACAGACCTCAGGGGTTTACATTCTGAATTATATTAAATAATAATAATGAGAACTTAAAGAGCAGACAATATTGAATTCAGATTAAAAGAGCAGAATAGGAGGAGAATAAGAGCAGAAAGAGAATCGGAGCGTAGGGAGAAAATACATAGATAAATAAAAATATTAATAAGATTTTCTCATCAACTGGACAGATCCATCAATAAATAATAGCCAAAAACAAGTATAACAAGAAGAAAGAAAAATAACGGGGAGTAATTTAAAATCTATAGAAAACATAAAAAAGAGTGGAATTGTCCTAATCTGACTGATGACCACAAACTATTGTAAAAATGCCCTTTTACTCATCCAGTGTTCAAATGACTTTATTCATTCATCCAACAACAACTCAATGGCTCGACATGTACATGTTTTGGCCGAAGTTATAACGGATAGTGTCTTGAATACATGCATAGGCTCTGACAATGCTACGGTACTGTGACCTTCTGAACCCCCTGCCCTTTCTGACAGCAGCAAACCAAGTAAGAACAATCTGTCAGAAAGGGCAGGGGGTTCAGAAGGTCACAGTACCATAGCATTGTCATGAGAGCCTATGCATGTATTCAAGACACTATCCGTTATAACTTAGTAGATTCTCAAGACTCCTGAAGCAGGCCTGTTGGGCCGAAGCATGGACATGTCAAGTCATTGAGTTGTTGGATGAATGAATAAAGTCATTTGAACATTGGATGAGTCATTTAAAATCTGTCATTAAGGCAGCTTGGTCTCCACAGCAGGACAACTTCTGCAATCCGGACGGCAACAAAGGAGAAATTGTCAACATTAAAGTTGGTTAAACTGTGAGGAAGTATGGCACACAGAAAACTCTCTTATCTGTCCCAGATAGGGATCATAATCTGTGCTAAGGTGCCTGTAGAACAGTGGTCTCAAACTCAAACCCTTTGCAGGACTACATTTTGGATTTGCAGGTACTTGGAGGGCCTCAGAAAAAAATAGTTAACATCTTATTAAAGAAATGACAATTTTGCATGAGGTAAAACTCTTCATAGTTTATAAACCTTTCCTTTTGGCTAAGTCTTAATAATAATATTGTCACTTATAGCTAAAGAGACATGATCAAGAAACTGTGTTTTATTTTACTTTTGTGATTATGATAAACACATTGAGGGCCTCAAAATAGTACCTGGCGGGCAGCATATGGCTCCCGGGCCGCGAGTTTGAGACCACTGCTGTAGAATAATAATAATGATCTGAAAATTTAATAAAACTTTTTGAACTTGAAAACTTTGAACGAAAGAAAGAAAAAGACAATATTAAGTTCGAATTAAAAGGAAATAAATTTTTAAAAAAAGGAAAAATAAATAAGCAGTAGCAATAATAATAACAAAAACAAATGTAAGAAGTAAGATAAATAAATAACGGGGATTAGTTAGAAGTCAGTCAGTATGGCAGCTCAACCATCAAAGCAGTATAACCTCTGCGAGCAGATCTTCACAAGGTGGGAACAGGAGCAGCGGATCACAGAAGCAAAAGTCAGCTGACTGCCAGTGACAAGTTCTGTAGTTAATTCTATATTTGATATACCAACCATCAGCAAGTATCTGGTCGGTTTACAGAATGAAATTACAAAGTTAAAATTAAAATATAGTTCTAAAAAGAAAAGGCCATTTACTAAATATTACATAATTGACTGACGAGACTTGAACGGGGTTTGATACATAAGGTAAAAAAAATTGAAAAGGACGGGAAAAAGGGGATGGAAAGAAACAAAAGGGGGGGGGGAGGGTCTTTCTTAAAAGCGGTTCACTTTCATCGTTGATCTGGAGAGGGTTGGTAGGAGTGTTCTTATCTCATATTAGATATGCGTCCCGGAATAAGAATGTGTTGAGTTTGCTCTTAAATTTGTCGAGGGATACTTCTGATTGAATGTCAGGTGGGAGAGAATTCCAGAGTGTAGGTGCCGTAGCGGAAAAAATTGTATTGCGAGTGTAGAAGAGCTCCTTAATTGGGGGAATAGTCAGCAAATTTTGGTTTGTGGATCTTAAGGCTCGTGGACTGGATTAAGGGATAAGATATTTATCTAAGAAGGATGGACAATGGGTGAGTTTAATTTTGAAGGCGAGTAAGAGTATCTTGTATGTCGTTAGATGTGTTACCGGTAACCAATAAGCTTCACAGAGTAGAGGGTTGTGACGTGGTCGTATTTGCTTGCCTTATATATGATCCTCAAGTTTATCAAAGAGCGCTTCCTGCAGTTGTGCCTGTTCACAATTGTTTTTTCTCAAGTGAGGTAATTTCTCTCCTTGTTTATTCCACCTCCTCTGTTTGGTTCCCTAACTCTGCAATATTGCATTTAAGATCTGTTCTCCTCCATATGTGGGGGACACATCATCCCTGCCCTTTTGGAGATGGTCAACCAGCGTTCCTGTTGGTATATGACCACCATGTTTTTTGCTCCATGATGTGTCTGGGCAAATTCCTGCAAGTCTGTTGGCTTCTTTTTTTTTACTCATCCCCACTCCTGCTGATGACTAGGTTAAAAATATTCCAGCAGAAAAGACTAATATTACAGTTCGAGACAGTTGATGAATGTGGATTCCCCTGAGTCAGTGAAGAACTATGAGCTTTAAGCAGCCATTTGGCTCAGTGATGTCACTTTGTTCCCAAAATCTATTTTTTTAATCTCCGATGTGTTGTTACCACCTCCTCTGGCAATGAGTATTAGTATTGAGTGAAAAAATATTTTTTCCTACTTCATTTTAAATGTATTTATCATGTAGCTTCCTGGAGTGTCATCTAGCCTTTGTACTTTTTGAAAGGGTAAACAATCGATTCTACTGTAGTTTCTTTTCTGGGATCTAAATCTCATATGCTTTAAAATTGAGCAACGGCCTTTCTTGCATAAGAATCTGTTTCAAATGCTACAGTATCTTTTGATTTCTACACATGGGTCTTCCCCTCTGAGTACTGGCTGAGTTTACTGGACTTGCCAACTGTACACTCTGCTGTCTCTACCCTTAACAGCAGCAGGATCCTATCATCTTTACCCCCCCAAAAGGGTGTAGACTGCAGGGGTGTCCAACCTAGAGGTCTACATGGGAACGGGGATCGTGGGAATACCGCAGATCCCGCGGGGGTCCCGTGGGAATCCCCCTTAACCCACGGGGACCCCCCTCTGGCCCACAGGACTCCCATGGGGATGGAAGGCTTTGGAAGCAGGGTTCGTCCATATAATATAATGGACACGTCAGCCTTAGTAAAAGAGGGGGTTTATAAGTTAATTACCTGAACAGAAAACAAAAAAAGGGTTCCACCAAAGAGATTCCACAAGGAAAACAGCAGCGCAAGCACAAAAGAAACTGAAATTGATGATCCTGTCAGAAGTAATTGCTGCTTTTTATGGAGACGGGCGGGGATGGAGGTAATTCCTTGCGGGGATGGGTAGGGACGGAGAGGATCCTGACGGGGATGGGCGGGGATGGATTGGATTTCTGTCCCCATGCAACTCTCTAGTCCAACCTTTTTGCTTTCCTGGGCCACATTGGCCCAAAAAAATGTTTCTGGGGTTGCGCAAACACTGCAGCAAGAAAGAGGAGGGAGCCGGCAAGGCGGTAAAAACCCGGGGGCAGCAGAGGAAAACACTGCATCGCCCTCGACCGGGGCCGCACAAAATACTTCACAGGGCTGCAGGTTGGACACCCCTGAAGGGTTCGGTGGATTTGGCAGATTCTTATAAATCTTTTCTATATACCTGCAACCACTTAGAGCAAAAGCTGAATATCAGAAGAGAGTTAAGGAAAAAAAACAGGCACAACAGAGCAAAGATGCCAAGGGGGGAGATTCTGACCCTACTTCCCAATCCAGATCATGCTTTGCCCCATTCTACCCATTCTCTGCACCCACTTTCCTCTTCTGCTAGCTGTGGAATCATAACAGCTTTAAATTTCACATCTGATGCTCCCCGTCTGTGAGGTTTGAAGCTGTTTGATCTGGTGCAGGCAGAATAAAATAGTGACTCCTGACTCCCCCGTGTTCCATGGGAGATACCTGACTGTGGACAGAGAAGGCATTCCAAAATGGGGACTTCCCGCTTAATGTGGGAGACTTGGCAGGTCTATAAAGAGTTCTCTACGCACAGAATCTGAACATTCCATACTAAAGCTCTCTCCCTCCCCCCCCCCCCCCCCCCTGGCTACACTCATAATAGAAACCCTGTACTGTATTTTTGGATCTTAAGTCTAGCCATTTGGTGTTGCCCTCAGTTATGACACTAATGCCCTCTCCCCCATTAACTCCATTCCTAGAGCTGTGAAAGTCACTGTCACAGTATCCCTAGCTGCCTCGGAGGTTGTGGAAGGCCCAATTTTAATTTCAGATTGGAGACCTACAATATATGAGCATTCATAGCACTTCACCAAGCTACTGGGGCAGCTATACAGAGGAGGAACCTAGTCTGGGCCATGTGATCAGTTTTATTTTAAATATATTTCATCCCACTAATATAAAACAGAGTGCATCATTTGGAGTGCATCTTTTGGAGTTTGATTTTAGGTGGGAAGGAATATGGTATTATAGTGCTTGATTTTTGAAGTGTAGTTGTTTGCATAATTTCGGAAGAGTAGTGAATTCTTCCTCTCCAGAGTTTATCTAGAATTGGTAGTACCACTGTAACTATCTAGCATTTCTCCTCTATTAAGTTTATTATTTCCTTAAACAAAACCACTGCAGGGGTGAGAGGGTGTTATGTCCAGGAAGGGGTGAGGCGGTTGTGGATATGGCTCAGGCTATTTCTGGGGTGGTAAAAGGGAGCTTCGTTAGGATTGAAGAGGGAGTTCCCTGGCCTGCAGTAGAAGGTTAATATCCCAGCCTGCTCATTTTGAAGGAGGGATCTTGGGAAAAGAAGATTTAGGGGGAAGGAGATGGGCTTTAAATTGGGGGGAAGGATCCCCAACCTGCATCTTATTTGTTGAAGGCCCTAGGACATTGTCGGAACGCTGCTTACTTTCTGAGCGGCTAATTCCATAGCAGCATGCAAGGATCATATGAAAATACTCTGCCTGCTGTCTTTCTTGTCTGTTCTTTTCTCGCTGTTATCTACCCCCCCTCTTGCTCTATTTTTCTTTTTCTCTTTCCCCTTTGGCAGCTCAATTTGATACATTTATGCTTTCTCTTTCTCTTTCTTTTGCTCTTGCACGCAGCATGCCATCGCTTTTTGCTTGAAGGAGTCTGGGAATAAGCCTCCCGTGGTAATGTATCACTTGCCTGATTTGTAGAACAGACAAAAAGTGTACACACCTGTCTTTTTTTTTTTTTTTTTTTTGACATTTCAGCCTCTCTTTTGTTTCTAGTTTTTCCACTTGAAATTTGTGTTCAGCATACCAAAAAGACCACTGTGGACATAGAAGGGAGGGGGAAACAGACACCCAACTTTGTAGAATGCAGTAACATTAAGGTTAATGATTTATTTAATTTTTAATTGCCTTTATGAAAAGATTCAACCAATTCATCATAAAACTTAACAATTTTGTTAACGGCATAGCAGTAGTAAAAAGACCAAATATAAACAAGTACGAGGGGTGATTGAAAAAAATAATGAGACGGGTTTTTTTTTTAAATTCAGAATCGGATGACACCACAGGATCTGAACAATTTTCTTTTTCAAAGTGGTGTCCTTTGCATTCAATACATTTTTGGCAGCATTTTCAAAACAACTCAGACATGCAGTAGACTATGTTGTAATAAGATATGATGTAAAATATCTTCACTTATGGTATTCCGGAACAATAACCAATAAATGTCAAAACTCCATGCAAAATTCCGGATTAATTTTCTATATATAAATATCTTTCGGCCTCAGCCCCACCACTCCACCGCTAATATAAGTTTGTAGCGTGAAGAATTATGTAGACCTTCATCGTTGGCCATATGTTAATTTATTTTTCCTTTATTTAAATACCATTAAATAGCCTTTCATAAGTTAAATTCTGATTGTATTAAAGATTAAAACTTTAACCTTTTTTTCAGCCACTTATCTTAACAGCTGATATGACCCGGGAGGGATTGACCCGATATGTTTTGCACTAGTGTGCTTTTAAAATATATATATATATATATATATATATTTATATTTAGTATAATCCAACTACTGTGGTCGATACTGTCATCCGACAGTTAAGCAAACAAGATGGCGCCGGCGTCTTTTTTTTTTTTTTTTTTTTCTTTTTAAATACATTCTTTACAGCTGATATTCCCTGCATTCTATTGGGTAAGAACTAGCCAATCAACGATGCCCACTCTATTTCTGCATTCAAGCCCCTCGGTTCAAAGGTATCAAGTTTGTAAATATACTGTTGGTCTTTATCATTAAAAATTTTCTCTACATTACCACCCTCCCACCCTTGCTCTTTAATACAATAAGAATTTACCGTATTTGCCGGCGTATAAGACGACTTTTCAGTACCTTAAAATCCTCCCCAAAGTCGGGGGTCGTCTTATACGCCGGGTACTGTTTACATGCAGTGGCGTACCAAGGGGGGGGCGTGCGCCCCGGGTGCCAGCCCTAAGGGGGTGCTCCCGGCCTTGCCGTTCAGTCCCCCCCCCACCCCCGAAGGACCGCTCGCCCCACTGACCTTCCTGCACCACCTGTGAAGCAGCCCGCAGCAGGATCGCGAAGTCAGCGTCAGCGATCCCTGCGCTGCTTCCTGCGCCGCGATCCCGCCCCTCCTCTGACGTCAGAGGAGGGGGCGGGACCGTGGCGCAGGAAGCAGCGCAGGGATCGCTGACGCTGACTTCGCGATCCTGCTGCGGCTGCTTCATAGGTGGTGCGGGGAGGCCAGGGGGGCGAGCGGTCCTTCGGGGTGGGTCGGGGCATCAGGCCTTCAGGGTGGGGCGGGCGGGCAGGCAGGCAGGCTTTCAAGGGGGAGGGGGGGACAGGCAGGCAGGCAGGCCTTCAAGGGGGGACAGGCCTTCAAGGGGGGAAAGGCAGGCAGGCAGGCCTTCAAGGGGGGGACAGGCCTATAAGGGGGGGACAGGCCTACAAGGGGGAGGACAGGCCTTCGGGGGGTGCAGACCTTCAAGGGGGGGACAGGCAGGCAGAAGGTTGTGCAGAAGGTGTGCGGAAGAAGGGGTAGTCTTATACGGCGAGTATATAACAAACTCTATATTTTAACTGTAAAAGTTGGGGGGTCGTCTTATACGCCCAGTCGTCTTATACGCCGGCAAATACGGTAACTTATGAAAGGCAATTTAATGGTATTTAAATAAAGAAAAAATGAAAAATAAATTAACATATGGCCGACGATGGTCACGTTACAAATTTATATTAACGGTAGACTATATTTTGTGACATCACTTTTAGCACTGCAGCTGTGAAGTGCTTCCACCACCGAAATACTGCAGCGCAGCTAATTGTTTCACTGCCGTATGCTTGCCGTACCATTTCAAGAGTTTCATTACCGCTCTTTCCAAGTTTATCAAAAAAAATTCGATTGCACACCTCTGGCGTACTTTCACAGATTAATCTTCCTCATCTGCCAGGATAAAATGTATGAAGTTCTTCCTCTCGCCATGACCCAACAATGAAGATTATAGCAGGCCAACTGCAGGTTCAGAAACGTTGATTATATGAGCTTCACAAAAACCAGCCACATCGTCTTCTTGGAAAGAAAAACATAGGCAGCCTCGTTACTTTTCAGTCAGCCCTCGTACAGTGAGCGGGGTAAACTCAAAATCAGCAAATTGAAACTTAATAATAGGACTACCGTGGAAGAGTTTCAAAAATATACGAGGTACTTCTAACGGCACTGAAATTCAAATGAGAACTAAAGAGTACAATGTCAGCATAATACTTATGAAACAACTAGTAAGCACACATCAGAACTTTATCCTGAAAGAGACTTAAGTATCTAAGCAGGGCTGTGGAGTCGGTAGATAAATGTTCCGACTCAAGACTCCTCAGTTTTTTGTACTTCTGACTCCGACTCCGGTAAACAAACGACCCCGCACGTGAAACAAGATCTTTATCCGCGTAAAAAGATGTTGTGCGTATGGTGGGAGAGCTTGGTTGGATGAATTTTTCGAGTCTACACCAGGTGATTTCTACCAACGAGGTATTGAAAATCTTGTTGAACGTTGGAAATACATTTATAAGTATTGGTGCTCCGAATTGTGCGTTGCGTGCCATATAATGAAGCACGTGTTCGTTTTGCGGTTACGTGAGGCACTGCATGCATTGGTCTTTATTCTTACAGTAGAGAAGTCATTAATTATAACTTTTTGTGAATTGGGACATTTTAAACTTGCTTTTTTTTAATTCCAATCTAAATTGAGTCGGAGTCGGTGCATTGTTTGGCAACTCCGACTCCGACTACAGGTACCCGAAATTTCCTCCGACTCCTCGACTCCGACTCCACAGCACTGTATCTAAGGATCACTCATAAAACACACACACATTTTAGTATTAAAGGTGCCAACCTCAAAGAGGCATTCAAAGCAGCAGTACTAGCAAGACAAACTTTAGGGCTTCCCCTCCTCCCTGTTTTTTAACTATTTTATTCCAGGAAAAGATGATATTTTTCAACAGTTTTTGAAAACCGAGCTTACTTAGTTGCTGCATTTATTATGGCCTAAGTCAGGGGTAAGCAATTCCGGTCCTCGAGAGCCAGAGCCAGGTCAGGTTTTCAGGATATCCATAATGGATATGCATGAGATGGATCTGCATGCACTGCCTCCTTGAGATGCAAATCTATCTCGTGCATATTTATTGAGGATATCCTGAAAACCTGACCTGGCTCCGGCTCTCGAGGACCGGAATTGCCTACCCCTGGTCTAAGTAAATTGGAGACCTGTGTGAGTAGTGAACATTAGAACCCAATGTGGTAGGATTGCTCTGATATGTGTAAAATCTAGGAATACTTCACCCTCGGCTAATGAAGAAAACTTTGCTGCAGCCTGCTTTGGGGATGGATTTCCCAGGGCAAATTGTCCCTGAAAGGGCAAACCTAGGAAGGTCATCTCTTTCTAATCTAATCTGTAATTTGTGTGTCACGCTATACCTATAGCAAGAAATGGAGAACACTTTTTGATCAATGCGGAAATCTAAGAAGGATATTGCTATGTAACTATGCAGGGCATAAATTACATTTAAGACATTACATTAGACAATACATTTTAAACATTACTGAAATCTAAGGAGACAATACAATTCAGGGTTGCGCAAAAGTCAATTAAGACCTTACGAATACTTAAGTCAAAGATCACTGGTCTGAGAAGTAACTAAGGGATTGAGGTTTTTGAGAAGTTTATAAAGCTGTGGGTGGGCTGATAAATAATGTGAGGAAATTGGGTGGGTTTGAATTTTGTATTAAGTGGATAGTGACATATTAATTTTTATTGTTGGAGTTGTGAGGTGTTCATTTTTTAGGCCCCGATTCACTAAAGTCGGTGATCGTGGCTAAACCTGTTTTTTCACAGGTTTAGCCACGATCGCTGCTAACCGACCCGATTCACAAAACGGCCCACAGAAAAAAGGGGGGGCTCATGGATAAATAAACCATACCGCTTTCCTAATGTTTTCTAATTCAAACTAATGATGTAAACATGTTAATGACAACTTCCTCAATGTTAACAATTTTCTAAGAACTATCAGCTATCCCACATTTCAATCAATCCCAAGTACTGCATCAAGTAGGAGGCTGATTTATCATATAGATCAGTGGTTTTCAACCCTGTCCTGGGGACCCCCCAGCCAGTCGGGTTTTCAAGATATCCCTAACGAATATGCATGAGAGAGATTTGCATACCTGCCATTATATGCAAATCTCTCTCATGCATATTCGTTAGGGATATCTTGAAAACCCGACTGACTGGAGGGTCCCCAGGACAGGGTTGAGAACCACTGCTATAGACCAAAAGGATTCAGTTCATAGGACCTCCTATAACTTATATGTTATTCCAAGTCTACATCCTGTGTGATCATTGTAATATAATCATTTATATCACAACCTCCGTCCCATCCCTTAAATCAACAAAATTGCTCAATTGGTTTGGCCATGTGCCTTGTGTTTCAAAAATGAGAGCGAGAGAACAGCAACACTTATCTCGTATGGGTAGATTACCATACCCAATGCTGGTTGGGTGTTCTATTTGAAAACCAGCGTTGGATATGGTAATCTGCCCGTACACGATCAGTGTCGCTGGTCTCTCTCTCGTCCTTGAAACAAAAGGCACACACTGCCTCCATTATATGCTAATTTCTTTCATGCCTATTCATTGTGGGTGTCCTGAAAACCTGACTGGCAAGGGGGGTACTCCAGGCCCGAGTTGGGAGACGCTAGTTTAGTGTAGCCTGACCGCTGACATAAAACGTAGACACCAGCTGCAGATTGTGTTTGCTCTGAATAACTACATGGTTAGATTTATCCTATCCTGTTCTTTCTGTTCTGGGTTTTGAGATAGAGGCATGTAGGTTTGGAAGAAAAAAATCATTTTGAACTGGTTTAGCTGGTCACATATTTCCTGACGGGCAGGTTCTCAGATAGAATCTATCCTGAAGTTCTCAGATGTGTATCTTTGGTATAACACCCAAGCTTTTTAATTATCAGTATGCTCAGAGCTGAAGATTGTTTGGGGACAGGCATATATCATGTATCTGGGGTAGAGAATGACATGGGGACAAATATTTTTCCCCCCCCCCCCGCGTGAACTCATTTTCCCGCCCCATCCCTGCCCCATTCACGCAAGCTCCATCCTCATCTGCACAAGCCCTGAAACATTTTAAAATCGTACGTGTTTGAGGTATGTGCGGTTAAGGATGAGACGGGGAAATTGAATTCCTGCGGGAACGGGAACAAATTTGTCCTGTGTCATTTTCTAATCTGGGGAATGGTGGTAATTATGCTAAAGTCCTTTTTTTTTTTTTTTTTTTCTATATAAATTCCTTTTAAATTTTAGACCTTATGTCTTGATAACTTTCTGGTACATCAGTTCTGTTTTTCCGATAGGAGGTGGGTTGCTATTTTAACCCTTTCAGGACCATAAGGATCGTAGGCCAATTTTTGTGGTTTTGACGACATTTTTATGGTAAAAAGGGCTTGCAGGTGCCAAAAAATTGATTTTTTTTGTGAAATATCATTATTTTTTTTTTTTTTTAAATCACACTTCTGGCTTACGGACAGTGTGGCAAGTGAATCTTCTCGTCAATCTGGCAACGACGCTAATGAATGAATGTCGGAACCAGTTTGTTTACATAAAGGCAGTATCCTATGGAATCCGTACATATCAAATTTAGAACTGTAGACTATCCCAATCAAAATTTATAGGATTTTAAAGTTATGGGACAAATATGTCCCTTGGTCGTGAAAGGGTTAACCATAGTCAGAAAGGGCGGGACAGGGATAATCTGCTCTCTTAGAGCAAATTCTAGCTAGAAAGTTTCAACAAGCCATTTATATAATAATTCCTGGATCCAGCAAAGTTGTTAATCCAGTAAATTCAAAACATCACGCTGTGTGGCACAGTAAATCGCACAGATTAGGCAGCAGTTGGCTTTGTTCTCTCTTGGCATTTTAAGCCTGGGACTGTAGCCGTCTTTATATCTCAGGCTTTCTCTCCGATTTACAGAACAGAGCAGTCCAGTCATGAAATGCGGCAAATAAATCCCACGTAGCAAACGAGTTTTCTTCTCTTTCCATCAGCAGTGGCGAGCATATCAGAGCAATTTTTCTATTAGAACAAGTCTCGGCGTTCTATATATTTGATTCAGACCACAAAAGAACAGACCGTCCGTTAAATTAACTGCTGCCTAAAGAGGGAGAATTGTATGGCTGCAGGCTGAAATCACGACATTGGGAATAAAACCCAATGATGATTCTTTTTAGCTAGTACTGCTGCTTTAATGTGTTGTGAATCCCAGGAAAGCGGTGGGGGTTTTTTTCCCCCCTAGTCTAAACATGCGAGGTACACTTAGAATGGTTGATGCATGATGCGTGCCGAGAGATGCAGCCTCCTAACATCCTCATTGGTCTCCTGGGCGGGGTATAAGGGCAGGATCAGAATGGGACGATTCAGAATGGCCGTTTCAGTGCAACCAGTTCAGCATAGCTCTTTCATCGTGGCTTTTCATCCTGGCGAGATAAGGGTTGGTTGCACTTCCATTTCAGTGCAAGGTCGATGTGACTATTGAAGCTCAAGAAGGACATGGCAGTTCTTGAGAGAGTCCAAAGGAGGGCAACGAAACTGGTAAGAGGGCTGGAAAACTGCCCATATGCTGAGAGGCTGGATAAACTGGGGCTCGTCTCTCTGGAAAAGAGGAGGCTCAGGGGGGATATGATAGAGACCTTCAAAATTCTTAGGGGCATAGAGAGGGTGGACAGGGACAGGTTCTTCAGACTAAAAGGGACGACAGGTACGAGGGGGTACTCAGAGAAACTGAAGGGAGATAGGTTCAAATCAAATGCAAGGAAGTTTTTCTTCACCCAAAGGGTCGTGGACAAATGGAATGCGCTCCCGGAGGAAGTGATCCGGCAGAGTACAGTACAGGGATTCAAACAGGGATTGGACAGATTCCTGAGGGAAAAGGGGATCGTGGGGTACTGAGGGAGGTGCTGGGGTGTTGCATAAGTATAGACAGCTCACCAAGTCGTGCAGGTGCAAGGCCGGAGGGTTAGGACATTGATGGGAAGATAGGACTTCGATGAGAAACCTAGGGGGCAAGGGGGCCCCTTCTGGTGATTCAGGCAGGTCATGACCTGTTGGGCCGCCGCGGGGGCGGACTGCTGGGCGGGATGGACCTCTGGTCTGACCCGGCAGAGGCACTGCTTATGTTCTTATGTTCTTATGAAGCGTTTGAGATACAAAGTGAGCATTATTGATGCGATTTGTTATTGCGATTTAAGTGCTGTCCGACTCATTGAAGCAACCTGTTGCTCGCTGCGACAGTTTTGCTCCTTTTAAGTGTCAACAATGGCTTCGGTGGAGAGGGTAAAGGTACTGTAAATGATGTCTCAGCTGTTCCCTCCTCTCCCCCCCCCAAGTCAGTGCCTGATTTCATTGGGATGATGTAAACCACGGCACTGTCGCATTCAATCCAGTCACCGATTGTATTGGGGAGGGGGGGGGCGGAGCCCCCTCATCAAATATACTAGGCCCAGCATTCAAAACAAGAGGTAAATTGGTTGCTGTGACTGTTGGCAGATTTCACTCATTTATGTGTTTAACGATGGCTTCGATGGGGATAGCAAAGGTGCTGTAAATTATGTCTCGGCCTAGCCCCTCCCCCCAGTCACGAGTGCCCAATTGATCCAGTCACTGAATATATGGGGGCGGGGGGCGGTGGTCGGCGCAACCCCAGTCATCAGATGTACTAGGCTCCGTTCATCAATATCTGGCATTCTAAGTAAGAGGTAAATAGGCCAACGGTAAGAACATAAGAATTGCCGCTGCTGGGTCAGACCAGTGGTCCATCCGGCCCAGCAGTCCGCTCACGCAGCGGCCCTCTGGTCAAAGGGGACTAGCCCTACCAACGTACCACTGAAAGGGCCATGCTGAACTGGCTGCACCGGACGGTCCTAGATGTGGTCAGATTGGAGGTGTTTGGGAAGCGGACACAATAGGCAGGGAAAAAGTGAAGTTTTCAGTAAAATGTGGGGGGTTACAAGCCCCCCACAATGCCCCCACAACGCGGCGCGATCTGTATTAAGTAAAGTGGTGGGGTTCCCCCCCCACGCCCCCCTGTCGGAGCCCCTAAAAACAGTAATTTTCTTCCTCGTGCGCCTCCGCGCTGCGCTCAATTGTCTGCACGCGCCTTTGTCCCGGCGCGTTTTTGACCTGACGCCCAACATTTACAAGTTCCTCAGCCATTCTAGGAACAGCTGGGCTTGGACCATACATCCCCTTTCACGAACGCTCTTGTGTGATATTGTCCCATATAGGAAATAGTTTGATTTCTCTTGTGGAGCAATTCAATCCATTCCATTTCTTACATTGAACTTTCTCGTTCTCATCTAATTAGAGAAAAGCTTTATGCTATGCTTTTTCAATTCAACGTACAAAATACCGGGTGCTGGATGTGTTTGAAGATATTAAAAGTAATTCTGTACAGTAATAGGGATCCTAGCTCCTAGAATATACTCCTCTGTCTTGATCGCAGTTGTTTGTCGGTCTGGAGCAGAGGTCTTCCATTAATTATAATAATAATCAGTTTATATACCGCAAGGCCGTAAAGTTCTATGTGGTTTACAATAGTTTAACCCCCCCCCATAAAAGAAGTTGAATAGAACCTCTGTCCTAGAGAATGTCCAAGTAAACTGGAAATCCCGATAGCATGTATACAGTAAAACCTTGGATTGCAAGTAACTTGGTTAGCAAGTGTTTTGCAATACAAGCAAAATATTTGATTAAATTTTAACTTGATATACAAGCAATGTCTTGTAATACAAGTACATATCACAACTGAGACGATGGTTCTTCTCTCTCTGACGCTGCGAGAGTGTAGTGACTGTTCTAAACGAGCGAGGTCTTGCGATACAAGTACGTATAGTATTTTGTATTAAAGATTTTGGGTTGTGGAACGAATCGTCTGAGTTTTCATTGTTTCCTATGGGGAAATTCGCTTTGATATACGAGTGCTTTGGATTATAAGCATGCTTCTGGAACGAATTATGCTCGCAAACCAAGGTTTGACTGTATTTGTTAGGGGAATGTGGTATATAGAGAGGATCCCTAAAAGGCAAGAGGATAGAAACCAATGCAACTTTTTTTTTTTTTTATGGGGATAGTAAGAGGTACTGAGTACCAGCACCTTTTCCATTGCTTGATAAAGAAAAAAAAACATGACCCGTGGTCCCCAAGTATTAATACGAGTTCAGGTTCTGAACACTTAGTTGCAGGCGACCTGGCTACTGTGGAGAGTGGGTTCTTCATTAAAGTTTCAAGTTTAATATTTATTTGATTAATCGCCTTGTCTATATTCAAGGCGATTTACACATGGATAAAAGTTACAGAATAAAAGAAATTTTAAAATAATTAAAAACTGACCAGACACAGACGATAACTTGACAAACTGGAAACGAAAGGAAGGTAGGGGAAGAAGTTACAATATAATTAAGCAGAGTGGGAAGCCAAAAATGGAAAACACAAAAGGATAGGATGAAAAATAGTTAAATGTATTATGTGAAGAGAAAAGACAGTTAGGTCCAAAAATTTGTTGAATATTAATTAAAAGAAACCAATGGTATTAGGTTACAAAAGCATCGTTAAATAAGAAAGTTTTCAGTTTATTTTTAAATTTGTCTAGATTGATTTCTTCACGTAAATAGATGGGGAGAGAATTCCAAGTTTGGGGAGCTATGACTGAAAAGATATACTGACGGCGCGTATTTATTATTTTTAACGAGGGAATCATTAGTAAGTGCTGTTGGTCTGATCTTAGGGTTCTATTGGAGGAATAAGGAATTATAATTTAATCACTACACTCCTGAAGAATGGCCTGATTTTAAGTACCAGCACTTTTTTTTTTTTGCTAGAAAAATTGCATTGGAAACCAAACATTGAGCCCTTCAATGCAAAACAGCAGTGAAATGACTTTGGCGCTACTTTTAAAGAGGCATAGGAGATTAACCTGCATGGAGTGCAGTTTGTCCTAACCATCTTGCTGTACAGAATGAATAGTCCATTCCAATTTTTATCAATCTTTGGTCAACTACTATATAAATATTCAGATAGAATCTTATCATTCTGTTGCAGGATTGACTGTGGAAGCAGTTGTGTGTGTTCACTTTTACTGAATTTAACATTTAGGACCCAATGTAGTAATTTGTACTTCTGCATTAGCAAATGCCAACATGCGTTCTATATCACAGGCAGTATTTCATAACTTGTGTTAGTGTGTGCTAATGCTGCAGCCCAGGGGTGTCAAACTCAGGCCCGCGGGCCAAATCTGGCCGCAGTGTAATTATATTTGGCCCGTGAGAAAATACCAAATGTCTACTAGAGCTGGCCCGCTGGATATGTCAATGGAGGACAGCTATACTATCTTCACGACGTGTATCGGTTGTTTTTAGAACTTTCCCTTTTATTTATTACTAGTCTTTAAGCCTGTTACATTAACCGATGCTAGAATAGATGTGGCTGCTTTTTGTCTGTCTCTCCCTGGCCGCTTTCTGTCTGTCTCTTTCTTTCTTTCCTCGGCTGTCCACCACCACCCCTTGCCTGCTCCCCCTGTCCAGGCCTTCTCCCTTCCTCTTACCTCCCCCGTGTCCAGCACCACCTCTTCCCTGCTCCCCCTGTCCAGCAGTAGGCCTCCCTTCCTGTTACCTCCCCCTGTCCAGCAGCACCTCTTCCTTGCTCCCCCTGTCCAGCAGTAGACCTTCTCCCTTCCTTTTACCTCCCTCCTTGTCTAGCAGCACCTCTTCCCTGCTCCACCTGTCAAGCAGTAGGCCTTCCTTCCTGTTACCTCCCCCATCTACATAAAAATAAATCATCCACATAAAAGCCTTAAAGGACCTAGTCCACTAGGGATACAGGACCCAGCATGGTCCGCGTTTCGACAAAAAGTCTTCTTCAGGGGTCCCTGGGGGTCCTATAAAGGTGAATACGTGGGAAACGATTGCAAATGCAAGCAGTGTCTCACTTCCGGCTCACCACACAATTGTTTCCCACATATTCACCTTTATAGGACCCCCAGGGACCCCTGAAGAAGACTTTTTGTCGAAACGCGGACCATGTTAGGTCCTGTATCCCTAGTGGACTAGGTCCTTTAAGGCTTTTATGTGGATGATTTATTTTTATGTGGATGAAATTATTTTATGTGGATGATTTTCAGTGTACCTTTGGAACTTTGACACTTTCAAATAAAGTCCATTTAGGAACATCGTCACTCCACAGAGTTGGTTTTTTTTGGGTTTTCTCTGGATTTTCTTCTTTGTGGATATTTTGAGGTCAATTCCTTTAGTTTTTTTCTATAGTCTTGCCACACTGCGCTGTTTGTTAGTTCAGGACAGCTACACTTTTTTCACACTCTGCAGCAGAGACTTTTTATTTACGCATTTTTTTAAACCTTTCCGCATGCAAGGTTTTATTATTTATTTTTCACTATTTATATATATATATTTTGTTGGGTTTTAGCTTATGTGCCCGCGATGCTTCTTAAGCGCTAAATGCCAACACGTCCATTATATTCTATGGACACATTAGCATTTAGCGCGTGCTAAATCAGCCACCGTGCCTTAGTAAAAAGACCTTTTAGTTTCTTTTGCCGTTTATGCAGCTAGAGTGTATTTTGCCCGCGACTTTGTCCAAGGGCTCCTTTTACTAAACTGCGTTGGCGTTTTTAGCCCACGCTAAACCCGCGCTACACGGCTAGAACTAACGCTAGCTCAATGCTGTTCCGCGCGTTGAAGCCCTAACGCGGCTTAGTAAAAGGAGCCCCAAGTTTTTTAATTTTGGCCCACTGTGTATTTGAGTTTGACACTCCTGCTGTGGCCCAAATTATTACATTGGGCATTAAGGGGAAGATGTTAACCCTTTCAGGACCAAGGGACATATTTGTCCCATAACTTTAAAATCCTATAAATTTTGATTGGGATAGTCTATAGTTCTAAATTTGATATGTACGGATTCCATAGGATACTGCCTTTATGTAAACAAACTGGTTCCGACATTCATTCATTAGCGTCGTTGCCAGATTGACGAGAAGATTCACTTGCCACACTGTCCATAAGCCAGAAGTTTGATTTTTTTAAAAAAAAATATTTCACAAAAAAAAATCAATTTTTTGGCATCTGCAAGCCCTTTTTACCATAAAAATGTCGTCAAAACCACAAAAATTGGCCTACGATCCTTATGGTCCTGAAAGGGTTAAGCTAGGAAGAAAGCTGAACGTGGACCTGCAATCTGACAAACGTTGTAATTACTAAAGTTTGAAATTTCTCACCTCAAGGAATGATTGGAGTTGGCTACTTCTGTTGCTTATTTTATCTTTTTGTTGTTTTTGTGGGGTTTTTTTCCCCTTGGGGTAAGGGAGGGGAATAGTGGCATTCTTTTCTGTGCCGTCACTGTTCTCCTTTCTCCCCCTGCTCTTGGTTTGGGCTTGCCGAACGACTGCTTTGCTTTCTTGCTGATTTCTTGTTGCCATATTGCACGCTTGAAAAGTCACCTTGTCTCTGCCTGTCTCTTCCTGGTTGTAATCTCTCCCATTCATGTTCTTTCCTTGGGTTGGAATTTCCTGCTGTGCCAGAACAGGCACAGAGTGGTGGGAGAGGACGCTTTTGTTTGCTACTTCCATTAGTCATCTTAGTTTACGGCTAGATTTCCTAATCTGCATTAATGCACATTAATTTACATTTTACCGATAAGCTGACCTCATGCTAAGAGGCAAGAATAGTCCCGCAAGTGCTGTTACTAAAGATATTTTGTAAAAGTGCTGCTGTTTTTTAAAATAGAGAAACAAAGGGAAAACAGCAAAACAGGGCACCTATTTAAAATAAGAGGGTCATTTCCTAAATAAAGCATACTAACTTTTAAAATTTACATGTGGTTTTTTTTCAAGTATTTCTTTACAATCCTTCAATATAGTCTCCCTGCTTTGCAATGACGAGTCCCAATGTCCGGGAGGCTTCATTATTCCATCCAAGACAACCGTGTTTGTTCAGTTGCTGAATGGCTCGGGTGACGGTGGAAGAAAGCTCTTCCAGTGATGCAAAACGATGTCCACGCATAGGTTGCTTCAACTATGGAAAAAGGTCGAAGTCTGGTGGACTCGTGCCTGGACTTTAGGGAGCATGAGGTAACACCTCCCCGTCGTATTCGTGTAGTTTTTCAATGACAACATTCCCTATGTGCGGGCGAGTGTTGTCGTGAAGAATGAGTGGCCCAGCCAAGAGCAACTGAGGTTGGGTTTTGTGCATTTTTCTGCACATATTTTACAAAAAATCACAATAATACACTGCTATGACACTTCTTCCACATGAAACTTTGTCAGTGATGATGATGCCTTCGTGATCATAAGCAAAAATCATAATTTTTTTGACTTTTGGTTGAGCTTGTCATTTATTTTGGTCGTGGAGAAGATGGAGCTTTCCACTCGGACTGTGATTTCAGCTTTGGCTCAAAGTCTGACCCACATTTCATCAATAGCAACAATGCAATTCAAGAATGCCTGACCTTTTTCCAAAGTTGAAAGTAAACAACCTGTGCATGGACACTGGACATCGTTTTGCATCTCTGGAAGAGCTTGCTTCCACCTTTACCCGAGCCATTCGGCAACTGAACAAAAACAGTGTCTTGGATGGAATAATGAAGCTTGGGACTCGGTCATTGCAAAGCAGGGAGACTATATTGAAGGATTGTAAAGAAATACATGAAAAAAACAAAAACGTAAATTAAAAAACTGTGCATTATTTATGAAATGACCCCTTGTAAAAATGGTCATGGAGGATAGGGAGAGGCTAAACTCCAGGCCCGAACTAAAGAAGATAACATGTAGTGCCGAGTCCTCGGTTTCACAGAGTAGGGATGCTACCTGGGTGTCATGTTCTTCCAACAAGTTTGTTACTCTTTTGCCATCTGTTCTTGCAGTCGGGAAAGCAGTAACTCCTCTTGGTATGCTGGCTTCTCTGCTGCTCTTCCACAAGAGTTCATAAGCGCATTGATATTGCCCATACTTTCATAGGGTTTTTTTGGGCAAGCCTAACTCCTAATAGTAGTACTGCTATGCTACTACCAGCAAGAGCTACAAATGTAGAAGAGCTTGTGGATCAGAGAATGACACGAGGACAAATTTGTCCCCCATCCCCGCAGGAACTCAATCTCCCCGTCCCGTCATAAGAATTGCCGCTGCTGGGTCAGACCAGTGGTCCATCGTGCCCGGCAGTCCGCTCACACGACGGCCCTTAGGTCAAAGACCAGTGCCCTGAGTCTAGCCTAGTCTAACCTGGAGAGGGTGAACAACCTGTCTCTATCTACTAAGTCTATTCCCATCATTATCTTGAATGTTTCAATCATGTCCCCTCTCAGTCTCCTCTTTTCAAGGGAGAAGAGGCCCAGTTTCTCTAATCGCTCGCTGTACGGCCATTCCTCCAGCCCCTTAACCATTGTAGTTGCTCTTTGGACCCTTTCGAGTAGTACCGTGTCCTTCTTCATTTACGACGACAAGTGCTGGACGCAGTATTCAAGGTGGGGGCGTACCATGGCCTGGTACAGCGGCATGATAACCTTCTCCAGTCTGTTCGTGACCCCCTTCTTAATCATTCCTAGCATTCTGTTCGCCTTTTTCGCAGCCACCGCACATTGCGCAGATGGCTTCATCGACTTGTCGACCAGTACTCCCAAGTCTCCGAGTACCGCACCAGACATCCTGTATTCGTGTATAAGATTTTTGTTACCGACGTGCATCACCTTGCACTTATCCACGTTAAACCTTATTTGCCTTGTCACGTTGCCGTGAGTTTTGTCCCTGACCCTACCCCATTCCTATAAGCACTGCCTTAGCCACACAAGCCTCAAATACTTAAAATTTTTTAAATGTTTGAGGCTTGTGCAGATGAGGATGGGGCTTGCAGGAATGGGACAGGGACAGGAAAAGAGCTCACAGGGATGGAACGGGAAAATGAGTTCCCATGGGGATGGGGGAAAATTTGTCCCTGTGTCATTCTCTACTGTGGATCTCTCCTACCATCCCACCCATCTTCTGGGAGACCTGTATTGGATGCCAATGAAAATTGCAGAGGGGGGGGGGGATATAAATTTCAAAAGCACAGCCATTGGTGGTGGGTGTAACTCAGGGCCTTCTGGCTTTGCATGGCAAAAATTACTAACTCATACAGATTAAGGAGAGTGTGGCGCAGTGGTTAGAGATATAAAACCCCGGCACCCTGGGATTGTGGGTTCAAACCCACGCTGCTTCTTGTGACCATATGCAAAGTTACTTAATCCCCCCATTGCCCCAGGTACATTAGATAGATTGTGAGCCTACTGGGCCAGACAGGGAAAAAATGCTTGAGTACCTGAATAAATTCATGTAAGCTGTTCTGAGTTCCCCTGGAAGAACAGTATAGAAGAACTGAATGAACAAGTTAAAAATAAAAAAAAAGGTGTGAGAATCAAAAACTGAGGAGAGATGGGCAGTACCAGATTGTATGTACTGCAATTTAGTACCACTTGTGACAAATTTTGATGCTGTAAAATAAATAAATATATATAACGAACGCCTCGCACAGCGAACGCTGCGCACAACGAACTTCATGTCTTGCTTCCTACAACGAACTTCGTTTCACACAACGAAGTCGCCCGAGCTGCATCCTTCCGCGCAGGCACCGCGCTTCACTGCCCTCTCTCCTCCTGGCTCCCTGTGCAGTGGCGGACCGTCGGCTCGCAGGGGCCCGGCGCCTACTGCTGATGCGTTGGGGGGGGCGGAGCTACTCTCGCCGCTTCCCCGATGCTAGAAAAAAAAAATGAACAGTTAAGTCCCAGTTTTTGCCGCTGAGACTCTGCCCTCTCTCACTGTAAAATTAGACTCTACTTAGTCTGTCTTTAAATTTAAAAAATGTGTGTTGTTTTAAAAAACAATTATGTTTTTAGATGTATCTAAATAAAAATAACCAAAAATTTATCTTTTTTTATGTCATCTTAGCATATTTTATGCTACAGAACGAATTATTTTTTTTAACATGTATTGTTATGGGAAAACGCGTTTCACATAACGAACTTTTCGCATAACAAACTTGCTCCTGGAACCAATTAAGTTCGTTGTGTGAGGCACCACTGTATATATATATATATATATATATATATATATATATATATATATTTGTAGTATAGCAACTAGGACTCGTAATACATATTGTTATGGCTAGCAAATTTTATTAATAAATAGACCTTATTGACAATAATTGAACCTGCATTAAATAACACTCATTGATGTGCAATAATGTATGTTGGTGAATCTAGTCCTTA
Source organism: Geotrypetes seraphini (assembly GCF_902459505.1). Lineage (NCBI taxonomy): Eukaryota > Metazoa > Chordata > Amphibia > Gymnophiona > Dermophiidae > Geotrypetes > Geotrypetes seraphini. Next base: position 111,874,793 of record NC_047095.1, on the reverse strand, counting down.
CTTTGAAATAGCAAAAACACTTAACACATAAGAGAGCTGGTGTAGAAGGACTGAGGTTGAGATAGACACTAAAGAATGATGTCATAATGCCTCATTCCACCAATGCCTAAGAGCCAACCTCGTCAGTGATGTCGCAATGGCTTGACTGTCCTATACTTGGCTCACATAAGAATCGGAGTATGACTGGGCACAGCCACTGACCCTCAAGCCTTGCGTTGAAGAATGCTGATGTAGAAGGACTGAGGTTGAGATAGACACTAAAGTGACGGTTTCCCTGCAATTATCCATGGGGATGGTGATAAATTCTGTCACCGTGTCATTCTCTAGTGTTAACTGAGCCATAGAAGGAAGCTGTGTGTGTGGGGGGGGGGGTCCACCTGATTTTTGATAGAAGCACTGAGAAGAGTTCACAATTGTTAGCTTCTTTATATCAGACACAGGACAATGTTTTTAGTTGACACTGAGGAAAGACCCTGCATTTTCTGCCAGAGTGCAGCCTTTATTTCTTGCGTTCTCTGGGATGCTAACATGTTTGTTCTCAGCAAAGGTTTTGCTGGCCCTGGGTGCCAATGAATCAGCCAGTTTACACGTTATGATCCTTTTTAGTTGACCTGTTGTTTTGGTTTGATTGTGAAATGTGGGAGTTATGGGGTTTTTGTTTTTTTTAGGGCAGATCTATTCTATTTTCCTCTCCCCCCCCCCCTGTTCTCCCCCCTGTTTTTCCCAGTGTTCTTGAAGTTACCACTGATAGTTCTTATTTTTCTTTCTTTTTTTTTTAAAAAACATCTTTTTTTTTTCTTGGCAGATTCGATACAGGAAAGACAAGGTACTCCCAAAGCAGACACCCTGTTTCCCTGGCGTTGCTAGCATGAAAGATCTTGCTAATGGCTGTGCTATTGCAGCCACTATCCAGTACTACTGCCCTAAGGTCCTGCGGCTAGAAGGTAAATTTGGATGCCCGACCTTTGTGAAGTCTATATCCGTATTCTCTCTCCAGTCTGTTTGGCGGCAGCATGGAAAGGAATAGGAAGCCTTTAACAGAAGGGAGAGTGCTCGGGTTTTAAGGGTGCATTCCAACAAGGGGTTGCTTTCCTGTTCTCTCTTCTCAGACAGATGTTCAGTATTGGGGTGGAAAGCAAAAAGTGCCGAGGAGGCGGTATAGGGTGTCTATTGACTGCTGCTCTTCCTTCACAGATGTGTGCCTGAAAGAGACCATGTCGGTGGCTGACAGTCTGTACAATCTACAGCTCATCCAGGATTTCTGCAGGGACTACTTGAGTGGGAGCTGCCCTCTGGCACTTGAAGACCTGCTCTATGTTCCTCCAGTACTCAAGGTAAGGTACAGTCTGGTACTGTTCAAGTTTGACTCCCCTCTTTTTTTTTTTTTTATTCTCCATAAAATGTGTGTGTGTGTGTGTGCACTGAGAGGCGTACACAGCGCTGTAAATGTTGACATTTAATAGACTGTCCCTGCTCAGATGAGCTTACGATCTAACTTGGTAAGGGCAGTTTCTGTGGAGTGCAGTGGGTGAAAGCCTGACTGAAGCGGATCCAGAATAGCTTGGGAGGAGAGGAGGTCCAGGCAACGGCGGTGAACGTTCAACTAACTTGGATAAGAAGGGGAGGAGGGAGATGAGGCAATAGTTGGAGAGGCTTGTGTTTATGTTTATTAAAATCTTTATATACCGCTTGTACAGTGAGGGGGTTTTGGGGAGGGGTGTGACGACGGCATGTTTGAAGGCATCAAGGACAGTTGCAGCGGAGAGTGACAGGTTGAGGATGTGACTGATAGGAGGGGAGATAGCGCCGAGTAGGTGAGTGGGAATCGGATCAGAGGAGCAGGTAGTGGGTTTTGAAGATGCGGTTTCCTCCTCTGTGATTATGGAGAAAGTGGCAGGTATTGAGGGGGGGTTAGCAGAAGGGATGGGTAGAGGGAGGGTGGGGGAGGTAGCCTGGTTGCGATCTCAAGGTGATCTTATTGTAGAACTCTCCTGTTACCTAAATAACCGTTTTCACTACTACCACCCACCAAGAAAAAGGAGAACACAGAACCTCTTCACCTATCCACCACTCAACGGTACCTGTCGTAAGAAACTCTACGACAACCTCCTGGGGACACAGGCAGCCAAAATAGACTCTGACATCCCTAAATTACTGACCAAAACAACAGACATAAAAGAGTTCCGCAAAGAAATAAAAACACTACTGTTCAAAAAATATCTCCCATCACTCTAACCACCGCCCAATGAGTTCCCAATCAACGACTTCGGAATCACTCATCCATATTATCTCTTTGTCTGTGATCAAGAATGTACTGTAACTCTTCTACACTACACCCGACTTAACTGATCGAGTTGACATGTATTACCTCTGTAAAATGCATTATCTTCTGCTATATGTATTATCTTCTGTAATAAGTAATATCTTCTGTGAAATTGTAATATCATAACTCTTCACTGTTCCTGTAACTTACTCCTATCCTGAAATGTAATTCTACTGGAATGTCCCAGATATTTTCTATATTGTAATCCGCCTAGAACCGCAAGGCACAGGCGGAATAGAAATCCCTAATGTAATGTAATGTAATTTGGGGAGAAATTGAGGGGGGATTAGGGGGTGAGGGTGCTTTGAATAGGGCGTTAAGTATGATAAAGAGACGGCGAGGTTTAGAGCTAAGGGAAGTGGTTAAGTGGGTATAGTATTCTTGTTTGGCCTGCGAGAGGGCAGACTGGAGTGATGATGCTAACTTTATAGATATAATTATCATAACTTTATTCTTATTTTCCGGAACACCACGTAGCTCTAAGTGGCTCACAACAAAGAGTGAAAAAAATCAGTGAAAAAATACAATTAACGTGGAAGTACATTCAAGGAAGGTCAAAGTTATGACTTTATATTGAGGTAAAATATCAGTTTACAAATTTACCAAATAAATCAGTTTTCAACAGCTTCCTAAAAGACAAATAATTTTGAGCCTGAGAAATAATAGTGCGCAGCCAAGAATTCATTTTGCCTGCCTGAAGTGCAAATGATTTTAACAAGAAATCTCTTATACCGACAAGATTTCATAGTCTGATAAGCAAACAAAACGATTTCTTCGGATGAGCTTGTTCGGTTTATATCGTTCAAAACGTGAGCCAGACCAAATAGAGCCTTGAAACAAATACAACCAACCTTAAACAATATTCTTGCCTCAAAAGGCAGCCAGTGTAACTGTCGATAGACTGGACTAACATGGTCATATTTTTTTCAGGCCGTATTTTTGTAGTCCTAGTCTCTATATCTCTTCATTTATCTTCCTATTATTGTCGGCAGCATTCTTCTACTACTATTTATTATTTCTATAGCACAGGGGTGTCAAAGTCCCTCCTCGAGGGCCGGAATCCAGTCGGGTTTTCTGGATTTCCCCAATGAATATGTATTGAAAGCAGTGCATGCAAATAGATCTCATGCAGATTCATTGGGGAAATCCTGAAAACCTGACTGGAATATGGCCCTCGAGGACCGACTTTGACACCTGTGCTATAGCATTACCAGACCCATGAGACACTGAAAACTTTTGCTTCTTTTGCTCATCTCTGGTTAGTGGAGAGAAAAAACCTAAATGATTTACTTAATTTTTTTTTTCCAAGCAGAAACGCTGGCTGTACAAATGGACCCCTTTGACGGAATTGATTTGTCTGGCAGACTGAAAGAAGTGTTTGTAGTTGAAGTCTCTCTAGGGACATCTTCAGAGCAGAAGGGTATGCATAGGTTAAAGCAGTGTATCTCAAACGTTCAAATATGCCACAGGCCGTATCGAGGTGGAAGAGGATCTCTTTTTCCTTAAAGGACCCACGGCAACAAGAGGGCATCCGTTGAAAATCAGGGGTGGGAAATTTCATGGCGACTCCAGAAAATATTTCTTCACCGATAGGGTGGTTGATCGCTGGAATAATCTTCCACAACAGGTAATTGAGGCAAGCAGCGTGCCAGATTTTAAGAAAAGATGGGATTGGCATGTGTGGGATCTCTTCATGGAGGTAGTTAGGGGGTGGGCCATTAGTGTGGGCAGACTAGATGAGCCGTGGCCCTTTTCTGCCGTCATGTTCTATGTTTCTATGTAAACTAATGTGCCTTCTGAGATTTCATTGTGCCACGGTACACTGGGGAGGAGGAGAGGGCGCCAGTGCCAGCTGACTGCCTACAGGACGTGCCTCTCAGGGCGAGAGGTACATCCTGTAGGCAATCGGTGGACGCCAGCACCTATACTTCTCTCTGGCCCTCGTCTCTTCTGGCACTCCCCACTAGAGTCTCAGGGCCTGCCTGGAGGGCCTTCACACACACACACACGCGCGCGCGGACATCGACAAGATGATGTCACACATGCGCGAGATGTCAACATGGCGATATCCGGGCACTTCCAGGTGCCTCGAGCCACGGCCACTACTTTTAGTGTGCTGCGGCCCGAAAGTTTGCAGGACACTGGTTTAAAGAATCACCAATAGCATTAGAAAGAGAGTTACTTTTCCCCAGCTGCAGTCCATAGAGGGACCTGAAGAGATGGCGAAGTGGCTGCCGCATTCATGATGGGCCTCGAAGGTATAGTGGAGTTGGGGACAGGACCACCATTAGCTTTTCATCAACAACATACGCTAGGGACTCCTATTGTGGATCTGATTTTTAAAGAGGCCTTGGAGATCAGACATGCTTTGGTTTCTAATTTGAATTTACTATGGAAGATAGCCGACGAGTTGGAAGTAAAAGTTGACTTTCAGGTATTAGATAAATAAGTCGCTGTGATGTTGCCATAACACAGCAAACAGGTTTTCTGATTACGGAAATCCAGAGAGCAATCTTCCTTTTTCCTTCAAGAAGCAGGATTGAATTAATCATACAAATGGGAAGGTCATTTGATGGTGCTAGGATGGAACTGTTCTCCCAAAACTCAGAACTTGGTGTAAAGTTCTGAGCATATGTGGTTCTTTACACACACACACACAAAGTGGTGGTCGCATTGCCTCAGTTTAGTTTCTTCTACTCTTTCAAAACAATATAATAATGTTTTTCATATTTTTATTTTGGAAATCGGTGTTAGCACTAATTAATTCTCAATGCTAATGCAAAAATCTATGTACTAAATAGCAGTATCATACCATCTCTTCACCATATAGTGTCATATCAAATCTTCACCCTATATCAATTATCTGCTTTGCAAGATCTTCAGATGTGCTTCACATGAGCTGCATTTTGTGCTGCATATACTTCAGCACACTGCAATCTTCATTTGATCAAGTGTTCATTTTTTGTGGTGTTTTTTTTACTTATCTAATCTCAAAGACTCTAAAAATTTGTATCAATAATCAACTTTAAAGAGTGCACTTAACTTTGGAAATCTTCAAAATCACTGTTGGTAGGGATATATTGCTCCAAAATGTTTTGCCTCATGGCTTTATCAAGGAAATTCCCCCAACTTCTTCTGCCTTGCTATAGTCGGGATGGCATAGATTGGCCCAGGTGTCCTTGGTATGCAGATCTCGTATATCTACATAAGGAACAAAGTCTCAGACTCCAGGTACATCCAGACTTGCTCTCACAGGGGCCAGTTGCCCTAGAAGATCCGTGACACTTTGGTCTTATGGCATGACTCTTGAGCGCATAGCGCTAGTCCAAAAAGGATATTCAGAAGTTGTCTTTGCTACTCAGAGCCAAAAGCCAATGACGGTTTCAGCATATGCTGACATGGGAGACATTTCCATTCTAGTGCAGCAGAGAAATGTTAGAGCCAAGCAATGTCCCAATCTCAGGTGACTGAGTTTCGTCTCTCAGATCATCTTTTTGTGTTAAGCAACCAGGCCAGGCAAGACAGACCCGCTTCCAAAGCCATCATCTCTAGATGGATTCGTAGAGCAATATCCTCTGCATACATTGGTTGTGGCAAATAGCCATCTATCTCGTTGAAGTCGCACTTAACATGAGGAGTGGCATCTTGGGCAGAAGCATGGGCAAATCCACCCGAGGACACATGAAGATTAGCAACTTTGTCCTCCCTTCATACCTTCACCAAATTCTACTGGGTGGACGTAGAAGCACAAGAAGATGCCGTTTTTGGGTCCTCAATTTTACAAAATCCTGAGTTGAAGAATGAGTACAAGTGGATTGATTTTTCACTCAGTCAAAAAAGACTATGAGACGCTCGATGAAGTAACAGGGAAATACTTTTAAAACCAATAGGAGAAAATATTTTTTCACTCAGAGAATAGTTAAGCTCTGGAACGCATTGACAGCGGTTGTTGTAAGAGCGGATAGCTTAGCTGGTTTTAAGAAGGGTTTGGACAATTTCCTGGAGGAAAAATCCATAGTGTGTTATTAAGAAAGACATGGGGCAAGCCACTGCTTGCACTGGATTGGTAATGTGGAATGTTGCTAAGGTACCTAGTGACCTGGATTAGCCACTGTGAGAATGGGCTACTGGGCTTGATGGACCGTTGGTCTGACCTAGTGTTTCCTCACTGATTGTTTTAAATTCATCTGAACAGATCAGACATCTGGTTTTGGGGAATTCCCCATATTCTTACTTCTCCTGTCTTCTGTAGGGCTGTCACCAGCTTTGGTACAAACTGAAGGGGGCAGCATAGACTGTGTAGAGTTGAAAAGCCGTGATTTGTCATTTTCTGCAGTATATTCCTATGGTTCAGCTTACCATCCCTATCTACTGGAAAATATATTATCAAGGTAAGAACCTAATCTTTTTATTTACACTATCCCTCCCACATACCCAAAAATTGACCTAATATTTGAGCTTTGAAACTGAGGAGATTGCTGAGTAAGAAAAGGAAAGCTTTTAAGGTCAAAATCTTGTACTATAACTATGGCAGATACAACCTATAAACTGTCTGTGTGTCAATTAGTGTCAAACTTGTACCGGAAAACTTGCACTATAAGAATAACCAGGGTAACTAGTAACCAGTAAACTGTATATTAGTATTAGACCCTTAATATGTGTCTAGCTAAGAAAAAACTTGTACTGAAATTATGGCAAATCCAGTGTAAATTGGAACCTGTTAATTGTATACTATGTATGTTTAACCTGTAACCCGCTCTGAGCTCGTAGGGGACGACGGGATTGAAAACGAATTAAATAAATTCCTAGTGGGTAATGGGTATGTGATGAATTTATCCACTCGCGTGCCAGATTGATCCTGTCATGTACATGTCCGTCACATGTTAAATGTACAGTGCTGTGTATGCCTTTCAGTGCTATAGAAATTATAAATACTAGTAGTTGAAAACAGCTGCTCCACATATTGGCTTAACAATCCCTTATGTCAAATTTAAGATTTTGGTGCTGCCCACATGGCATTTTATAGGGGAATTGTTATTTCTTTCCAATGTGTCAGTGCCTTACTCCTCATAGAACCCTTCAGTCCCAGTCGCAAAACCGCCTTTCAATTTCCCCTTTAGGCACAATTGGTTTGTTTGCGAGGCTCTGCCTTTTATTATCTGGCCCTAGCATTATGGAATTTATTGCTTCCTTATCTCCGATCTGGGATGGATTTTAGATGTGGAGGAATAGCCCAATAATTAGTACAGCTGACTGAGATGAATTTTAGGAGATTGGTACGAAAACTTCAAGAGGGGCCTGGGATAGGCACGTGGGATCTCTCGGAGAGAGAAAGAGATAATGGTTACTGCGGATGGGCAGCTCTATGACTTCACAATGCAGGTGCACACAGCCTCAGCCTATAGGAAGAGGAGATGCAAATGTTAAGAGCCTTAGCCAAGAGGGAGAGGAAGAGATAATGGTTACTGCAGATGGGCAGCTCTATGACCTCACAATGCAGGTGCACACAGCCTCAGCCTATAGGAAGAGGAGATGCAAATGTTAAGAGCCTTAGCCAAGAGGGAGAGGAAGAGATATTGGTTACTGCAGATGGGCAGCTCTATGACCTCACAATGCAGGTGCACACAGCCTCAGCCTATAGGAAGAGGAGATGCAAATGTTAAGAGCCTTAGCCAATAGGGAGAGGAAGAGATAATGGTTACTGCAGATGGGCAGACTAGATGGGCCATTTGGCCTTTATCTGCCGTCATGTTTCTATAAGCAACATTGCTTCTTGCACATATATGTCTCCTGTATCCCAAAACAAATAGGTACGACATGAATAGAGGCATGTTTGTGGGAGGAGTTTCACTGGAGCCCCAAAGTACACATATATATTATAACATATACAGTTGTGATCAGCTTCCAAGCTGATGTAAATGTAGACAGTGGCAATATAGTCACAATTTTGCTAATTTTTCTGCTGATACTTTTATAAACACACATAGGTGCCTGCTTGACTTCCTGACCTCGGTGACCTGTGTTCAAATTATTCTTTGGTTTTCTTCCTTGTGATAATCAGATATTATCATCTCAACATCTCTCTTGTTTGGTGAATATCGGTATTTCACCCCCCTCATACTGTACTGTCCCATTGGATCTCTGCACCCAGTCGCCATATTCTGCACTATGGGTTTTTGTTCTTTTTCTCTCCCTCTTTGCTTTTGTTTTCCAAATGCTTGATCTTTTGTCATTTTGTCTTGTTTCATCAGCTCTTGCATTAAGCTTCTTATTCTTTGCTTAAGCTCACTTATCGCACACCTTAATATTTCTCTTGAGGCAGGTACTGAAGCTAGTCTGCAGGTGTCTTTACATCTTACTATAGAAGGCTCCATTGGCTCCCATTTGAAGCCCGTGTAAGGTTTAAACTGGGAACACTTTGTTATAAAGTCTTGCATGGTCAAGCACCAGAGTACCTATTAGAATTACTTACGTTATTCACACCAAATCGTCCACCAAGTAATACTGCTTTATTTGTCGCTCCCCCAGTTCGAGGTTGTATCTATAAAAAGTTCCAGCAACACTTGCTTGCTTTGGGACAAAGAGTTATCCATTTTATTCCGAAGGTCTTGCTCTTGCATATATTTCAAAAAGTTATTAAAATCCATTCTTATTCACAATTTTTAGAAAGCTAAAATGATTAATGATTATTCTGTAGCTCACTGGAAATGTCCAGTTTTTTTTCTTTTGAGACCCGCATCGATCCGTGAGGTTTTGCGGTCCATAAATGTAATGTAATATACTCACTGTTTTCAGCCTTAGGTCCCGGTGAGTTGCTGGAAGCAATGACATTGAATGCTGGCTCTGCAGGCCTTGATTGGGGCTCAACATTACAAAAACTTGCTAAACCCCCCCCCACCCCCCCCCCCCCTTTTTTTTTTTCTTCTAGGTTAACATTGGTGCCTTCCTGGCTGAGCTCTTCCTCTGTTTTGAGGTACTGAAACCAGACTTTGTTTCTCCCAAGGAGGCAGCTTACTTGAAAGGTACGTGCACAGTATTAGACATTCCTAAAAAGTGTATGCTGTGGGCAGCTGAGCATCCTTCAAGTGATGTGTTGGTTGTTTTCTGTGCAGGTTGTGGTAACTGCAATATTAACCACCAGTTGAGACATTATAATCATTGCCTCCGCTTCATGCCTCCCAATCAAATTCTGTGAATAATAATAGCCTTGGGTTAATTTATTTTAAAATGATGCATATAAATCCAATAAATAAATAGTTGTAAACAACAACACTAGGAGACATATAAAAAAAAAACCTATGTTGGTCACCAAACAAGTGTCTGAAGGAACAAAGACAAAACAGATGGCATTTATGAAGTACAGAAGATTGAAGAAAGAAAAACATAGAAAAGAATACCACATAAAACTCAAGAGTGAAGAGAAAAATACAGCTGGCAGAAGCACAGGTGAAGGAATAAGTGGCTAGAGACAGAGGTGACGAGACTTTTTTCAGGTATATTGGAGAAAGGAGGAAGGCTAGAAATGGGATTATGAGACAGAAAACTGCTAAGAACCGACGTGTCGAGTTGTGAGGAAAAGTCGGACATATTAAACACATACTTCTGTGTTCATATTCTCAGCGTCAACAAAAGAGTCGTTGCAATTTTACTTGCTAGGCTTGCCATCGTGTTCCAACTCCTCTAAAACTAGTTGTATACCTCCACGTATATATGTGCTCATGTGGAGGTATACAACTAGTCTTCGAGGCGTTGGAACGTGATGGCAAGCCTGGCAAGTAAAATTGCAACGACTCTTTTGTTGACGCTAAGAATATGAACAAACTCAGTTTCTTGTGTCATTTTTAAGAATTTATTAAAAGTATGTACTGTAGTGACTTTTGGGACACCCTGTTTTGACTGACAAAGACTGTAGTCGGTCAGCTGGCGCCGGCATCTCTTCTCTTCCCCAGTGTACTGCGGCACACCTGAAATCTCAGGAGACACACTGGTGTGCCACGGCACACAGTTTGCGATACACTGCTCTAATGGAAGGGAGGCTTTTGTTGCCTGTCATCTCCTATACTCCAGTCCTGCCAGATACTTTACAGCTAGGACAAATGTGATTTGTATGTGTAGTGTTTGAAAATGTCAAGATGCAGGAGGGTTTCTAGTAGGTACAAAAGGTAAGAAGAAAAATCTTAAGAACTGAATAGAATCTGTATATACAGTGGTGTAGCGAGGGTAGGATCTACCCTGCCCTATTCACACACACACACCCCACCACGAGTGTACTTTCCCTCTGCCTCCTGTACCTCTTTAACTTTTCACTGGCACGAGAAGCATCTCCAACCTGCTGCTCGCACCAGCCTCTGCTCTCCCTCTAGACATCACTTCCTGGGGGGTGGGGGGGTGGAGAGGAGAGGTGCCAGCACCCCCACGAAGACCGTGCCCGGGGTGGTCTGCCCTCCTTTATTAATAATAATAATAGCTTTATTTATATCCCGTCATACCTTTTCAGTTCAAGACTGTGTACAACAAGAAGTGCTGTAAAGACAGTGAGGTTAATCAGTTAGATTTGGGAAGGGGGTAGATGGACAGTTAAGAGACGGGACAGTATAGGGTAGGAGGAAGGAACGTGTAAGACGAGGTAGGTGATGAGCAGAATAGAAGGGTCAGGTAAATTTGTCGAATAGGTGGGTTTTTAAAGATTTCCTGAATGAGTGTTAAGTTAGTGAGTTCAGGATTAGGTCAGTTGAGGTGTTTTTTCCAGATCCCTGCTTGAAAGGAAAGTTGAGGAATCTTTTGTCTTTGCATCCTTTGGGACAAGGAAATGTGAACAGAACTGCCTGGGGTGGTCCACCCCACTCCCCTTTTCCATGCGGAGAACTTCTCTATTTTCCTGGACAAAACTTTTATCTTACCACGCTAGCGTATGGAGCAATACCTTAAGTGCCCTATTTGTGAATTCATTGTCTGATCAAATGTTTAGGAAATCTGTGAAACCTTATTTGTATGACAAATTTGTCTGAGAAACCTCTATTTGCAGATCCTTTCCCTTACCAAATGTTTAAGGAAACCTGTGAAATCCTCATACGTATGACAATTTTGGCTTAATAACCCCAACCATGCAAGTTATATAATTAGATATGTATTTCATCTGCGTCTGGCAGATTCTCTTTATTGTAAACCGCTCTGAACTGTTAAGGATATAAATAAAATTATTATTATTGTATACAAGGAAAGATTAGAGAGAACTGCAAGTCATATTTTTCTCTGACTGGATTAGACTTGAAGAAAAGGCAGATGATGGAGCAGAGTATTTGTGTATCCTGATCCAATTACTTTCTTTCAGAATCTCCTGGGGTGAACAACTCTCCTTCCCCTCTCAGTGGCAGCAGGTGAGTCCCTCTAACCACCATCTCCCTTGCAGTCTGTAGTAACAGCAGCGATCAATACCAACCGGGGCAGTATCTTTATTGATCTTTCTCCATCCCACCCTGAGTTTCCTGGTTCCCCTCCCCCAATCAAGCTCCATAATAGTTGTGAACAACACTTTAAGACGGTGGTTCTCAAGACGGCATCAGGACACACCTAGTCATTCAGGTTTTTAAGATACCCACGAGATGGCTTTGCATTAGAAGGTAGTGCATACAAATTTCTCTCGTGCATATTCATTGTGGATATCCTGAAAACCCGACTGGCTGGATGTGTCTTGAAGACTGCATTGAGAACCCCTGCAATAAAGACTGTTATTTTTATACCATTCCTTTCTCCTATTCGTTTGTTTCAGACCTAAGGAGATATTGGCATTTTTAATTTTTTTTTTTATTTATTTTAAAGCTTTTACTGCTTGTATTGACTTTGGGGAGGTGGTACTTTATTGTCATGTGACTATGGCATCAATGCCCATAAAGTGAGCATACAATGTGGACAACTGACAAAGGGAAAAATTGCCTCCCTCAATCTGCCAGCCTCTTGTCTTTGTCTGTCTTTTCTCTTAAACCATCTTTTGTCTATCCCAGTGATTCCCAACCCTGTCCTGGAGGAACACCAGGCCAATCGGGTTTTCAGACTAGCCCTAATGGATATGCATGAGAGAGATTTGCATATGATGGAAGTGATAGGCATGCAAATTTGCTTCATGCATATTCATTAGGGCTAGCCTGAAAACCCAATTGGCCTGGTGTTCCTCCAGGACAGGGTTGGGAACCACTGGTCTATACTGGATGAGTGTAGTCCGCCTTCCCTCTTTTTCCTTTCTCTTGCAAGTGTAGGCAGAACTATTGATAGAGGTGAGTGAGTCAGGTTCATAACCAGAGTGCTATAATGATGGGCACCTGAGGATACAGGCCAACTTTCCATTACCATACCCCACTTCTCTATTTTCCTTAATCCCTTGGATTTATTTGTGCCCTCTTCAAACTATCCAGTAACAGCCCAGCTTTCCCTATATATATATATAAGTCTCCCTCCAACTTAGGAATCAAGGAAACTATTATATCTTGGCATCCCAAGTCCTGTAAATTTTCTTCACACTTCTACCTCTAACCCTCTGTTGTAGTTCCTTCCTATTTCACCTACTGTAAACCGCGTCGAGCTCTACGAACGTGGAGATGATGCGGTATACAAACCTAAGGATTAGATTAGATTAGATTATATATATCCTTGTGCTCTTTAAGACTCTCTCCCCACCCTTCAGCTGCTTGTCTGCTATATTCTGAGGAATATCACAATCGGATATTGGACGCTGTAACGCAGTCAGCTCCTTTCCTCACGAAAAGGCCCTTCGTGGATAATACCGTATGTCTTAGCAGGCTGAAGCCAAAAATCTCCAATAAAAAGCAAGCAGCAGAGAAGTTGGCCAATAGGAGATCCCACATTCAGGATCGTATCTAGATAACGTGGTACCTTGAGTAATGGTTGCAATAGGGATCCCTTCCCCCAACAGGCTCTCTGCCTGCTCTCTCCCCAAATGGCACAGCTCCCGTGGGTCACAGCAAGGCTCAAGGCCCAGCAAGAAGAGGAGGCCGATCTTCGGGCACCAGCACCAACGCACAGGACATGTCTGTGCCGGTGCCCAGATGACAGTAAGCAGCGGTGGGGGGGGGTGCCCGATCGCGGCGGGAGGGAGGGTGCCGGATCGCGGAGGGAGGGTGCCCGTAAATCGAGCCATGCTCGGTTTCCGAGGCGCCAATTTTGCGAATGTTTTGCTCGTCTTGCAAAACACTCGCAAACCGGTGCACTCGTAAACAGAGGTACCACTGTATTTATTTATTTTATTTATTCATTCAATTTTCTATACCGTTCTCCCAGGAGAGCTAAGAACGGTTTACATGAATTTATTCAGGTACTCAAGCATTTTTCCCTGTCTGTCCCGGTGGTCTCGCAATCTATCTAGTGTACCTGGGGCAATGGGGGGATTAAGTGACTTGGCCCAGGGTCACAAGGTGCAGCGTGGGTTTGAACCCACAACCCCAGGGTGCTGAGGCTTAAGCTTTAACCACTGCACCATACTCTCTCTTCTATCTTCACTGGCATCTAGAGCAGTGCAGGGCTTGCCTCCCTTCCCCCCCTCCCCCCCCGTAAGAATTTTAAATGTTACTTCTCCCGTACACCTAGCATGAGTAGACTGCATAATGGAGAATTTGAACAGGGTCTTCTCATTAAACAGGGTCTTCTCATTACATATACTGAACCTTTCAGTATATTTTAGGGGAAATTATCATCTCTTGTCGAGATCTGATTTTGTTGGCTGATCTTTCTTGAAAGAAGAGGATTGTGCTTAATTTTGATTTGGTTGACATGATATATATATATATATTTTCTTTTTTCCAGCTGTGGATCTCCGGTGTTCACCTTCCATCATCCCATTCTCTCCAGGGGTCATTTGCAGTCCCCCACACAGCGATCTGCAGGTGAGGGCTTTTATTAATGATTAAATTAGTGCTTATCAGTCTTTTTGTGGTGTGTGAACCCATGATCACAGCCAATTAATATTGTTCGACTTTCAAGGTGGTGCAGAATGATGCTGTGGAGAACCCACCTAGGTCCATGATCCCAAATGTGGTTTTGTAATCCCCTTTTTGAATCCCAACCCACAATTTTGGAAACTCTGGATTAAACTTCAAGGTGAATCCTTTCCACTGATTGGTGCATGTGAAGCTTTATTGTATGATTCTTGCCATAGTCAAAACAAAAACATAGAAACATAGAACATAGAAAGATGACGGCAGAAAAGGGCTACAGCCCACCAAGTCTGCCCACTCTACTGTCCCACCCCATTAAGTCAGAGTGCTGCTCGACCCACATAGAGATCCCACGTGGATGTCCCATTTATTCTTAAAGTCGAGCACGCTAGTGGCCTCAATCACCTGCACCGGTAGTTTGTTCCAGTGATCCACCACCCTTTCTGTAAAGAAATACTTCCTGGTGTCACCACCAAATCTCCCTCCTCTGAGTTTGAGCAGGTGCCCCCTTGTGACTGAAGGTCCCTTAGGAAAGAATATGTCGTTTTCCACCTCGACACGACCTGTGACGTACTTAAATGTCTCAATCATGTCACCCCTCTCCCTGCGCTCCTCTAGAGAGTAGAGCTGCAATTTGCCCAGTCTTTCCTCGTATGAGAGACCCTTTAGTCCGGAGACCATCCTAGTGGCCATTCATTGGACTGACTCAGCTCGAAGTACATCTTTACGGTAATGTGGCCTCCAGAATTGCACACAGTACTCCAGATGAGGTCTCACCATGGCTCTGTACAGTGGCATTATGACTTCAGGTTTACGGCTGACGAAGCTTCTATTGATACATCCCATCATTCGCCTTGCCTTGGATGAGGCCTTCTCTACTTGTTTGGCAGCCTTCATGTCTGCACTGATGATTACTCCCAAGTCCCGTTCTTCTGAGGTCGTAGCTAGTGTTTCTCCATTCAAGGTGTATGTTCTGCATGGATTTCTGCTGCCGAGATGCATCACCTTACACTTCTTTGCGTTGAAGCCCAGCTGCCATGTTGAGGACCAGTTTTCCAACTTGATCAGATCCTGCGCCATACCATCTGTGAGATCGCTTTCACCTACTATATTACACAATTTGGCGTCGTCAGCAAACAGTGCTACTTTTCCCTGAAGCCCTCGAGTCAAGTCCCTTATGAATATGTTAAAAAGGGATGGTCCCAGGACTGAGCCCTGCGGTACTCCACTAGTCACCTCTGATGTCTTAGAGAGGGTGCCATTGACCACCACCCTCTGAAGTCTTCCACTCAGCCAGTCATTAACCCATGCCGTTAGTTTCTCACCTAACCCCATCGATTTCATCTTGTTTAATAGTCTA
The DNA here is from genome assembly GCF_902459505.1 of Geotrypetes seraphini. Taxonomy (NCBI): domain Eukaryota; kingdom Metazoa; phylum Chordata; class Amphibia; order Gymnophiona; family Dermophiidae; genus Geotrypetes; species Geotrypetes seraphini. The sequence continues at coordinate 111,859,165 of NC_047095.1, read as the reverse complement.
CGGTGTGGGATACTGTCAAATGCTTTACTGAAATCCAAGTACACTATGTCCAGAAACTCTCCCGAGTCTAGCTTTCCTGTCACCCAGTCAAAGAAGCTGATAAGATTGGATTGGCATGACCTGCTCCTAGTGAATCCATGTTGACAGGGATCCCTCAGATTCCCCTCATCCAATATCGTGTCTAATTTCCCTTTAAGTAGAGTTTCCATGAGTTTACACACTATTGATGTGAGACTTACTGGTCTGTAGTTCGCAGCCTCCGCTCTGCAACCTTTTTTGTGCAGAGGAACAACATTGGCAGTTTTCCAGTCCAGGGGGACTCTCCCTGTACTTAGGGAGAGATTGAAGAGCATGGCTAATGGTTCCGCCAAAATATCGCATAGCTCTCTGAGCACTCTTGGGTTCAGATTGTCCGGTCCCATGGCTTTGTTCACCTTGAGTTGATGTTTATTGGAATAAATAAATAATCCACATAAAAATGTCTAGAGCAGGGGTAGGGAACTCCGGTCCTCGAGAGCCGTATTCCAGTTGGGTTTTCAGGATTTCCCTTATGAATATGCATTGAAAGCAGCGCATGCAAATAGATCTCATGCATATTCATTGGGGAAAACCTGAAAACCCAACTGGAATATGGCTCTCGAGGACCGGAGTTCCCTACTCCTGGTCTAGAGCCTGAACCACTGGAAACATATGGGCCCAATACGGTCCATGTTTCGACACTATTGTCTTCCTCAGGGGTCCCTATAGGTCCTATAAGCAGGCTTGTGGATTAAATCCTAAAAACAAACGAAAACCTCTGCGCTGGTGAGATGTACTCGATAGCAAGAGTGGGTCAATAGAGTGGGCAGACCTGATGGGCTATGGCCCTTATTTGCCGTCATCTTCTATGTTTCTATGAGTGAGGAATCGGGGTCAACTCTCTTGTATTCTTGCCATAGTGTCCATTCCTTCCTCATTTACTACTGATGTCTCTACCTTCAGGATTGGCAGAAGATATTTTTCTGTAATTTCTTTGAGATGAACCCACTGAATAATCTACAATACCAGAGCATGAGAACTAAGAGCCATTTAAAGTCCTTTGGTAAAGAGACTCATTTGCCATTGGTGTAAGAATTGGAGTTCTGTGGATCTCCCAGAAATCAGGCTTGGACCAAAGTGTGTGTGTGATAATTTTTTTAGCCACTCTGACAGCCACATATATTGCCAAGTAAGTGGTACTAGTCAGTTGTTGTGGTATATCAAATGTGAATAAATAAATAAATGCCTGCAGGTCAAAGCCTGTTGTAAATGCACTGCCATTGCTTTCTATACCTTTATAAATTTCCACAAATTTCCATGATTATGAACACAATAATGTGGAAATTTGTATGCACATGTGCATAATTTATGTGGAAAATAGTGCACATGTATCATTGCATAATTCCCCAGGATGTATATAAGGCTGCTGGAATAGAGAGGAGATGAGAAGCAAGATGGCCGAGGTGTAGTTAGGACGCCGACAACTCATCTCCCTGCCAGGAAAATTTCCTCTCTATCCGAGTCTATCAGAGATCATATTGATGTCTAAAAGTAGGGGGAGAGCGGCTGCTACAGCCAGGCAACCCGAACTCACCCCACGACGGCAAGGGACGATGGACAGCTTCATCACATCTTCGCTTCGGGGCGAACCGGCATTGCCGAACCGAAGGGAGGTTTTGGCTTTCGGGAGCGAGGTATCGCTTAGCCCAGCAGGACCACTCCCTCCCCAGCAGCCACGAGAAAGGGAAACTACGGTGGCTCAGAAGGGATAGGAAGCCACTTCCCTTACTGAGCTGGAGGGCTCTCCGGCGTCCCTGGATTCTCGAGAGGCAGCAGAAGTGAACGGGAAGAGGGTAGAACTGACCATACCAGAAGGAGGACAGATTCCAGCGGTCCCCATACTGGAAAGGCCAGCAGAGTTCACGTTGGAGTCTATCTGGAAGGCATTAGATTTCTTGTACCAGTTATGTTCAGGAATGCTACCTCTAGTCAAAGAACAGGAGAAAAAAATTGAGTCTTTACAGAAAGGAATGAAGAATCAGGGGGTAAGAATGGATTCCTGGGACCAACAGGTTCAAGGGATACAAAAATCTCAAGTTACCTTAATGCAATTTAGACAATTGGTAGTAAGGAAAGTTGAAAATATGGAAAATTATACTAAAATGCTAAATTTTAAGAATACTCAACTTTCTTAAAGTACTGAAAATGTCTTCTAGAAATTTATTTAATAAATTTCTTAAGGAAGTATTTAAATATCCTGATTCGGGACTTCCACCTCTACATAAAATATATTTCCTTCCAGTATCAAAGAAGGTTTCACAACCTGAGGTGTTACCTGACCCAGCGAGCTTAATGGACTTAACAAGAATATTGGAAACTTCAGTGGTTGAAGCCATCTCGTACTCAACACTTCTGGTGACTTTTGTCTTTCCAACAAGACAAAGAGGAGCTTCTTAGGCTGTTTTTTTAGGCTTAATGAGGTGACCTTTATGGATTCTAAGATCTCCATGTTCCCAGATGTTTCAAAACTAACTCAAACTAGAAGGAAAGGGTTTCTGCAATTGAGACAATCTGTACTGACTTTGGGTGCTAAATTTCAGCTTGGGTACCCTTGTAAATGTTTGATCCTTTTGGACCAACATTCATATATCTTTTTTGACCCTGTTCAATTACGGTTTTTCCTAGAGGGGAAAGGAGTTATTCCTTCCAGTACCCCCACGCGGACTTAGTCCTTAAATAATCTAGAAGATGTAACACTGCTTTGTTGTAGTAGTATTGTATATTTTCTTGATATTCATCAATTCCCATGATGTAATGTGAATTGCTTTTCCTATATTGTGGACTTTATCTGAGAGATTGTTTAATTTATAAGGAATCTTACTTACTTATTCTTTTTTAGATTTTGTTTCCTGTTTAATTATGTGTTAATCTCTCTTTTCTTTATATATATATACTGGAACGGTATATTTATAAAATCAATAAATAAATTTTTAAAAAAGAGAGAATGGAGATGAGATATTCTATGATGTCTCTAGAGGTCTTTTCCCATGCAATGGGAGCAGAGATCCTGAATTAATGGGTAGTCGCCCAAAACTGTGCGTTTCCTTGCTGAAACTGCCAATTATCTTCTTGCACAGCTCCACCTTGCCTCCTAGAGGGCTGTGCTGCAGCCCCTCGGTTTTCACTTCTGCAAGTGAATTGAGATGTCTTTTGATCTGCTCTGATTTATTGTCCTTTAGAGAGCCATTTCTCTGGTTCTCAGTCTTGATGAGGACAGTTCCTTCCTTTTTGCCGAAAGTAATTTTGGCTTTCCAAGTTAATCAAGTGGTCCGGTTGCCCGTGTTCAGTCCAACGGGTTCCAAAAAAGATGTTAAGATTTTGCAGTTGCTAGAAGTCAAGAGTTCTTCTCTCTTCTCAGATACCTCGAAGTGACCAGTGAGTTTTGATTGGTCATTCGTTTGTCTTAACGAATCCGAGTCAGCGCAGAAAGCCAGCTTCCAAGGCTTCTGTTTCAAGAAGGGCTCGCATGGTGATATCTTCAGTGTACATTGTGAGTGGAAAACCATCTCCGATCTCATTGAAAGCACACTCCTCTAAGGAAATGGCAGTTTCTTGGGTGGAATTCTGGGCGGTGCTGCCTGAGATTTGTAGAGCGGTGACATGAGCCACCCTCCATATTTTCAGAGTGGTACAGGATTGATGCAGTGGCTTGCCTGGACACAGGCCAGCAGCAGGCTCATTTGTCCTGCCTCAGACTCTAGGGACTGCTTGGCTACGTCCCATTAGTTCAGGATCTCTGCTCCTGTTGCATTGGGAAAAAAGATTAGGTTCTTACCTCAATAATCTTCTTTCCTGTAAACGGAAGCAGAGATCCTGATGCTGCTGTCACATGCTTCCTGTTTTTGAAGAGTACTGTGATAGACTGCACTGCCTGCCTCAGACAAGTGTGTATTAACATCTGTTTGAATTCCCCCTTTCAAGCAGGGTCACAGAATGCTGAGGCTTCTGAAGTCTTAAGAGCCTATCCAGAGTTGGCATGAAACTCCTTTACTGTTAGTGCAGGTTGCACTCGGGTAGGTGTTATTCCTAATGTTGTTCCACTTTGATTTGCATTAAAATATTTATATCATGTGGTTTAAGCATGTTACTTACAGAGCAGAACAGAGTTATAAGAATTATGCGGTGAGTATTCCCGTGCCCCTTCTTTCTGTGTGGTGTTAGTGACCTCCATTGCTTTGGAACAAACTGAAGGGCTGCAGCACAGGCCCCTGAGAGAAGAGTTTGAGCTGTGCAAGATAATGATTAGCAGTGTCTGTAAGGAAACTCATGGTTTCAGGGTGACTTCCCATTAATTCAGGATCTCTGCTCCCATTTATAGGAAAGAAGATTTGAGATAAGAACCTAATCTTTCTCTATAGCTCTTTTTAGTGCAATAGTATGTCATTCTGGACAAGTGGGTGTTACCCAGTGCTCATGGATCTTACAGAAGAGATCACTTTGCTTTTTGAATCCCTCCTACTTCACAGAGGGCTCTGCTGCCCCCTACAGATTTTTTTTCCTTTTGCATGCGAATCGAAAGGAGTGTTTCTGATCTGCTTAGCTTATTTCTTTATTTTTGTCAGTTATTTGGGGGATTTCTTTTCAGTTTTGCTTAATTTTGGTGCTGAGAGCTCCCCTAGCTGAGGGTCCAGCTCTGCCTGCATGGAGGAGAAGCAAACTGAGGTCTACAGCTGACAGGCAAGTCCTTTATGTTGGCCAGCCTGCAGAGGCCTTTTTGGAGCTCAGGGTTCATTGTAGCATTGCTCGCCTATTGCACTGCAGTGGCTTGAGCGCAGGCTGTTAGGCATCCGTAGAGGGCTCAGCAGGGTCTTGCAGGATGCCAGCTGTGTTTCACCTCACCCCTTTCACATCCACGGGTTTGGAGGCTGTCAGAATAGCAGCCCAAAGATTCAGCGCTGGAAGGACACACCATTATGAGGCAGTGATTTCTTTTTTCCAAATCCAGCTACCTTTGGAGCTGAGAACATCTTCTCAGAGACCAGTTGGTCATAGCAGTTCCGAAGCACTTTGCTTTTGAGGCATGGCTCTTGCATGCATGGCGTTAGCATGCAAGGATACTCAGAGGTAATTATTGCTACTCTGCTCCGGTCTAAAAAAAAAGAAGCTGACAAGTTTCTGCCTATGCTAGGACTTTCAAAATAAAACAAAACACAAAAAAAACCCTCATCAATACTGGGCAAGTTTCTCAAATAGTATCTTTATATAACATTTAAAAGCTTTTAAATATTTAAATGTGCTCATAAGCTCTTAAGCAAGGCGCCACAGCAGCGGTACAATGTCACTGGAAAGGTGCTTGAATTTTAATCATTTAAAGCTCATTAAACCTATGGCCGCCCAAATTAGATTGATATAATCCAGACAAAAAATAGTTAATGTATGTGTCAAGAAATGTGTCCAGATTAATATTGAATTATAAACCTGACGCCTCAGCCCCACCACTCCACCGCAATGTAAAATTCAAAAAGCGGGAGATTTATTGTGGGAGCCTCATCATTGGCTGTCGGGTTTTTATCCTAAATTTATATATTTTTATATTTTATATTTTTTTAGTAAATTTTCAGTATATATATATCAGTTTTTAAACTTAGACTTTAAGAAGTTTTAAGAAATAAATATTCTCTTTCTGAGTATCGTGATTTTGATTTTGAAAGTACTTGATACTTATCTCAGCGTTAAACCCAGGGAGTCAGACCCGACATGTTTCACAGCATTTGTGTTTTATCAAGGGTCTCCCTATGGAAAAAATATTAAAAAAGAGAAAAAGAGTCACATACAATTGTGTGCACTACTCCCCCCCTATCTGAAATTGTTTCACTATCCGTAGTAGTTCAAAAATGTGTGCTTACCGAGGGCGCCGCCGCCTTCCGACTCCACTACTTTCATGAGAAAAGATGGCGTCGGCGTCCTCGGGCCGAAATTTAAATCCTCCCTCGCTGTCATATAAAACTCCTCCCCCTGCATTCAATTGGTGCTCGCAAGATTATACCGTCCCCCACTCTATACCGATGTTTAATCCGTGGGGTTCAACTGTGTCTAAAGAAAAAATGTATCTCTGTTCAAATTCATTTAGCTTAACAGGATCCCCCCGCCCCTCCCGTCCTGTTACTTTCTTAATAACCCGCCATTTCAACTCTGTCACTGTATGTTTAAACCTTAAACAATGCTCCACCAAAGGAGCTTGCATGATCTTATTCACAATTCGAGATTTGTGCTCAGTTAGCCTGATTTTTATTTTTCTGCTCGTGCGCCCAACATATATAAGTTCGCACGGGCATACTATGACGTAGATCACCCCCTCAGAATCACAATTAGTGATATGTTGTGCCTTCAGAATATCGGGACGACCCGGAACATCCCAAGTTTTTCCTTGGATGGCTGAGGGGCACCATTGGCATCTACCGCATGTGCCGTGGTTACCTTCCACCCCTTCTCTGTCCGGACGGGTACCGAACTTCATAAAGTTCAATTGTTGGCCCAGTGTGTTACCTCGGGTGTACGCTATCATAGGGAAAGAGCACAAAACTGAATGGGGTTGGACAATGAACCAGTGTTTTCTTAATATTTGCACTACCATTTGTACCACTCTAGAGTAAGGGAGCACACAGATAAGGTTATCTTCTTCGTCCTGTGTGGTAGTTGATTCTTGCAATAGAAGGTCCCTCTGCGCATATTTGCCCCTGTTAAATGCTTGTTTGATGGATCGTGTTGGGTAACCCCTATCAAAAAAGCGTTGTTTTAAATCCTTCGCTTGTGATTTGTACTCTTCTGTTGTGGAACAGATCCTGCGTATCCGCAGAAACTGTCCCACCGGCAAGTTAAATCTAAGCTTGAATGGATGAAAACTGCTAAAGTGTAAAATGGTGTTGCGAGTTACTGGTTTTCTATAAAGGGACGTGTTGATTTTGTCTCCTTGTATTTGGACTGTGACGTCCAAGAAATCAATTTTGGTCTTATGGCAGGTCATTGTAAATTTGATATTTGGGTCAACCGAATTTAGAAATTCTACAAAGGAGTTTAATTCTTGTGCCGTGTCTTGCCAGATGAAAAAAATGTCATCTAAAAATCTGCCCCAGAGTTGAATATGGGGCATCCATAGTGAGGTATAAACCCAGGTCTCCTCAAATCTGGCCATGTATAAGGCAGCTACAGAGGGGGCGAGGGTTGCGCCCATAGCCACCCCCTGTATTTGTTGATAAAATAAATGTTGGTATTTAAAGTAGTTGTTCTTAATAACCCACTTCGCTAACTGCATCAAAAATTCGGTTGGAATACGATGGGACTCTCTCTTGTGGAGGGACTCCCTGATGACGGTCAAAGCTTCTTCCTGGGGGATCTGTGTATACAGTGAAACGACATCCAATGTCACTAGCCATACTTCGGTCAAGTTACCATGATACCCATTTAGAATTCTCAAAAAATGGGAAGAATCCTTTATGTAAGATTTTATCTTAGGTACTTCCTCTCTAAGAAAAAAATCAACAAATTTAGAAAGAGGTTCCAAAAGGTGGGGCCACGGTAATTTTAGATAGAAAAAATTACGAATATGAAGCGGATCGCCAACTGGCGGACGTTTGTGCCTATGAGCTTTTACAGGGGGACCCCACTACACCTTTGGGCCAGAAAATTCTGGAATGTTTGAATGATTATCGAGAGCGAGATATCATTACTAAGAAAGAATACACTTTTCTGTTTGAAAAAAACCCCAGGATTCCATGTATCTCATTCGTCCCCAAAATTCACAAAACGCTGGAGAACCCACCGGGGAGACCCATTGTCAACACCCGGTCTTCTATTTTGGAACCTCTTTCTAAATTTGTTGATTTTTTTCTTAGAGAGGAAGTACCTAAGATAAAATCTTACATAAAGGATTCTTCCCATTTTTTGAGAATTCTAAATGGGTATCATGGTAACTTGACCGAAGTATGGCTAGTGACATTGGATGTCGTTTCACTGTATACACAGATCCCCCAGGAAGAAGCTTTGGCCGTCATCAGGGAGTCCCTCCACAAGAGAGAGTCCCATCGTATTCCAACCGAATTTTTGATGCAGTTAGCGAAGTGGGTTATTAAGAACAACTACTTTAAATACCAACATTTATTTTATCAACAAATACAGGGGGTGGCTATGGGCGCAACCCTCGCCCCCTCTGTAGCTGCCTTATACATGGCCAGATTTGAGGAGACCTGGGTTTATACCTCACTATGGATGCCCCATATTCAACTCTGGGGCAGATTTTTAGATGACATTTTTTTCATCTGGCAAGACACGGCACAAGAATTAAACTCCTTTGTAGAATTTCTAAATTCGGTTGACCCAAATATCAAATTTACAATGACCTGCCATAAGACCAAAATTGATTTCTTGGACGTCACAGTCCAAATACAAGGAGACAAAATCAACACGTCCCTTTATAGAAAACCAGTAACTCGCAACACCATTTTACACTTTAGCAGTTTTCATCCATTCAAGCTTAGATTTAACTTGCCGGTGGGACAGTTTCTGCGGATACGCAGGATCTGTTCCACAACAGAAGAGTACAAATCACAAGCGAAGGATTTAAAACAACGCTTTTTTGATAGGGGTTACCCAACACGATCCATCAAACAAGCATTTAACAGGGGCAAATATGCGCAGAGGGACCTTCTATTGCAAGAATCAACTACCACACAGGACGAAGAAGATAACCTTATCTGTGTGCTCCCTTACTCTAGAGTGGTACAAATGGTAGTGCAAATATTAAGAAAACACTGGTTCATTGTCCAACCCCATTCAGTTTTGTGCTCTTTCCCTATGATAGCGTACACCCGAGGTAACACACTGGGCCAACAATTGAACTTTATGAAGTTCGGTACCCGTCCGGACAGAGAAGGGGTGGAAGGTAACCACGGCACATGCGGTAGATGCCAATGGTGCCCCTCAGCCATCCAAGGAAAAACTTGGGATGTTCCGGGTCGTCCCGATATTCTGAAGGCACAACATATCACTAATTGTGATTCTGAGGGGGTGATCTACGTCATAGTATGCCCGTGCGAACTTATATATGTTGGGCGCACGAGCAGAAAAATAAAAATCAGGCTAACTGAGCACAAATCTCGAATTGTGAATAAGATCATGCAAGCTCCTTTGGTGGAGCATTGTTTAAGGTTTAAACATACAGTGACAGAGTTGAAATGGCGGGTTATTAAGAAAGTAACAGGACGGGAGGGGCGGGGGGATCCTGTTAAGCTAAATGAATTTGAACAGAGATACATTTTTTCTTTAGACACAGTTGAACCCCACGGATTAAACATCGGTATAGAGTGGGGGACGGTATAATCTTGCGAGCACCAATTGAATGCAGGGGGAGGAGTTTTATATGACAGCGAGGGAGGATTTAAATTTCGGCCCGAGGACGCCGACGCCATCTTTTCTCATGAAAGTAGTGGAGTCGGAAGGCGGCGGCGCCCTCGGTAAGCACACATTTTTGAACTACTACGGATAGTGAAACAATTTCAGATAGGGGGGGAGTAGTGCACACAATTGTATGTGACTCTTTTTCTCTTTTTTAATATTTTTTCCATAGGGAGACCCTTGATAAAACACAAATGCTGTGAAACATGTCGGGTCTGACTCCCTGGGTTTAACGCTGAGATAAGTATCAAGTACTTTCAAAATCAAAATCACGATACTCAGAAAGAGAATATTTATTTCTTAAAACTTCTTAAAGTCTAAGTTTAAAAACTGATATATATATACTGAAAATTTACTAAAAAAATATAAAATATAAAAATATATAAATTTAGGATAAAAACCCGACAGCCAATGATGAGGCTCCCACAATAAATCTCCCGCTTTTTGAATTTTACATTGCGGTGGAGTGGTGGGGCTGAGGCGTCAGGTTTATAATTCAATATTAATCTGGACACATTTCTTGACACATACATGAATTTTAATCATAACACATTGGATGGAGCAAGGATACTTGCTTCTACTGGAGTGGCAAATGTTATGGCTCTACAAAAGTTGTTTAACAGTAGACCACTTATCTGAAAAGGTCAGTTCACGGCTCCAACACAGTCTGTGTTTTGCTACGCTACATCAGGAAGCCGGAAGAATGAGCTTTTTATATTGATTTTATTTGCAGTGTGCAGTGCTTGAGTCCTTTGGTCTACACACACTTGATGTTGAAAAAAGACACTAGGACTTTGGCAGCTTTCCAGCACTGGTGCATCCAGGAAAGGAAGCAGCCTTTCTCTGCTCCAGTCTCCAGGCTAGCCTTGCCAAGAGTCTCACAGTGGCATCGCTTAGAGGCCAAGTAGTGGGACTCTCTTGTTTTAGGGCTAGAAACTGAAGATCTACGCTGGCATCTTATCAAGACATAGCCAGATTCCTAACATGAGTACAACATTTCCTTCTTGGGATCTTAACATAGTTTTGCAGGGTCTCAACCAGGCTTCATTTGAGCTTCTGAAGGAAGTGTCCATGATGGATCCAACATTCAAAAACATTTTTTTCTTTTGGCTATTACCTCGGTGAGAAGGGTCTCGGAGTTGCGGACCTTTTGCCTGCAGTGAGCCTTTTCTCAAATTTAATGAAGCTGGAGTTTTTGTGCATCATTCCATCCATTATGCTGAAGATTTCAGCATTCCATATCAATTAAGAAGTCAGATTGCAGGCGTTCTAGTCCACAGTTCCAAGAAAAAGCACTGTATTCTGAAGAAGTTGAACATTGAAAGAGTACTTCTCCGATAAGTTGCAGTCACCAACGAATTCAAATCATCTGACCATTTTTTTCTTACTTACACATCCAGCTGGATGCGGTGTGCCCGCTTCCAAGGTCAGTGTCCAGATGGATCCATACGGCCATTTTGTCAGCATATTTTATTTGGGGAGGGGGGGGGAAACAGTCCCCCGCTTAAATAGCGGTGCATTCAACTAAGTTTGGCTTCGTCATGGGAAGAAACTTCAGTGGTCTCCCCTGAGGAGATTTCTAGGGTAGTGACTTAGTCCACTCTACATCCATTTTCCAAGTCTTTACAGAGTGGATGTAGCGGCAAGGGAGGACTCTTGCCTTTTGGGTCCTCAGTGTTATGAGTCGGTACAGTGGTCCCACCTTAGATTTCTGGGACTGTTTTGTACGTCCAACTTGTTCAGAATAACACACCTATTGCACTAGAAAAAGAGATTAGGTTCTTACTTTGCTAATATCTTTTCTAGTAGATAGGTGTGTCATTTTGGACCACCGCCCTGTCATTATTTCTGTGCCTGCCTCACTTGGATGATTCACATCTAAACTTAACAGTTGGATGCCAGTCAGACCATCAAGGTATGAAGCGTAGTTTACTGCTAGGATACTTTGGGGTATTATTTGAGCTCCATTAATGTTTCTGTTTTGCATGATTGCTTTTGCTGGTTCAATGTTAACATGTTTGTTTATAATTTCATAGCAGAACACTCTGGTTCTTAGAGGTGTTTTCCCATACCCTTATTTCATATCTGTTTCTAGAAGAGGTTTTTGCCTGCTTTGGAACTAACTGTAGGGGGCAACAGAGCCCGCTGTGAAGTAGGAGAGTTTCAGAAAGCAGAGTGGATTCCTACTGTAAGGCTTGTGGGCATTGGGATATAACTCGCTTGTCCAGAATGACACGCCTATCTATTAGAAAAGATATTAGCAAGGTAAGAACCTAATCTCTTTTTTTTTTCCTGCTTCAGCTTCTTAAAGTTAGTTGGTTTTGGTGTTCAGAGACAGGGCAGCTTTCTGAGAACTGAGTACTCTTTCCTTTGGGTAAACACAGAGTGGTTTTTCAGTGTAAAATGATTTGTCTGCTTTTCAATTTTTAAGATAATAATGGAAGATATTTAGTTTATGCTTTTGCTATGTTTTCCAATGACCCTCAATTCATGCAGAGTTGTATCAAAATTATGGTCATGTTGAACTTGCTAATATAAAACACTAATTGAGTCCTAGGTGGTATATCAAATTTTTTTTATGGTAGCTATCCTGCAAAACAGGATGGTTGGATAGGCTGGAGTGAGCTTGGACGGCAACTTCAGCATTTGGAACCTAGGACAATACCAGGCAGACTTTACAGTCTATGATCCAGAAATACCAAAGAAGAGACAAGTTAATTTAATCATGTATTTTTAATGGGTATCACTAATGGGCAGACTGGATGGACCGTTCGGGTCTTTATGTGCCGTCATTTACTATGTTACCTGGTAGAAACCCAAAGAGTAGCAACATTCCAGAGCTGAGATTGTGATGTCATAATTCCTCATTCCACCAATGCCTGAGAGCCAACCTCAGCAGTGATGTCACAATGGCTTGATTAGATGACAACTTCAGCATTTGGAACCCAGGACAATAACAGGTGGACTTTACAGTCTATATGATCCAGAGATATCAAAGAAGAGACAAATTAATTTAATCATGTATTTTTAATGGGTATCACTAATGGGCAGACTGGATGGACCGTTCGGGTCTTTATCTGCCGTCATTTACTATGTTAATAAACTTGAAATGTTTGCAAATTATTGCCCCCTCCTCCTAACTAGCCAGTATATGGAGATATATAGTGAACTCTTAACAGTCAAGGGATACAATTCTAGCATAGTATAATTTACCTTAACTTTAACGCCAGGACTTTACAAGCCTGTCCTATGACCAATTGGATTTTTAAGGATATCCACAGTAAATACATATTGAGAGTAATTTGGCAGGCCAGAATTTCAGTGGACATAGAAAAGGGAGCCCTTTCTATTCCACTACAAACAGCTCTAATACAACTTCCTTCCACAAACAATTGGCTTTTGTAAGTTAAAGAAGCCCCATGTTTTTCCTAAGCAAAGTTCTGCTTTTTTTTTTTCCAGCTTTCAGTAATCCCCTATTGACAATGCCAGTGTCGTTAATGTTACTAATAAGTCATTTCAGACCTTTTCTTCCTCGTTGGTTCTTAAGACTAATATTCACTTGAATAACCAGTTCCTCTTCCCTGTCTACCTTTCCAACCTTTTGTTAATCTACCTAAGCACGTCCTGTCGCTGCTATGCCTGATGAAATGTTTTCTCAACCTTTTGCTTTTGCCTTGCCCATCCTAATTTTTCCATTTCTTTACTGGATATTTTTGTTTTGGAGATTTTTTTTTTTTGTATACTTTTTGATTAATATTTTTTTTTTTCTTCTTTTCAATAACACCCACAAAGAAGTGCACACGCCAACAGAACTGGGACGAATAATTCACCTAACCAGAAACTTCCCTATTTTACCAAAGTAAATATTCTAAAAATGCAGGCTTTAGAGCCATGTTTCACTAGACATTGTGTGCTAAAAATACTACAGTGCAATAACGACCAAAGCACCCGTGCAATTCCTACAGGCACAATGGCAGATACTGTGCTTAGCCTGTTAAGCAAAATAGGAACAAGGGACGTGCTCTGAAGCTAATGACCAGCAGATTAAAAAAAAACAAGTGATTTTTGGTTTTTATTTTAAATCTGTTTTTATTAACAAGAAAGAACCACAAACCAACAAATGCAACATGGCAGACAAGAAATTTGAAAGTATACAAGAAAGGGGACCCCCCCCCCCCCAAGAGGACTGGACTCTGATGTCCTCCTGGGTTACAAAGGCACCTCTTCCCCAACAGACCTCCCTCCCAACATACCCTCTCTTTTGTTTTTCATAATTATGCTGTGGAATATGGTGGGACTCAAAAGAAGTTTGGACAAGTTCCGTCTCTAAATGTTTGCTTAGAAAAGTATGTAGCAATGTAGATTGGGAGAGCGATTCTTCATTCCTGGAAGTGAGTTTTAAGAGAAATCTATGTTTTGGGATATGCCAAGTGCTTGAGACCTAGACTATGCTCGGTGGACCTTGATCTAACCCATGGTAGACTTTATTATGTATGTAGTGAAGTTACATCTGGACTGTTATGCTTTGAAGAAACTTTTTATCAGTACTGCTGTGTCTGACGTATCTCCTTAAACTAATAGCATAAAGCCTCGGGCCGTGAGGTGGCATGTGCCCCCTTACCTCATTGGAGAATTCACGCAAGGGTTTAAAGATGATCTGTTGGACCTGTTCTAAACAGGTGAACCCCCAGATTATAATGTGAACCCAGAAAAGAGGTTATTCCCCCAATTAAAACAGCCTAGGTTCAGTAGTATAACAGAGGCTTTGGAAACAGTAAGGTCTGAGATCTTTTATGGGGGTGATAATGAGGCTATTGTAGTATTTTGTTCTGAACACTTCCCTGTCTTGAGTGAGCAGAAAATATGGAGAGGCAATTATTGCTAGATCTCTAGAATAACCTGAATTTCCATTCACTTCCTTTGAACACTCATGAGGTTTTTTTCCCCCCCCCCCTTGTTGCAGGTTCTTTGAACCACTCTACTTCACTGTCACAAGTGGAGGGCTTAGGCAAGACCTGGAGCAAAAAGCAGCTAAGGTGAGTGGCATGTGCCTCAAATGATCACAATATATTTACTCTGTAGTTGTGAAATTGTGGTCTATCATAGATTACCATATAGTGGTATTTAAAGATGCCTGACTTACTCCTGTGGGTTGGTTAGGAGTATAGAGAGAATTCTGTAATATGCCTGGAGAAAAATGAGGAGGAAGTAATGTCGGAATCTATAATTAGATTTATTTAGATTTGATAAGAAAATTGGTAAGAGGGAAATGTATCTTTTAGAAGATTCATATAGGACAGAAGCGAGTGATTCCTTACCATATTCCTGTTGTAAGAAATCTGCATTCAATAATGCTGTCAAGCATACAGGGACTGATTTCAGAAAACCATACATTAGAACTGCTGACGGCGCGGCTTCTAACTGAAGCTTTCAGCAAAAAAAATTACTGCTTAGACTGAGGCATTAAAATCATGGCAGTAATCCACAGCTCATTGCAAAATAGCCCTTTACCTATCAGTGGGTGAGCAATGATGGGCTCATGCACTGATGGGAATGGGGACCCCCCCCCAAAAAAAAAAAGGTTGCCAAGCCTGAATCGGTCTCTTTCCCTGGTAGTCTAGTGCAGTGTTTCATAACTCTATCCTGGAATACCCTCTTGCGAGTCAGGTTTTCAGGATATCCACAATGAACATGCATGAAAGAAATTTGCATATAATGGATGCAGTCTATGCAAAGAAAAAAAAACCCCCAAAATGGAAAACAGTTGGAGTGAGAAGGGGAAGGGAGCAGGGAGAAACAGCCTGTATTTCTCTGGTTAATAGTTTGGTAGGACCTGGCAGAAAATTTCTCTAAGCAGCTGACTACCTCTATACCTATAGCTCTGGGGATCAGTGTCCCAGAACCCTGAATATATTGGTAAAGGGGGAATTTCTTTTTGTCTTATTTACCCTCTTCTGGCATGCCTCCTGTGCACCATAGGGATACCATAGGAGGCTAGGGATTACTTTGTTTTTTGGCAGTCTATAAACCCATCTTGATTGACAATTTGTTTTCTTTTGTTTTAAGTCATCCCCTATCCCAGGCTGTATCCTTCAGCATTCCTTTTGGGCTGGACAGCGATGTGGACATTGTTATGGGGAACCCAGTTGGCATGATGCGCTCGGTCAGCTCAGACAGCCTTGCGCCCAATGTGTATCCTACGCCAAAGAAAGCCATGCAAACCACTTACACCCCATCTGAAGATGTGGTTCGGTACTTGGGGCAGAGCGGCGAGAATAGCCTTGTGACACCCCCCAGGACTGTCCACAAGGTGCCACTGTCCATAAAGAGTGGGAGCCAGGAGAAAGAGGAGGGTGCAGGGACCCCCCTGAAAAATGGGACATTAGATGGACATAGTGAGCTGCCCACAATTGAAGAAGCTCTGCAGATCATTCATAATATGGAGACACGTCTCCTTCCTGAGGGTGCTCCAGATGGTTTTTATCTTCATTCTCCAGAACTGACAGAGGGGCTCCAATCCCCCCAGCACACACAGATCCACACAGGACAAACCCAAGGCAAGGTCTTAGCATCCCCTGCTAACATGGGAGTATACAAACCGCACAGTGGTTCCATAAATGGCTGTAATTCCTCACTAGAGGTGCCTTGGACTTCACGCGATGACGAGTCAGCTTTGAGGGACAACAGCCTAGATTCTGATGTGGAGGATGTGTCCCGTGGCCTGCCAGCTGGAAGGGAGTTGTCAGGAAAAGAGGACTCTACCTCTGATCCAAGCTCCCTCAGCTCTCAAGCAGACAGTTCAGCCTCCTCTGGTTCTGGTGTGAAGATGACCAGCTTTGCAGAGCGCAAGAAGAAAATAGCATCGGATAGCAAAAGTGGTGGCTCACCAAAGAACGTTCAGGAGGACCTAGAGCGAGGCTCGGCCTCTAATACCACCACTACATGGGCACAAAAAGCAGAAGAGAGTCCCATCAAGAGCCCATCTTTAAACTCTGAGATGAATCAGTTGGGGGCTCGACTAGAAGAGAAAAGGAGAGCTATCGAGGCCCAGAAGAAGAGGATTGAGGCAATCTTCACCAAGCATCGACAACAGCTGGGCAAAAGTGCTTTCTTGCAGCTGAAGAAAGAAGAGGAGTTGGAGGGAAATACTGGCTATCCAGAAGAGAGGCCGCCCTCGCTGGAGGAGCGCCTTTCCAAAGTGGAGGCTGAAGATGAGTTGGGAAGTATGAAGACTTCTGGGGGAAAAAAGGCTCGAGATGCTAGTACTGCTGAGAACAAAGATGGTGAGATTTTAAGCAAGGCACGTAGTGAAAAGCAAGTTACTTTTTCTCCAGAGATCGTCACAGGCGCGCTGGATGTAAACCTTGGTGATTACAACCGGGCAGTAGCTAAGCTGAATTCTGCGCTGAGCTCACTGCAGATGGACATGCAGCGTCTCTCTGACCAGCAGCAGAAACTCATGCACAAGGAGAAGAGCAAGGCCTGGATAATCCCAGCCCCTAAAGCTACCAGTAGTCCACAGCCTAGTCGCGAGGTCTCCACACCTCGCCACGTGGATCTCTCCTCATCACCCTCATTGCCTCGCAAGACTACTGCCCCTGTCCCCAGATCTCCCCAGCCCACTCCACGAAGAGTACCTCCCACCACCACGATTGTCAATCCCAAGAGCCCCAAACATGTAAGACCAGCAGAACTGAAGATCCCACCTCTGACCCGAGTTCTGACGCCACCGCATAATGTAGACACCCTGCCCCACCTGCGTAAATTTTCCCCCAGCAAGGTTCCTATGCAGACCCGCTCCTCCATTCACTTCGCAGATGAGGACCAAGACTTTGATTTGGCAAAGGCACTGGAAGCGGAGAATGCAAATCCTGCTGAGGATACGCCCCAGTGTCTGGAGCTGCAGGGTAATCTGCGACCTGTGGCATCAGTTGTACCTCAGAGTAGTACCGCAGTGGTAACTGCCTCTGGCGAGGATGATACAAGCACTGAAGGCATTTCATCACAAGGCACGAGGCAGTCAAACCTCATTGAGATCCAGCTTTCCACTCTGCAGCCCTCTGAGGATACAGAAGGGGAAGGGGAGGATGTCTCATTGGACGAGCCTGATCCAGCCCATAAGGGAGGAGTTGGATTCTTCTTTAAGGTAAAGCTCTTGAAGAGTGTGAGGAGGAGTCATAATGATTTGAGCACTGAAAATGTGGTTAACAAAAGAAACAAATCGGTACTGTAGTTAGTGCTCTGTACCAAACAAGTAAGACAACTGGAGTCCATTCTTGGCTTGAGCATCTATTCCTTGGACTGGAGAATGCTGCAGAGATATGGACTCCATTTCTGTCTGTAACATATAAGCTCAAACTGGAATGATGTAGAGGTTAGAATGACTAGAGCCGGATTCTCTAAAGTCACTGTGCATTTAACAATGGTGCTAAACAATTGTTAAATGCAGGTATTTTACCGCCCACTCCCTCCTGACTGCAAGTTGCTCCCTCCCCCCCCCCCCAGACAACCTCCCACCACACCAAGCCTGGTGGTCTATTGGGCCATACCTTCCCTCTGACCCTCCATCCTGACAGCAAGTTTTTCCCCTCAACTGCCCACCACCACACCAATCCTGGTTGCCTAGTGGGCTGTCCCCCCCTGACACCCCCCCCCCCGGCAGATCTTTTTTAGAAGACTGGCAAAAGGAATGATTACTCCCTCCCACCAGCAGGACCACCTCTTCAAAATGAAGGGCATAGAAAAAGTGGAGAGGGACAGATTCTTCAAACTTTCAAAAACAACAAGAACGACAGGGCATTCAGAAAAATTAAGAGGGGACAGATTCAAAACCAATGCTAGGAAGTTCTTCTTCACTCAAAGGGTGGTGGACACCTAGAATGCGCTTCCAGAGGGTGTGATAGGACAGAGTACAGTATTGGGTTTCAAGAAGGGATTAGATGATTTCCTGAAGGAAAAGGGGATTGAAGGGTATAGATAGAGGATTACTATACAGGCCTGGACCTGATGAGCCGCCACGTGAGCGGACTGCTGGGTGTGATGGACCTCTGGTCTGACCCAGCAGAGGTAATGCTTATGTTCTTATGGTGGGCCTTCCCCTTCCTGGTGCATTCTGGGATACATCAGGGAGGGTTGGGTTGGGGATGGAGGGGCCTTAGGCACCTGTGCCAATCAGGGGCTTAAACCCCTCCCCGTTGCACCCTGGGATGCATTGGGAGGGGAGGGGCCTAAGACTGGCCCAGGTGCCTAAAGCCCCTTCCATGAGAGGAATCTTAGGCATCTGGGCCAGTCACGACCTTAAGCACCTCCCTGGTGCATCCCAGGATGCACTAGGAAGGGGAAAGCCCGCCATTTTGAAGAGGCGGGCATGCTGATAGAAGTGAGTAAGCATCCCTCTTCACGGTCTTCTCAAAAAAGTACAAGGGGGGGGTGATCAGAGGATGGATAGCCCACTGGACTACCAGGCTTGGGGTAGTGGTGGGTTTCTTTTTTTTTTTTTTTTTGCGCACACAACAGCTGCACCCATTAAAATAAAAGTATCCCCTGCTTTCCCTACTTGCCAGTTCAGGCAGGAAGAGCAGGGGCTGTTGTTGGTTTTTTTGTGTTATTTTTTTGGGGGGGGTTAAAAAATAGGTAGGCAGGAGGAGAGGAGCAGTGCTAGCGATTTTCCTTCTGAGCACAGCTCCTCTCCCCCCTCCCCCCCACGCCTCTTTACCAGCGATTTTCCACACACATAATGCTATTGTGCCGAGAATCGCCAGTAAAACAAAAATTGCTCCCACCATGGTATGTTTTTATCGTGATGTCGGAGCTTAGAGAATCTGGCCTCGTCTAGACTCCATTCTAAGCATTGCCCACCTCCCTCCTTTTTATTATTGGGTACAAGTGTTGAAAAGTGCTCTTTCCAGGATTGTATCCCTGTCCCTTCACGGTATGACATGATCTGGATTGGAATGGAAAAATGAGAAAAGTGCTAGAAATCCTGTCCGTGCCTGGCTTGAGTCTCTGCCTTGGTGTGGGTAGTGTGTTTGTTTTGTGCCCATACCTCACTGCATTTTTTTTTTTTTTTGATGGGTGGGGGGCTGACAGGACGAGAAGAGGCCAGAGGATGAGATGGCTCAGAGGCGTGCTATTCTGCTGGAGAAACAGCAGAAGCGTGCTGAGGAGGCTCGCAAGAGGAAACAGTGGCAGGAGTCTGAGAGAGAGCAGAAAAAAGAAGAGGCAAGGTAAAAAAATAAATAAATAAATGTATTGAGTGCTAGCATTTGGGGGATGGGAATTTGCCCATGTTCGGGAGATAACATGTACAGGTGTATTGAGTAACACATGTTTATGTCTAGATGAACATTTTATCTCTCAGGAATTGGGAAAATGATGTGTGTATCCTGTTCTATGTGTAAATATACCTTTCCCCCCTCCCTATTTGCAGTTTCGATGTTCGCGGGTTTTCCCCAGGCCTCCCCCCCTCAGAATCGCTCGTTGGCACCCAAAAAAACGGCCCTGGGACCTGGAGGGAGGTGAAGGGAGGCGATCAGAGGTGGCGGGGAGGCGATCCGAGGTGGCGTGGGGGCGATCGGAGCAAGAGCCTTACCTGGTGGTCTTGTGGTGACGCGACTACAACAGGGTCTGCACATGCACGGGAATCGCTATTGAGCGATCCGGGAAGGCAGATGGGGGCGTTCCTCCAATCGCCCCCCCAGCTGCATATTGGGGCTTCGTGAATTCATCGGACCTGCCCGGATTGGGCAGGTTCGTAAATCTTTCCCATTGTAAAGAGTCTTTCACTCAATAAAGGTTGTAGATATAAAGAATTAAAAAAGCATATAAAAAAATAGCAAAACGCAATAAGAAGCATAACAGCATTATATATTGATGGATTATATGTTTAAATATATACATAAATGCGCATGGTCTCAGGTTTGGGGCAGTTAAGGGAGTAGTGTTTAATGTGCAAGTACAAGCATGAATGCTGCACAACAAAGAAAAATGGGGAGACCCAATGATCCACCGATGAAAACAAAAACTGTGGATACAGATGTTCTGGAGATAATTTATTAAACCCTGACATATAAAACCATGAAAATTCAATTTAAAAAGTACAGTGATAAAAAATACAGTGATTAAAATCCAACCGGACCCTACACGGTCCGTGTTTCGGCAAACACGCCTTCCTCAGGGGTCCAGTGGTTTGCAACCTCACATATAAAGAATTGCAATTTTTTTGCTACTTCAGCTTGTCTGCGGTGTTCTTTGCTCACATGTTTAAAGACAATAGACTGTTTTCAGTCCAATTCTTTATATGTGAGGTTGGTAAACCATTGTACCTCTGAGGAAGGCGTGTTCGCCGAAACACGGACCGTGTAGGGTCCAGTTGGATTTTTATCACAGTATTTTTTATCATTGTACTTTTTTAAATTGCATTTTCATGGTTTTATATGTCAGGGTTTAATAAATTATCTCCAGAACATCTGTATTAGAGAATGACACGGGGAAAAAATCTGTCCCCGTCACTGCACCGTCCCCGGCCCACCATCCTCTGCACTGCCCCGTCACCGCCGTTCCCTTCACCGCCCCATCACTGCCATCCTTTTCACCGCCCCGTCACCGCCACTGCCATCCCATTCACCGCCCCGTCCCCGTCTAGCACCCATCTTCTTCCCTCCGCTCCCCCATAGTCTGGCATCTGTATTCTTCCCTTCTAGCGTCTTCTCCCCACTCTGCCTTCCACATTTCCTTTCAGGGTCTGTTCCTCTCTACCCTCTTTCAATGTCTGTTCTATTCCTTTCCACCACCACCCTTCCCTCCCTCCTTTACCATCTGTTCCTTTCTACCACCCTTCTTTCATATCTTCTATCAGTCCCCCCACCATCACTAGCAGTCTCTCTTCTCCCTTACCATGAGCAAATAGAACTTCTGAAAATTGTATTGCTGAGGCATTATTTCTAGTACGCCTTTTTTTCCAGATGGATAATGACATCAATTTTATAATTCTTACTGTCTGCTCTGATTTCATTCACAATTTGGTTTGTGTTTTGTACCTGAGGATTCCATGAGGCATTTAACCTTTTCCTGTCTCTTCTGTGATTTCAAGTTGATTCCTTCAATAATGGAGTCTCAAGGCAGTAGCAGTTTTCTATTTTGGGCTCTTTTGACATTGTTTAAGGGATTTCTTGTACATTTGGTGCTGGTCTTCTTTGATGAGGTCACTTCAGAATCTATTTCCAAGGAAGAGAAACTTTTTCCCTTTCACCCCCTCCTTCCTTGTGTGAGCCGGAACACGCGGTCCCCGCAAGCAAGTAATTTTATATCATTTTCATTCTATTCATTCATAGAAATTAAAGTCTAGATAATGCCAGTCACATAACAAAACATGATTTTACAAAAATAATTCCCTGCACAGTCAAGCCTGCAAGGATTACTAGATGTCTTTCAGCAGCTCCCCTCCCTCCCTCCCCCTTACCTTTGTGGCCAAGTCAAAATGATCTACCAACAATAAAATTTTAAAAACACAAAGCACGCTGTACGCAGAGAAAATGTTAATTATCATTTATATTCCACGGGTTTTCAAAGAGGTCAAGGCAGATGACTTTATGCAATGTCACCTCAGTAACAACTATACAAAAATAGACAAATATTCCCCCTCCCTTTTTACTAAACTGCGATAGCGGTTTTCAGCACAGGGAGCTGCGCTGAATGCCCCACGCTGCTCTCGACGCTCATAGGCTCCCTGCGCTAAAAACCGCTATTGCGTTTTAGTAAAAGGGGGCCATAGTGCAAAATATAGACAGCAGATATAAATTCTCAAAACGGACACATTTTGATCACTAAGTTGAAAATAAAATCATTTTCCTACCTTTTTGTCTGGTGATTTCATGAGTCTCTGGTCCTTCTTCTGATCCTTCTTCTTTCTTCTCCTGCCCCCCCCCCTTCTTTCTTTCTCTCTCCCCCTGGCTCCCCTCTTTATTTCTGCCTTTCTTTCTCTCTCCCCCTGGCCCCCCTCTTTATTTCTGCCTTTCTTTCTCTTTCCCCCTGGCATCCCTCTTTATTTATCTCTCCCCCTGGCCCTCCTCTTTCTTTCTCTCCCCCTTGACCCCCTCTTTATTTCTGCCTTTCTTTCTCTCTCCCTCTGGCCCCCCCTCTTTATTTCTCTCTCCCCCTGGCCCTCCTCTTTCTTTCTGCCTTTCTTTCTCTCCCTCTTGACCCCCTCTTTATTTCTGCCTTTCTTTCTCTCTCCCCTTGGTCACCCTCTTTCTTTCTGCCTTTCTTTCTCTCTCCCCCTGACCCCTCTTTATTTCTGCCTTTCTTTCTCTCTCCCCCTGCCCCCCTCTTTATTTTTCCTTTCTTTCTCTCTCCCCCTAGCCCCCACAAAGCCATCGTGCCAATTCCTCCACTTCCACGATTCTTTCCCTACCCTCACCCCCAAGCCAGCAGCCGATTTCTCCCTGCTCCTTCCCCGATGTCCTGATGTCCTGAACTTCATCGGGCAGCAGCAGCATTCACAATTCACTGCTGTTGCCCGCTTCAGGCCTTCCTCTCTGTCGGGTCCTGTCTTCATGAAAACAGGAAGTAGGCAGGACCCGGCAGAGAACAAGGCCTGAAGCCGGCAACAGCAGCGAATTGTAAACGCTGCTGCTGCCCGAAAAAGGTAATGGAGCACCGAGGCAGACCACTTCTCCTCCCTCCCAGCCGAACCCCCGCTGACCCTCCTATCTCCCCCCCCCCCCGTGAACCTTTCCGACCCTCCCAGCAAGAGCAGCAAACCTCCTTCGCGGCTTTCTCCTCCCTCTGCCGCGTCACTGATGACATCATCAGTGATGCGGCAGAGGGAGGAGAAAGCCGACGCTACTGGAGGGAGATTTGCTGCTTTCGCTGGGAGGGTCGGAAAGGTTCACTTGGGGGGGGAGAGATAGGAGGGTGAGCGGGGGTTCGGCTGAGAGGGGGGAGAAGCAGTCTGCCTCGGTGCTCCAAGGCCTGGCGCCATTACCTTTTTCACCCCTCCCGCCCCCCCCCCCCCCTTGGTACGCTACTGCTCTCCTTAGTTTGCCGGTTTTCTTTTTCGGCGACCAGCACACTTTCAAAGAGCTGCGCACACGCGGCTGCTCAAAGTTCAATCTTCTGCTCTGCTGCAACTTCCTGTTTCCGGTTGGGTCAGAGCAGAAGATTGAATACTGAGCAGCCGCGCGTGCACGGCTCTTTTGAAAGCGTTCCGGTCGCCGAAAAAGAAAGCCGGCAAACTAAGGTGAGGTGGAGAGAGGAAGCTGGTTAAACGATCGAGCCTGCATGCGGGAGGGCGGGTGGGGGCTGCGGGGACTGCACGATCCTTTATGCCTCACTGCGGTGACAATACCATTCACCGCTCCACGGGGCGGTGATGGCCTTGTCCCCGTCCCCCGCAGAGGCTGCTAATTTTCATTCCCCGTTGCTAAACGCAGTACCCGCGGGTAAACTGCCACCGTGTCATTCTCTAATCTGTATCCACAGTTTTTGTTTTCATCTAAGCATGAATGCTAACATATTGTAATGAATCGTCGAAAGTCTTTAAACTTCAGCACCTTAAATCTTACAGATTTTCCTCTTGGTCCTTCCCGTCTCCTTTACGTACGATGGCATGTGTGCATCTGTGACGATCAGTGAATATAACAGATACGGAAAAACAATTTTCCTGTCACTATTTAAAAATACTGATATTAAGAAGTTATCTTCAGTTGCTCGTGAACAAATTCTTTCTTTTTTAAAAATTCTAATTGCAATTTGTATTTAATATGATTTTTTTTGTGTGTGTGTATAGAAAAAAAGATGTGAAATACTTGGGAAAATGTCTAGAAAGCTGTGGTGGGGTATATATCCCGTCACTTTGAACCAGGGAACTTCAAGGAGAGGATC
Source organism: Geotrypetes seraphini (assembly GCF_902459505.1). Classification (NCBI taxonomy): domain Eukaryota; kingdom Metazoa; phylum Chordata; class Amphibia; order Gymnophiona; family Dermophiidae; genus Geotrypetes; species Geotrypetes seraphini. Next base: position 111,834,814 of record NC_047095.1, on the reverse strand, counting down.
TGTTAACCCTAGGATTTAATCCCTAGAAATAAAATGGGATAAACTGGAAAAGCCAGAAAACATAAATCTTTAAGAGAAGGAGCTGGGTGCAGTAGAATCAAGGCAGGGAAAGGCTGCTGCTAATTGCTTACAGGGTGGGGTAGATTCCCTGGCCATTCAGGATCAAGATGGGGATGGGGCTATAATAGCCCTCTAACCTATTTAAAAAAAAGAAGCGGGAGCAGAGCTAAATCTTCATGGGAAGGCTGCAGAGTAAAGAGCTCCTAACCAGAAGCCATCAGTCAAAGCCCAACTGGGTATAAAATTGTCTTGGTATTCTGCTCTTTTGAACTGTTGCAAGAAGACTATACATTTTGGAGATTACAACATGTTCAGCTTGAATTGTGTTGTACTATTCATTTACCTGCCAGTGGGACGATAAGTTTCAGGAGATATGAGGGTTGTAAGCAGGACTGGAGGACTGTTGTATTTTACTTTGACAGAGACAGTGATAGCCCTAGAGAGCAGAAGGGATGGGTTCCTCTCTCTCTCTCACTACAGGAAGCCATGCCCAGGGAATGGCCAAGGAATGAAGCACCAAAGTGCCATAAGGAGAAAATGTAACACAGAATTTATATATGTTGAACATTTAAGGAACATTACATAAGAATTGCCATACTGAGACTGACTGAAGGTCCATAAGACCAGTATCCCGTTTCCAACAGTGGCCAATCCAGGTCCTAAGTACCCAGCTAGATCCCAAGTAGTAAACGGATTTTATGCTGCCTATTCTAGGAATAAAAGCAGTGGATTTCCCCAAGCTATCTCAATAAGGGCCTATGGCCTTCTCTTTTAAGAAATTATCCAAACCCTTTTTAAACCCTGCTAAGCTAACTGATTTCACCACATTTTGTGGCAACGAATTCCAGAGTTTAACTGTACACTGTGTGAAGAAATATTTTCTCCGGTTTGTTTTAAATCTACTACTTAGCTTCAGCGCATGTCCCCTAGTCCTATTATTTTTGGAAAGAGTGAACAAGCGATTCACATCTACCCTTTCCACTCCACTCAGTATTTTATAGACCTCTATCATATCAACCCTGAGGCATCTCTTGTCCAAGCTAGAGAGCCCTAGCTGCTTTAGCCTATTTGCTTTCTTGAGCAGCCGCCGCACATTGAGCTGAGGGTTTCAATGTATCCTCAACAATGACACCTAGATCGTTTTCCTGGCAGTGACTCCTAACACAGAACCCAGCATCACATAGCTATAGTTTGGGTTCCTCTTTCCCACATGCATCATTTTGCACTTGATCACATTTAACGTCATCTTCCAGTCTCTCAAGGTCCTCTTGCAATTTTTCACAATCCTCTTATGTTTTAATAACTTATTCTCCCCTCCCCCCTTTTTACTAGACCACGATAGCGGTTATTAGCACAGGGAGCCACGCTGAATGCTCCACGCTGCTCCCAATGCTCATAGTAACTCTATTCAGCGTGGCTTCCTGCGCTACTAACCACTATCGCGGTTTAGTAAAAGGGAGGGTTAGTGTCGTCAGCAAATTTAATTGTCTCACTAGTTATTCCCATCTCTAAATCATTGATAAATATGTTAAAAACCAGCAGTTCCAGTACAGACCCCTGGGAACCCCACTATTTACCCTTCTCCATTCAGAATATTGATTATTTAAGCCTACTCTGTTTTCTGTCTTTCAACCAGTTCTTAATCCATAATAGAACAATAACTCCTATTCTGTGACTCTAATTTCCTCAGAAGTCTTTCATGAGGTACTTTGTCAACTGCTTTTTTAAAATTCCAATATACAGTATTAACTGGCTCACCTTTAACCACATGTTCAAACTACCTCAACTCAAACTACCTCAACTAGACACAGGAGAACCCACACACTATTCATACACCCACTTACCAAAAATGTCAAACGAAGAAGAACGTACGACAACCTACTAGCCACCAGAGTAGCAAAACCGGACATACAAGTCACAAATCTGCTATCCTCGACCACAGACTACAAAACCTTCAAAAAAGAACAAACCCTACTCTTCAAAAAGTACATTAAACCTTTATAACATAACCAGACCCCCCCCCAAACTTTACCCGAAACACCATCTACATAGCAAATCAAAAATATTCAAACCACTCATTAGACATTTACTAGTATCTTGACAATTCTCTTGTAATCCACCAAATGTATTTCGTAACATCATAACAATTCTTGTGTAATCCGCCTTGAAACGTAAGGTAACGGCGGAATAGAAATCACTAATGTAATGTAATATAATGTTCATTTACCCTGATTGGTGTGGCAAGATTTCCCTTGACTGAATCTGTGTTGGTTTTCTCTCATTAATCCATGCTTATAATTATGTTCTGTCATTTTGTTCTTTATATAGTCTCTACTATTTTGCTCGACAATGACATCTGTAATTTCCCGGATCACCTCTGGAACACTTTATAAAAATCAGCATCACGTTGGCCACCTTTCAGCTTTCCATTACTATTAGAGAAAAATTACAAATTACTAACAATAGCTCTGGAAGTTCATTTTTCAATTCTCTCAGCACTCTGTGATGTATACCATCTGGCCCAGGTGATTTGGTACTGTCCACTTTGTCAAATTGATCCATTACATCTTCCATGTTATAGAGATTTGTTTGAATTTATCTGCTTCATCAGAATTAAATACCATTTCTGGCACTGGCAACTCCCCCCACATGTTCCTTGGTGAAGACCAAAGTAAAGAATTCATTTAATCTCTCCACTATGGCCTTGTCTTCCCCAAGAGCCCCTTTTATCCCTCAGTTGTCTAGTGGCCCAACCGATTCTCTTCCTATATCTTACTTTTAATATACCTTTTTGCTTTGTGTTTTTGCTTCCAGTGCAATCTTCTTTTCAAGGTCTCTCTTTGACTTGCATTTGACTTGCCAGCTTGCCTTGTGCTGTTTGCAATCATTTTCAGTCAGATCCTTCTACTTTCTGAAGGATTCTCCTTTGGCTCTAATAGCTTCCCTCACCTGACTCGTTAACCACACCATGTCAGTCTTCCTCCTTTTTTAATACATGAAATATATCTAGTCTGTGCTTCCAGGATTCTTTTTTGGGTTTTGGATTTTTTTTTTTTAATAACATCCCCGCTGGATGTAAATTTTTGACCTTTACAGCTGCTTCTTTAAGTTTATGGGGTTTTTTTTTTTACCATTCTTCTCATGTTATAGTCTCCTTTTGTAAAGTTAAGTGCTGTTGAGCGGTGAATGGACTTGTCCCCGCAGTGAGGCAATCAAGATCGCGCAGTCCCCGCCATCTCCCTCCCTCCACCTCACCTTTGAACTGAAGAGCAACCGCCGGTTGAATTTCTGCCGGTCCGCGCGAAGAAAAAAAAAAAAAGCCTCTCCTTTTCTCCTGCTCTTATCGCCATGCTGCAGCTACTAAAGCCGACAGGAAGTCTTTCCGACTCAATTCTGAAGTCGGAGAAGACGTTCTGGACCAGCCAGGCAGCGATTGGCTGGCCCAGAACGTCCTCTCCGACGTCAGAATTGAGTCGGAAAGACTTCCTGTCGCTTTAGTAGCTGCGCTAAATGGAGGAGGTACAATAACAAGCTAACAAATGAAAGAACCTCCCTCACCCCAAGAAGTCTGCAAAGATTAGGGAAAAGAGATGAAGTCCAACTCCAAACTAAGCAGAAAATGAAAATAATTCTATAATTTAATTTAAGAGTATTAACCGGACAAGCCCTCAGTCACACAGCAACCTCTGGAAACTCCAGGGAAAAGCTGTCGCGAATTTACACCCAGAAAGGTGTTAACTGCGAAACATCCCCAGGCTTGCTCCGGATAATATTTGTGGTGCTTAACTAGTGCAAAATGTGCAATGTGTGAAAAAACTCAAATGAAAAAAACACACATTATCAAAATAAAGAAGGAATTCATCTCTTACCCCTAAGCTGGGGGCCAAACTGGAAAGTTAGTGTCCAAATCCAACCAAGCTCAAAAATACACAGGCTGTAAGAACTTAGCTTCTCCGTGTGTAATGGAAATGGTGATCCATAAGCAGTAAATGAAGTAAATGTCCAACGGACTCCGTTTCGGGGGTGAACCCCCTTCCTCAGGAACCGCACTGCTCGATGACTCTCAAGTTCGTGAATGAAGCAGGAAAGAAATGGCCATTTATTTTGACATGGCCATTTCTTTCCTGCTTCATTCACGAACTTGAGAGTCATCGAGCAGTGCGGTTCCTGAGGAAGGGGGTTCACCCCCGAAACGGAGTCCGTTGGACATTTACTTCATTTACTGCTTATGGATCACCATTTCCATTACACACGGAGAAGCTAAGTTCTTACAGCCTGTGTATTTTTGAGCTTGGTTGGATTTGGACACTAACTTTCCAGTTTGGCCCCCAGCTTAGGGGTAAGAGATGAATTCCTTCTTTATTTTGATAATGTGTGTTTTTTTCATTTGAGTTTTTTCACACATTGCACATTTTGCACTAGTTAAGCACCACAAATATTATCCGGAGCAAGCCTGGGGATGTTTCGCAGTTAACACCTTTCTGGGTGTAAATTCGCGACAGCTTTTCCCTGGAGTTTCCAGAGGTTGCTGTGTGACTGAGGGCTTGTCCGGTTAATACTCTTGAAAATAATTCTATAATTTAATTTATTTTCTGCTTAGTTTGGAGTTGGACTTCATCTCTTTTCCCTAATCTTTGCAGACTTCTTGGGGTGAGGGAGGTTCTTTCATTTGTTGGCTTTAGTAGCTGCAGCATGGCGGTAAGAGCAGGGGAAAAGGAAGGAGGCTTTTTTTTTTTGTTTTTTTTTGGTTTTTTTTTTTTTGAGCGGCAGGGAGGCAGCAGGCTGGCTTTGGCTAGGAAGGGAGAAAGGTAGGCAGGCAGGATTTGGGGGTGGGGGTGGGACAAAGTGTAGAAGGCAGTGAGAGGGACATAGGAAGGAGGCACTAAAGACATGGGAAGGATGCACTGGGGGGCACTAAAGACAGGAAGGGGCACTAAAGATATGGGAAGGAGGCACTGGGGCACTAAAGACAGGAAGGGGCACTAAGGACATGGGAAGGAGGCACTGGGGGCACTAAAGACAGGAAGGGGCACTAAGGACATGGGAAGGAGGCACTGGGGGCACTAAGGACATGGGAAGGAGGCACTGGGGGCACTAAAGACAGGAAGGGGCACTAAGGACATGGGAAGGAGGCACTGGGGGCACTAAAGACAGGAAGGGGCACTAAGGACATGGGAAGGAGGCACTGGGGGCACTAAGGACATGGGAAGGAGGCACTGGGGGCACTAAGGACATGGGAAGGAGGCACTGGGGGCACAAAAGACATGGGAAGGAGGCACTGGGGGCACGAAAGACATGGGAAGGAGGCACTGGGGGCACGAAAGACATGGGAAGGAGGCACTGGGGGCACTAAAGACAGGAAGGGGCACTAAGAACATGGGAAGGAGGCACTGGGGGCACTAAAGACAGGAAGGGGCACTAAAGATATGGGAAGGAGGCACTGGGGGCACTAAAGACAGGAAGGGGCACTAAAGATATGGGAAGGAGGCACTGGGGGGCACTAAGACAGGAAGGGGCACTAAGGACATGGGAAGGAGGCACTGGGGGCACTAAGACAGGAAGGGGCACTAAGGACATGGGAAGGAGGCACTGGGGGCACTAAAGACAGGAAGGGGCACTAAGGACATGGGAAGGAGGCACTGGGGCCACTAAGACAGAAAGGGGCACTAAGGACATGGGAAGGAGGCACTGGGGGCACTAAAGACAGGAAGAGGCACTAAGGACATGGGAAGGAGGCACTGGGGGCACTAAGGACATGGGAAGGAGGCACTGGGGGCACTAAAGACAGGAATGAGAAGAAGTCGAAAATACCTCCAGTTTGTGACCTTCAATATAAGGTGTACAGTCACCTTCAAGCTCTCTCATTTTTGGGGGTCTTATAGCATTTACTTAAAAAAGACCAGTAGTTAAATAGAGATTGTATTAGAAAATCATGGATTCGTTTTAATGGCTATTAAAGTCTCAATAATTGGCATTTTTACTTCAGACACATACCTTTTACAAGATTCAGTTTTTTTCTACCTGCTTCTGGGTTTTGTCTCAGCTAATTTGCTATGCTAATACAGAGTTGTTCTGCCTTTCAGGCAGCTCTGACGGCACCACATCTGTCGTAGAAATATGATGGCCGCTAAAGGCCAAATGGCCTATCCATTCTGCCTATCTGCAGCATCCACTATCTCCTCCTCTCCATAAGAGATCCCATAATGTAACACAGTAGAGTACCTTTCATGAGTGGGGATTTCAGGTGCCTAACCAAGCCTTTGTCTTCCTCAGTCAGCTGCAGGCAAAGGAAAAACCACCGGAGGAGGTGGTGGCCGGAACTCGGCGCGGGGAGTTCACTCGGCAGGAGTATATGCGCCGGCATCAGCTGAAGTTGATGGATGACCTAGACAAGGTCCTGCGACAAAAACCCACTACTGTTCGAGCTGTCAAGAAGGCGCGACCAAAAACAGACTTCCGGGATGATTCTGTCATCTCCCGCAGCCCTGTCAGGGGCCTTCTGGGTAAGGTGGAACTGAGGGGTACTGCTGTATAATAATCTTTTTAGTGCATTGCAAATGGCTGTTCTGGGGCTTTGGTGCTGATCACAAGTTTAAATGGAATTGGAGGGAGGTATGACCAGAAATCTGAGAGATTGGGTGGCAGATATATTTACATGTCTCACTAGAAAAGTCACAGAAAGAGAAAGACACACATGTATACACGCCTCACCTGAAGGCAGTGGGGGGGGGGATGCAGTCTTCCTTGGGGTGCTAGCACCCCTCCTGTTTTCTGCCCCCACTTCCTATTTCTCCCCCTGCCGCACGCCCCTTCCTTACCACACACTCCATACCTTTTTAACTTCAGCGTCAGCAGCCACAAACTTTCTTCTCGCGTCTGCTTCGGTGCTCTCTTTGACATCACTTCCGGGACCCGCGCCTAGAAGTGACGTGAGAGAGAGTGCCGAAGTCGATGCAAACGGCAAGTTTGTGGCAGCTCGCACCATAGATGGACTTTTCCTCTAGGAAATTGTCCAAACCTTTTTAAAAATTAGCTACATTAACCACTCTTACCACATCCTCTGGCAAATGTGTTCCAGAGCTTAACTATTCTCTTGAGTGAAAAATGATTTCCTCCTATTGGTTTTAAAAGTATTACTCTAACTTCATCGGGTGTCCCCTAGTCTTTGTAAATCTCGATGCAGTAAAAATTCGATCCACTTGTATCCGGTCTACTTAGTATTTTGTAGACTTCAATCGTATCTCCCCATAGCCATCTCTTTTCCAAGCTGAAGAGCCCTAACCTCTCTAGTCTTTCCTCATACGAGAGGAGTTCCATCTTGGTCGCACTTCTTTGAACCTTTTTGTTAGTGAAAAAATTTGACTCCATATCGCCCTATTCAAAAAAACTTCACTGGCTACCAGTCACTGCACGCATTAAATTGAAAGGGTTATGCATGATATATCAAATCTTGCATGCAAACTCAGCTGAATCTCTCATAAGCTTTTCATCAGTTCCTTTCCAATTCAACCAGAAACATCATGAAACTTCTTTTGATCCTCCCGTCCCCTAAAGGAATAAAGTACAAGTGCTCATTCAACTCGCTCATCACCTACATCGGCACAAAAACCTGGAACAGTCTCCCAACAACCATCAAAACGGAACCCTTCTATCTCGGATTTCAAAAGAAACTAAAGACTCTTCTCTTCGAGACGATATACTCCATTGACAATCAGTAGCTTTTTCGAACTCAAAGGTTTCTCCCTTGCTCCAATGTAAACTGTATTTTTAATATCTCCTCTTTGCTTCCCTGTAGAGGTCTGTTCACCCCTCCCTCTCCTCCTCCTGCTTAATGTCCCCTTTCTCTTTGAACCTATGTAGGCATAAAGCAACTCGCAAACTAGATTAGATATACCTATTTTGAGATAAGGAGACCAGAACTGAATGCAATACTCAAGATGAGGTCGCACCATGGAGCGATACAGAGGAATCGTAACATTTTTAATGTTGCTTACCATCCCATTTTTAAAAAATAATTCCTAGCATCTTGTTTGCTTTTTTGGCCACCGCTGCCACAACACATTGGGCGGAAGGTTTCAGCGTATTGTCTACGATGACACCCAGATTTTTTTCTTGAGCACTGACCCCCAAGGTGGACCCCAGCATCCGGTAACTATGATTTGGATTATTCTTCCCAATGTGCATCACTTTGCATTTGTCCACATTAAATTTCATCTGCCATTTGGACGCCCAGTCTTTCAATTTCCTAAGATTTTCTTGCATTTTTTCACAATCTGCAGGCGTTTTAACAACTTTGAACAGTTTAGTGTCATCTGCAAATTTAATCACCTCGCTCGCAGTTCCAATTTCCAGATCATTTATAAATAAGTTAAATAGCACCAGTCTCAGTACAGATCCCTATTTATCCTCCTCCATTGAGAAAAATGGCCATTTAACCCTACCCTCTCTGTCCAATAACTTAATTCTGAATCCACAATTGAACATTGCTTTCTATCCCATGAATTTTCTCAGAAGCCTCTCATGAGGAACTTTGTCAAAAGCTTTCTGGAAATCTAGATACACTACATCAACCACCGGCTTGCCTTTATATAGTTGGGTTACAGAGAGAGGAGGAACTTCATACATTTTGTCATGGCAGATGAAATCACACCTCTGGCGTCCTCTCAGACACGTCTTCCTCATCTGCCATGACCAAATCTTCCTCTCGCTGTGACCCAACAATGAAGACTACGGCAGTCCAACTGCAGGTTCGGAAATGTCGATGTATGAGCTTCACAAGAACCAGCATAATGTTGCTACGTCTACTTCTTGGAAAGAAAAACAGAGGCAGTCTTGTTGTTTTTCAGTCAGCCCTCATATTTAAAAAAAATATATAGTGGTCTTTATCACTTGTCCTTTAAGTGTTTGAATATCAAAACTATGTAACATGTCTGTAGATTTTCACAGTATTATGAATGAATATATTATTACATCACTGTGCTTATACATTTAATTTCTTTTTGTTTTGATACTATAAGGGTTTGAAGACTTTGGTATCCACTAGTATTGGTGTATTAGTTTTGAATTGGTAGCCAGTTTTGCCTTGATTAATTCCCGATTTTCATCACCTAAAGAGAGTTGCAGAGAAGCCAGATCCCTCTTAACACCCTGCATTTTAGCACTCTGTGGCATTTTAGCATTGGTGGGGAGACTTGAGTAGCATCTTCAATACTGTTTTAGACTTAAGTAGAAGCCCAGTATAGTCTGAAATCACTTTAGATTATCTGTAGAAAAAGTGCTGTTTGAAAGAGCCTCTTCTCCCTGCAGTCCTTTTCCTACCTCTTTTCTGGGGACAATAAGAACTGGATGGTGTATATTTGCTTTTGAGGAATCACTAGTGGGGGGAGAAGACTGCCTTTTATGGGTGCAGAATTAACCTTTTTTTTTTCCCCTCAATAAAATGGTCTCTCACTGTTGTAATGATCTTCTCTTCACAGGCTCGAAGCTGAGTAAAATCTACTCTCAGTCCACACTGTCTCTCTCCACTGTTGCCAATGAGCCCTCTGGGAATATGTTGAGCATGAAGAGGTCACCAAGATCACCCAGGTGGGTGAGGTAGAGCATCTTCTAAAACAATGGTTCCCAACCCTGTCCTGGAGGACCCCCAGGCCAATTGGGTTTTCAGGCTAGCCCTAATGAATATGCATGGAGCAGATTTGCATGCCTGTCACTTTATTTTATTTATATATTCAATTTTCTATACCGTTCTCCCAGGAAAGCTCAGAACGGTTTACATGAGTTTATTCAGGTACTGAAGCATTTTTCCCTGTCTGTCCCATTACGCTCACCATCTATCTAATGTACCTGGGGCAATGGGGGGATTAAGTGACTCTCCCAGGGTCTCAAGGAGCAGCGTGGGTTTCAACCTACAACCCCAGGGTGCTGAGGCTGTAGCGCTCTCACCACTGCGCCACACTCTCCATTATATGCAAATCTCCTCTTGCATATTCATTAGGGCTAACCTGAAAACCCGATTTGGCATGGGGGTCCTCCAGGACAGGGTTTGGAACCACTGCCCTAGAATATCTAGCTAAATCCTTAAGGGATGATTGACCACTCAGGGATCTGGGACTTCAACACTCCTGCAACTAATCCTAGTGATGTTTTGTGTGAGAATCACCCCCTCCCCCACCCCCCAAAAAAGAAAAGAGTCCTTTGGTGTTTAAGCAGTCTTACTTTCCAAGGTGCTTGCTTGAGGGAAGATACTATTAGAGGTGCTTGCTGCTTGCCTGGACTAATTTGTGCAACAGAAGTGACAGGGTATATCTGAAGGTTAGAGATACAGATTGGGCTATATTTTTCTTTGCTCCACAAAAGGAAAATATTAAAAATAGTTTAGAAAATAGCAGAACGTACCAGGCCTCTGGGAGGAAAGGGAAGCCTCTGGGAGACAGGTCTCTTCCATCACTTAAGAACATAAGAATAGCGTTACTGGGTCAGACCAATGGTCTATCAAGTCTGTTCTCACAGTGGCCAATCCAGGTCACTAGCACCTGGCCAAACCCCAAGGAGTAGCGACATTTCATTTAGAATCCTAATGAATAGCATTCATGAATAGGATTCCGGAACCCCAAAGAGTAACAAAAGAACCTTCAGGCCCATGACCCTGTTTCCCCAGCTCTGACGTCGGCCCACTGTGCTAGCATATAAATCCTTCAGGAAATTACTAAAAACTTACTTATTTGATAAACATGAATGCTGATTCTCTTAATATCTACGATGGTGTTTTTATATTTCAATTTTTTATTTATGTTTTAACTGTGAGTAATGCATTGAAATTGTATTTTAATTAATGCTGTATTGATGGTTGTATGTAGTAGTGTGTTTTGAAATTTATATTTTCTGCTGGCAAGTTTCAGTTTTCTGTTGTGAACCGCCTAGAACTGTTGGTGGGGCGGTATACAAGAAAATAAATTACATTGGTACCTTGGATTACGAGCATAATCCGTTCCAGGAGCATGCTCGTAATCCAAAATGCTTGTTTATCAAAGCGAGTTTCTCCATAGGAAATAATGGAAACTCGCTTATATGTGTTTTCACCCCCCCCCCACCCCCCCCCGAGAACTGGCATTGCTCCCCCTGAAGGTCCCCCCTGCAATCCGGCACCCCCCCCAGCAGAAGAGGAAGCCGATTTTCGGGCACCGGCATCAAGCACAGGACATGCTGGTGCCGGATGAGGGTAAGAAGCGACGGAGGGGGTGCCCAATCGTGTCTGGGGGGGGGGGGTGCCGGATCGCGGGGGGAAGGGTGCTGGATTGCAGGGGGGGCGCTCGTAAATCGAGCCGTGCTCGGTTTCCGAGGCACCGATTTTGCAAATGATTTGCTCGTCTTGCAAAACACTCGCAAACCGGTGCACTCGTAAACCGAGGTACCACTGTATTATTATGATTCCACAACATGCTGCCCAGCTACTTCTCACACAAACTTCCACACTACATCCCCAAGAGGCCTCTATGCTCCCAAGATGAAATACGACTAGAAATAACCCCAGGCCATGCCCTCCAGCTCCAAACTGCTCGAAAAAAGATCTTACTCCCATTTCCTACCAATCTGCCCCCTCGCATCAGATCTCTTCAGGGCCTTCTAAACTTCAGGAAAGCCTTAAAAATCTACCTCCGTTGCCTAACATATCTGTTAGATTGTATGTCACGGTATCTAATTGTATCAGTCACATCTGTCATGTTTTCCAAATCTAGTCCAACTCCTATGGAACATTTGTGTTAGATTGTACTATTGTTCAATACGCCATTATTCATATCTAGAATGATAACCCCTTATTGTACAACTCGACTCCTTCGATCTTCCCAGCAAGACTTATTATTGGTCCCTTCACTAAAAATTGTTGGAACAAGGAGAAATGATATGTTCTCTGTACTAGCTCCCCAACTCTGGAACACCCTTCCTCTTTTTATCAGAAAGGAAAAAGATCTTATTTCTTTCAAAAAAATTATTGAAAACTTTTTTATTTAACGATGCTTTTAACGATTAATTTCCTTTCTTTTCTCCCCCCTTTATATTGTCTTTCCCTTCCATATGTTCTTTCCCTTTATTAAGAGAAATATTGTAACCCTTTCCCCCCTGTTATGTTTTGTTAATTTTTAGGTAAAGAGAAATCTTCTCTACTTTATTTATTTAATTAATTAATAATTACTTGTGATTATGTTTTGGATGTTTTGTAATACTAATATGATATTATGTTTTTTATAACTTGTATTTTATTGTACATCGCCTAGAAAGTTTTATATAGGTGATTAATCAAAATAAACCTGAACTTGAACTACTATAATTCCTACCATGGAAACTTAACTCTATGAACAATGCATGCCCGAGATTTAAAAAAAGAAACAAAGGATCTCAGATATCCATACCTATGGCATATAGGTGTGTTTTTGTTTTGACTTTTTTGATATTTTATATTTTATAAGGCTTAGTTTTTGAAAGTTTAATATAAAAGGTTTTATACATTTTCTACACACAAGTCACAATTAATATAAAGAAAATGAATATTAAAAGGTTTTCTTAGGATCGATGATAAGATACCATCATCCAAAAATCACCTTTTGACACTTATGTACCATAGGTATGGATATCTGAAATCTTTGTTTCCTTTTTAAAAAAATCTTGGGCATGTATTGTTCATAAGAACATAAGAATAGCCTTACTGGTCAAACCAATGGCCCATCAAGCCCAGTAGCCCGTTCTCACGGTGGCCAATCCAGGTCAGTAGTACCTGGCTAGAACCCAAGGAGTAGCAACAGTCCATGCTACCCATACAGGTCAAACAGTGGCTTCCCCCATGTCTTTCTCAATAACAGACTATGGACTTTTCCTCCAGGAACTTGTCCAAACCTTTCTTAAAATTGGCTGTTATCTGCTCTTACCACATCTTCTGGCAACGCATTCTAGAGCTTAAATATTCTCTGAGTGAAAAAAATTTCCTTCTATTGGTTTTAAAAAGTATTTCCCTGTAACTTTGAATGTCCCCTGCCTTTGTAATATTTGACGGAGTGAAAAATCGATCCACTTGTACCCGTTCTACTCCACTCAGGAATTTGTAGACTTCAATCATATCTCCCCTCAGCCGTCTCCTTTCCAAGCTGAAGAGCCCTAACCATAGTCTTCCCTCATATAAGAGGAGATCCATCCCCTTTATCATCTTGGTTGCTCTCTGAATCTTTTCTAGCCACTATATCTTTTCCTTGAGATAAGGAGACCAGAATTGAACGCAGTACTCCAGATGAGGTCGCACCATGGAGCGATACAGGGGCATTATGACATTCTTAGTCTTGTTAACCATCCCTTTTTAAATAATTCCCAGCATCCTGTTTGCTTTTTTGGCTGCTGCCGCACATTAGGCAGAAGGTTTCATCGTATTGTCTACGATAATACCCAGATCCTTTTCTTGGTAGGAGCTTGAGGGTGATTAGCTAGCTCACATTCTTGTTTATTGTTAGTTTGTACTACCACATTGTGCATCCTGATTGTTAAGCCATGATCCTATGTACTATTACTGTTACCCTATGAGTGTAAGCTATAACCCTATGTAATGCAATACTGTTAACACTATGAATGTTAACCTGTAACCCGTTCTGAGTTCTCTGGGGAGGACGGAATATAAATCTAAATAGTCTTCTCTTCAAAATCATGAAAGGAGACGGTCTCCCTGCCCAGATACTGGCAGACTGGCCCGTTATCCTTGATTTTGCAAAATGAACGGGTCACACAGTAGAAATTAGGGATTCTAGAATGTTTTGTTGGTGCTCTTAGAGGTGTACATCTTACATTATTTCCATAGATCAGCCACATTTTCTTCAAGTTTGATGCAATTTAAATTTTTAGGTTCTCTTACAAATCCAGCACCAGCAAAGTGTTTTATTGCAATGGCTAAAACCTTAAAGTACACTTCCCCCGCCCCATTTGTGGTTTCGACACTCGCAATTTCACATATTTGCTATTTTTTTTTGGGGGGGGTGGTAAAACAACCCATAGTTTAGCACGTTCCTGCCTCTCTCCAGCCTTCCTTCCGGCATCCTGGCCTTACCTGATGGTCTAGCGGGCTTTCGGGGCAGGAGCGATCTTCCTACGCTCCTGTCCCGTGTAGATCTCCAATAGGAAATGGTTGCCAGGAACTCACGGCAGTCATTTCCTATTGGCAATCTGCACGGGGCAGGAGCATAGGAAGATCGCTCCTGCCCCGAATGCCTGCTAGACCACCACTTAAGGCTAGGATGCCGGGAGGGAGGTGGGGGTGGGTCAGAGCCGGATGAGTTGTTATTCACAGTTTTTCTCAATTCGCGGTCCGGCTCTGCCCCTATCCCCTGTGAATACTGAGGGAGAAGTGTAAGTTATTACTGCTTTGTTGTTTACTCCGTTTCCCTCTTCCCTTGACCCTGCGCCCTGCTCTCTTGTCTCCCTCATCCCTTGGCAAGCAAAGATCCTTGCAGTCTGAGACTGGAAAAAGAAACCTCTTTCGTGACTCAGGACTTCAGTGTGCTGTCCATTTGTCAGCATTTTTTCTCTGTTCTTGTAGGGCTGGATATTCTGTATTTTTGTATATTTCTTTTCTTCTTGCAGAGCCAACTCTCCTTCTGGCCTCATGTCTCCAAGTCGTTTGTTCTTTACTCAGAATGGAGAAGGTGACTGGGAGAATGCCTCCACCGCTTCGTCCCCTGCTTCTATCCCAGAGTACACAGGTAAGTCCTGTTGGCGAAACATGTCATACTCAGTGGTGTTAAGTGTTCCACGAGTGTACATGTGCAGGAGAAAGGGCCCTGGCGTGAGATCTGGACTTCAGCCCAAGAGGTTGATTGAGATAGAACTTCAACTCGGAAGATGAATCATGGGAGTTGGACCCAAGGGGAATGAAGGCTGCTTGGATTTTTGAGGCCAGGAGAATAAAAATATTTGAATATAAGCCGGGATTTTGGGGCCAATAAAATGGACCAAAAATATGGGTTTATATTTGAGCCTCCTTTTGATGATGGTGCTTTTTTCCTCCCATCCCCATCCCACCCGATGACCAACACTGCTATTTTATACCCTTCCCGATGTCCGGCACTGCTATCCTCCACCTCCCACCCCCCCTATGACTGGCACTGCTATCCCCACCCCCCGATGTCCAGTACTGCTATCCTCCAACCCCCTCCAATGACCGACAATGCTATCCTCCACCCCCCCTCCCTCCGATGACCAGCACTGCTATCGTCCACCCTCCCCCTGATGACTGGCACTGCTATCCTCCACACCACCCCCCCTTTGATGACCGGGACTGTTATCCTCCACCCCCCAACAATAACCGGCACTGCTATCTTCCACCCCACCCACCCCTCTGATGACCAGCACTGCTATCCCCCTGATGACCGACATTGGACAGCTTTCTCGTTTTGGGAATCACTGCACTAGATCATTATGGGTTTCATAGGCCATGTCAACAGCTGGAGAAAAAGAAAGTGCATGGATGTAGTTTCTGTGGGGCTCTAGGTGCCATAGTTAATTTAAAAAGGTAAATGGATGTACTTATGACACCACTTTACAATAAGTGGACTGATAGGCTGAAAGGTGGGAGGAAATGTGAAAAATGGGCTAACAATGTTTTTCTCTTTTTCTCCTTGTGCCTTCTTTCCTTTGTTTATCTAGGTCCCAAACTCTACAAAGAGCCAAGTGCCAAGAACAATAAGTTCATTATACATAATGCACTTTCACATTGCTGCCTGGCTGGGAAAGTCAATGAGCCCCAGAAGAACAGGATTCTAGAGGTAATAATGTGCCCCCCCCCAACTCCAGTTCTCTGGTAGAGAGAGAAGAGGGTTTAGATTTGTTTATTTTTATATTCCACCTGTAACCTAATTGTCCAGGTGGATTACATTAAGAAACAGTTACCTAAATGATGAGGTAATTTTATAAATTATTTTACACACAAAATTTTATAAAATTACTCCAGTATTTATATGAATAAATCTATACGGTGCCAAGAAGGTGTGTACTTTTGTGTGATGTGTATAAAGGTATATTTAGATATACAGAAAAAGGGATCCACACCAGATGCATGGTACCCAAAGAGGATCCAGAAGAACATCAAATGAAACTCTAAATTAAAAAAAAAAATCCCCCTATATTCAGCATCTTCCTTGTCCAGCATCTGCTCCTCTGTCCCTATCCCCTGAAATCAGCATTGCCCCTCTATACCCCTTTTCTCTTTCTCTCCAATGTCCAGCATTGTTTCTATCCCCTCTTTGTTCAGCATTATCCCTCTCTGTCCCTATACTCCTTCCATGCAAAGCATTTTTACTCTGTCTCATTATCACTCTCCCTTTCCACTCATACCCCCCCCTGAGTCAGTATCTCTTCCTGCAGCCCCCCTCATATTTTAGCATCTCTCTTCTCTTCCCCCGATCCAGTCTGTCTCTCCAGAATCTCTCTCTCACTCCCTCCACTCCCCCTGCTGGTCCAGCTTCTCTCACACAGCAACTCTTCCTGTCTGTCCTATCCTCCCCCTCAAATTGAATCCAGCATCACCTCTTCCTATCCATCCCTCTCTCCCCCCTCCTCAGGTCCAGTAGTACATTCCCTCCTGCCACAGGTCTAGGAGGCGGAAGAGATCCCTCCTGTCCCAGCCACCTCTGGACCACCAGGTCTCACAGTAGGCCCGTTGGAGGCCTGCAAGGCATCGGGACGGAGGGGGGACAGGGTGCAGAACCTGGCAGGGAGGGAAGGTGGCTCTTTGCAGAGACAGGCAGCGAAGGGAGGGAGTGAAGGGGGCTAGAGGCAGAGAAGCAGGGAGGGGGAACAGGGTGTAGAGCTGGGCAGGGCAAGACGAGGCACTGCAGTTGAATATTAACAACCCCCACCCTCAGTTTCTATTTGAGTCAACCTTTTGGCCTCCTTTTTGGGGGGGGGGTGGGAAAGGTTACCTCAATTTATGTTCGAGTTGGTTTATATTCGAGTACATATGGTATTTTAAGATTTTAAATTTATCAGTGTGATAGAAAGCAAGGCATAACTGAGCAACCATCTTATATCATGACTTAGTAGAGCTTTCTCCTCTACTTATTCCGTTTGTTTTATAATTACCCTTCTTTTCAAATGTGACACTAATTTAGTGGGAGCTCTGTTGTAGGCTGGGTGTGTGGGCAGTGGTTTTGCAGGAAGGCCTAGAAAGAATATAAATCGCTCTTGTCTTTTGCTTTTCCCTAACCCCCACCCCTCTGTTCTTTTGACAGGAAATCGAGAAGAGCAAAGCAAATCATTTTTTGGTGCTGTTTCGTGACACTAGCTGTCAGTTTCGGGCTATATATACCTTCTCTTCAGAGAATGATGAGTTCACTCGCCTTACTGGAATTGGTCCTCGCGTCATCACTCCGGCCATGATTGAGGGCATCTACAAATACAGCTCAGACCGCAAACGCTTTACCCAGATTCCAAGCAAGACCATGTCAATGAGTGTGGATGCTTTCACTATCCAGGGCCACTTGTGGCAGAGCAAGAGGCCTACCACTCCCAAAAAACCTGGCACCCCCAAATAATCCCTGAAGTTGGAGTGGCAGACTCTGCAAAGTTAGCACGCTTCCTGAAAAACTTGCCACACCAAATAAATCCATAAGGGGAACTTAGAGATTGCAGAAACACAATAGTTTCAAATAATCCAGTACTGATGGGCACAAGGGACTCCAGAAACCAGGCACCCCCTAAATAGTCTTTGGAGTGGGGAATGTAGGAAGAGATACTATGGAAAAACTGCATATGATAAGATTATGGTGTCCTTAAATGATCCAGTGTTTGCTAGGGAAGAGTTAGGAAGATTTCAACACTTAACCCAACCAACCAAAAAAAAAAATTAATAATGGTCAAATTTAAACCTCAATTTGCTTGACCTACATGTTTAGGATAACCATAGCAGTATATTCAAGAAGTAATATACTCCTTCACCTGCTGTTGACCCATGCAAGGGCTGCTGCAGGCAATGGATAAGCAGAGCAATTGCTCAGGGTACCAAAACAGAGGGATGCCCTCTTGCATTTTAAGTCAGTTTCTGTGAGCACTTGAGACTGAAAAAGAGGATGCCCAGGTTACTGTTCTGTCCCTTCCCCAATATTGTAGACAGCTGGTGTGGTGATAGTAATTCTTGCCAACAGGAGCAAAAGGACAGCTGGGTAGCAGAAATGGATAAGTAACATCTAGCTGTATGAACTTGCCCCTTCACCAATTAATTCTCTTGAAATAGCTAGTTAAGTCCTTTTTATGACTGGTTTATGAAGAAAGAAATAGCCTCTTTTTCCCATGCATATGTATTTTTACTTTCTCTTTGCTGTTCTGAATGTTTTTGTGGTATGTATGTGTGTTTTGTTTTGGGTTTTTTTCTTTTAGCTTAGATATTTGTGATGTTGTGGTGCTGTAGGGAAGATGTGATAAGACAGCCACTCCTTCTTACCCCCTTCTAATACCTATCTCCAGAAACCAGACTGCCCAAAAATGTATCATTACCAACAGTTGAACTGATTTTATTTTCTTTTTCCCCCAGTACAAAATTATAAAAAAAACAACTAGATTTTTTAAGTTTTCTTCATCTAATACTATAGAGTCCACAACCTTGTTACATGAGTATTTTTTTATTTCATTTGTTTTCACTGGGTACAAGGACAGAGGAGTTAGTTCCAGTATGTCCTGTGAAGGTAGGGGCAAAAGCAAGAGTAGAGTCTGGTTAGTGAAGGACCCCTTTGTCCACTCTTATACACACATTCACGTTTTCATTTTTATGGTGGCATGCTGTGTCTCACATATTCATTAAAGCCACTTAAAATTTTGTTTTTTTTAATCTTTAAAAGAACTTGATTTCACTGGAGTGAGAACATTGCCCTCTGCTTCACTATGTCATGGGAAGAACATGAACAAGGAACAACTGTGCTTGGCTTCAAGCTCACCTTTTCCAGGTAGAGCAAACCGCTGGATTCTGGAAAAGAGGCTTTGGATCAAGAATTTGTGGCTAAAAGGGTAACAAATACCCTCGTCCCTCTTGAACATTGTTTAATAACTTTTGTAGGGAGGAAACCATCCACTAAAGTTTCTTTCCATATGCAAAATCATTTGGTTACTTACTGCCTTGCCTATGAAATTGTCAAATGTATAGAATTTTTATTATCTTGATTTATTATTTGGGGGCTGTCTTTCCTATAATTACTGCCCAGAGGACTGTCGTCTTCTGACTGGGGTCTGTACCTTTTTGAATGAAGGGATTATGTGAAAATACTAATGGGAATGGGAAACACAAGGAAGAGATAAACTCCTTGGACTTGTATTTATATATACATATATACATAGATATTCTATATATATATATATATTGAAGCTATTTAAATGATTTTGCAATTATTTGTATATAAAAGTAAATGAGGAAATTTGACAAACATTTTGTAATACTCTTATTATTTGGTAACACAGGAGTATGTGCATATGGAGAGAGTAGAACGCCCTACTGGGTTGCTTGTCTGTGGTCTGATTGTTCTGTGCATCTGAAGATATCTTTTCCAGTGCTGGGTTTTTGTTGTGCTTTGGTGGTGGTTTTTTTATGATGGCTAGGTACGAAAAAGAGAAGTCGAGATACGGTATGTATGATTTGCCACCTGATATGACTTAGATTAATCCTTACAAATAGATCCAGTTCCGGTTGGATACCCATGCATCTATGAACTTATATTCCTAGCAGGAACTTACACTGACACAGTGAGAGCAACTATAGGATCTGATAATTTGTCATTATTGGTAACACTCAAGTCCTACATCTATAAGGAAGAGAAGGACTTTTAGTCCTTTGCATGCTTGCTTTACTTCAAAGTCTGTAGAGACACTAATTTATATATTCTTCTGCCCCTCCTCCTCTCATTCTGGGCTATGCTGGATTTCCTCAGTCTTACTCTCTACGGTGAAGCTGTAGGAGCTTCTCTGTTCTGCTCAAGTTGGTATTTTCTTTTATGGGGTTTTTCTTCCGTAAACAAGGCATTTTGGTGCTGCAAAGGTTCTTGGTTCCCCTGAGACATCTCTGGCTGTGAGAAGATCCAGACTCAGGGAAGAGGTATGTAGCCCGCAGGTACATGTTTTGCACGATTCCTGTGTGGCCAGCCTGTATTAACAGTCCGAAGGCTCAGGGACAATACCCTCGGGAGCAGGTTTTGTCTGCAGTGGGCTTGCGTACACCAGGAAATTCTTTTTCACTGAAAGGGTGGTTGATAGCTGGAATAGTCTTCCAATTCAGGTTATTGAGGCCAGCAGCGTGCCTGATTTTAAGGCCAAATGGGATAGACACGTGGGATCTATTCACAGAGAAAGGTAGGGGAGGGTCATTGGGGTGGGCAGACTAGATGGGCTGTGGCCCTTATCAGCCATCTATTTTCTATGTTGTGCAGCTTCCATGTTGGTTTTGTACCAGGATCGGAATCGACTGCATTCCTTATCCCATGACATCGTGCGGACTCTGGTGGGGGTCTGAGGGTCCATTCCCATGGGGAGGGGTACTAGACCACAGTCTGAAGAAACAAGCTGGTTTCACTTTGGCAGGCTTGTCTGAGGTAGAGAGTTGCGTGGGGATAGAAATACCACCCGTCCCCGCGAAGAATCCCACCCATCCCCCCTAAAAGTTGCCTGTCCCCATAAAAAGCAGCAATTACTACAGAAAGTTTTGATTTTTTTTTAAAGCCTTTATTTAAATCAACAATAAAATGCAATATTTTTAACACCCCCTTTCTTTTTTAATAAGGTGCTCGGCAGGAGTCAGGCACTTAAAAAGACCTGGTTTTGCCCCTCTGGCGTGCATGGTAAAAATCAGAGCGGTATAACTGATGCCATGGGAAAAGCCAACCAAAGAAGTTGATCCACTCCTGGCTTTTCCCATGGCATCAGTTATACCGCTCTGATTTTTACCATGCACGCCAGAGAGGCAAAACCAGGTCTTTTTAAGTGCCCGACTCCTGCCGAGCACCTTCACCACTTTACCCGGTAAAGGACCTATTTTACCCCGTTACGAGAAGCTAAGGGGGGGAGAAGAAGGTCAGAAGACAGGAGAAGACGGTCAATGCAACAACCGCCGTCCTTCCGTAACAGAAGCAGCATTCCAACCCTTCCCCTGCACAGGACTCACCTGGCCAAGAACGCCGAGGCTGTGAAGAGACACAGAAGCAAGCAGCGTTCCAGTCTGGAGCTCATCACGCAGGCAGTAAGCTCAGCACAGGCACACATTGGTTCAGCTGCAGGACAATGGGCCAATCACAAATGACCTTAGAACTATAAGTTTGTTTGTGATTGGCCGTTGTGCTGCAGCTTACTGTGTGCCTGTGCTGAGCTTACTGCCTACGTGATGAGCATCATGCCTAAGTGACATGCTGTTGATTCATCGGGACTGAGATGGAGTGCAGCGCTGGACTGGAAATAAGGTAGGCCTTGAGTCGGGAAGATAGGAACCCCAGTTCCATACCTGTGGAAGTCCTGTGGGCCTGGGAGAAGTCCCCATGGGAGTCGTGTTGATCTGTGTGTGTGTGGGGGGGGGGGGGGGGGGGATTCCTGTTCCTGTTCCTGTGCAGACCTCTAGTCTGAGGCAGAAATCTCATACCTCTGGTTAGAGGGGTTTCGTTAAAAGTTAATTTTAGAGGTTTCTGAAGCTATTGACAGTGTTCCCCACCTCCAAGAACTATTTCCCTGAATTTTTTGTGTTTCATTTTTACCTCCATGGATTGTTTTAGGCTCTTAAAATCACTATCATGGTGGCCATCTTGGATTTCCTGATTTGATTTTAAAAACCTCCATCTGCCTCAAAACCCCTGGGTTTTGGTTGTTGTTTTTTTTTTTTTTTAATTAAAAAGGGCATAGATGGACTTCTCAGATGAAGAATCTTTGGATTCATGCCAGACTTGTGGCGGATGCCTGTCTGAGGGAGGGGTCATTGTTCCATGTGATGTGAGGGGGAGCAGGAGCTTTGGGCTTCACCCCTCCTCATATCTCTGAGGAGTTTGGAGCCCATATAGAACATTTCCTGGGCCAGAAATTTCAGCTGGAGCTAGAAAATGGAGAGTTTGTGTCCCCAGTGAAGCACAGCTGCGTGCTGGTGGATAAACCCCAGAGGGCACCACAGGAGATCCTGCCAAATCCCTCCAGTCGACCTGGACAGTGCTTTGTTCCCAAATTCATACATATGATATAATGAAGCTTTTTTAAGCTCAAAAGCCAGCCTGGCTCCTCAGGGGTCTCGGTGAGAAAGGCGCATGAGCTTCTCCCCATGAAGGGCATGGGATCCCTTAATTAAAGCCATGCTCAAGTGTTGGGAACCCAGGCATTGCAGGATTCGAATAAAGATGGTTCAGAGTCCATGCCTCTGCTTTCGCAATCGGAGGCCATCTGTGCTTGGAGAATCAGCTTGATGGGCTAGACCATGATCAGGTGGCAGCTCTGGATCTTGGAGAGGACCTGATGATGCGCAGGCTGTTCAAGCCATCTGCACTGCAGGGAATCATAGGATCCATCATAACTTGTTATGCGATGCTTTCCCTCACATCCAGACATTACCAGGATGCTAATTGACCACTGGGAGGCCACTGAGAGGTAACCAAGTCTATGACAAAGCTTGCCTAATGGATGCTGAGTTCCAGCAGCTGTTTAATACACCAGAGGTGGATTCCCTAGTGATGCAAATTTCTAAATGTACCTCCCTTCCCAGTGAGGGTAGAGTGGCTCTAAAGGACTCCCAGGGCCGCAAACTGGAATTTGTCAAGAGACAATTTGAGGACACGGCGCTCAGCCTAAAAGTGGCAGCAGTGGCATCATTAGAAACATAGAAAATGATGGCAGAAAAGGGCCACGGCCCATCCAGTCTGCCCACACTAATGACCCACCCCCTAACTACGCCCATGAAGTGATCCCACTGCCAATCCCATCTTTTCTTAAAGTCTGGCACGCTGCTGGTCTCAATTGCCTGTTGCGGAAGATTATTCCAGTGATCAACCACCCTTTCGGTGAAGAAATATTTTCTGGTGTCAACATGGAATTTCCCTCCCCTGATTCTCAATGGATGCCCTCTAGTTGCCGTGGGTCCTTTAAGAAAAAAGAGATCTTCTTCTGCCTCGATACGGCCCGTGACATATTTGAACGTCTCGATCATGTCTCCCCTCTCTCTGCGTTCAAGTAAGTATAGCTGCAACTTACCCAGCCGTTCCTCATACGGAAGATCCTTGAGTCCTGCGACCATCCAGATTTGCAAATTGGATAACTTTTAAATTGTTGATGCTGGTTGCACAGGTTTCATTTCACCTCGCTAAGCATTGCAAAATCTTATTAATCATGTTTTTTGTTGAGCAGAACAGACTTGTGTTGTCTTGGGGAGAATTCCCATGTCCCTTCTCTCTTTGTACACATTCTAGGGTTGACTAACTATTTTGATACAGACAGAAAATCTAGCACAGCCCAGAGTGAGAGGAGAAGGAGTAGAAGAATATGTAAATTAGTCTCTTGACAGACTTCACAATAAAGGTGGGTAATTGATCAAGACTGATCTTCCTGTGAACCTAATCTTCCAATGTGTGCTAATGATGCCACCCCTTTTGATGTGCAAGAACTGCTGTAGTTCAACTGTTTACACTTACTGTGTCTATAAACTAATGCACAGTTCAGTATTGAAAAATATCCTGTGATGCAACAAGGGATGCTAAATATTTGTTTGCATGTGCAAAACTGATTTCTGGTCACATTCTTTTTAAGTGTACCAGAAACTTTCCACTTATGAATGTTCTCCTATTAGAGACAAACCAGACACAGGAAAGAGAAACCAGTGCAAGAAGGTTGATCTATAAAGATGGTATTCATCAAACAAAAAACCCTAACTACTCACCATGGTCATTTCTGGTATTTTCTGTTTGAATACAAGCATCTTTGAAGATCAACCCCCTTGAATTGTTTTCTCTTTCACAATTTTTACTGATCTAGTTTTGTGGGGGGTGGGGGTTGTTGTGGACCTTTGCTTCACATTTTGCCATCCTATTGGAGACAATCCTGGTTTGTATTGGAAATTTTCAACAGTTTGTCTGTATTGCTCCTGCTTGAGTACCTTGCGTGCAGTTCTGTGTCTTGGCCCACATCATCAATGGCATATCATTTCTGGCTGGGATTCCCTGCAGGTAGCTGTCCATTCCAAAAGTTTGTCTACCCTGTGAAAAATGTTCATCTATATTTTGTTACCTGTTCAAATTGTTTTCAAATAGATTTTTCATTCTATTTCATGTCTGTTTTTGATGAAACTTCCAAAAGGGAGCTGCATTAGTCTCTAGCAAAAAAAAAAAAAAAATGAGGCTGGCGGCAATTTATTAAGGCATGAGCTTTTGAGAACCAACCACTTATCCAGGACATACATCTGCACAAATATTTATTTTCTTAATACTAAATGTGTAATAATTGTAGAGTCCTTCCCTAGTGCCCTCATGATGCAGTTGAGAGGCCTGCACTAATTGATAGAGAAGGTTGAGTATACTGTTATAAACTGAATAGGCTAAATAAAATAGATATAGAATGGTGCAACACATTAGAAATAAATATTTAAGGATCTCAAAGTTATTGATATTTACTGTTTCATTAGCGCCCAATGGCTAAAACCATCATTACATTACTTCAAAGGAATTTTATGTCTTTTATGAAAGTTATCATAGGACTCCAAGATTTTATTTACTTTGCCACATTATCTGGAGTGTGGAGGTGAAGGCAGGGGTTTTGTTGATCCTTGCTCTGGGTTTGTGCTTATAAAATGACAACTGTACACAATATTGTTTCTTTTTATACTTTAATAAAATAAAATAAGTTAAAAATAAAATCATAACTCTTTGAGGTTTAGGTGGAAGGGAACAGGACTGGGGCAAATCATTTTCCTGCCTCATTCTCTACGCTTACTCTTAACGATAAAAGGGCAGATTCTAGAGATGCCATCAGGAAGTGTCATTTTTTGGCCAGATGCTTCACCCGCTCCACCACGAAAAGAAGGTGTTCCTGAAAGCGCAATTCAGCAAGCAGGGCCGTGGAAGCCTTGCACAGTTATGGAGCCACAACCAGCGCGGGGCAGTTATCATCAATGCTAAAGTCCCTCGTCGAGGGCTGCTATCCAGCTGGGTTTTCAGGATTTCCCCAATGAATATGCATGAAATTTATTTGCATGCACTACTTTCATTGTATGCTAATAGAGCTCATGCAAATTCATTGAGGAAATCCTGAAAACCTGACTGGATTGCAGCCCTTGAGGAGGGACTTTGACACCCCTGCCCTAGGGTTACTACTACCAGAAAAAGGAGGATGGATTAAGGAATCCGGGTTTTACTTCCATTGACAGCAATTTTTATCCTTTGTATAAATATTGATTGATTATAAGTGCTTGGTTGATTATCATTATTTGTATAGAAAGTGTATTGCACTTTTTGTTGGCATTAAAAACTAAATAAAGTTTCATCACCCTGCCCTTTTTATTTGTTTATAAATTGTATTTAACTAGTTTATTTTTTTTTACCTTCTGTGTTTGGTTTGATTAATGTTTTTCTTTTTACACCAATTTTATTATTATTTGTAAATCGCATTTAATTACGATTTTGCGAACAAATCAAATTTTTATTAAACTTGAAAAAAAAAAAAAAAACCCTCTCTTTTTCTAGAGCCATAAGGTAACCCTACCCCGCACTCCTTTCCTTTTCTACAGCAAGCTGAAGCAAGGTCCAGGAGTGTGACCGGTAACCTCTGGCTCTGCTGCCCTAAGAACTTTGCTTTAAAACCCCTCGGAGGCAGCTCATAAGTGTTTAGGTCCCTCGGTCTTAGCGTCTCCAGGCAAAGCGGAAGAAGCAGACGCTTAGCAACGCAAACCCCGCCTTCCCCCCCCCCCCCCCCCCAGATCGGCATCTCTTCCTCGGTCCTAGCGTCTCCAAGGCGCGGCGCGAGGCAAAGCGGAAGAAGGAGACGCTTAGCAACGCAAACCCCGCCTTCCCCCCAGTTCGGCATCTCTTCCTCGGTCCTAGCGTCTCCAAGGCGCGGCGCGAGGCAAAGCGGAAGAAGGAGACGCTTAGCAACGCAAACCCCGCCTTCCCCCCAGTCCGGCGTCTCTTCCTCACTCTCAGCGTCTCCAAGGTGCGACGCGGGGCAAAGCGGCAGAAGCTTAGCAACGCAAACCCCGCCTTCCCCCCACTCCGGCGTCTCTTCCTCTTCTAATTCATAGCCGAAGTCGCCCGTGAGTGACAGCTCGCGCTGTTTCCCCTTCCGGCGTCCCGCCCCCCCTTCCACGACTTCCTGTTTCCGGCGAGCCCAGAGGAAGACGTTCTTCGCGCGAGCGGGCACGGGCGACCCTCAACCATGAATTGGAAGGTAGGGAAGGGGGAGGGGGTTGTTTGAGGTGGTGGCGGCGGTTCCAATTGCGTGTGACGTGATAGCTTCGGTTGTTGTTCTGAAGGTTTCAGCTTGTGATGGGCCGAACCTCTCGCCAGAACTTTCTCGGAATGTATCGCGACGCGGCCCAAGTCTTCTGCGGCTCTCTTTAGCTTATTAAGTGGAAACCGTGACGAGTGTTTTTAGAGTTGCATTGCCTAAACCCCTCCTCCTGTTTGTTTGGTGTTTTGGTTTTTTGTTTGTTTGTTTTCTGGTTTTAGGACTTATGGTACAAACCCCCCCCCCCCCCTAACAACAGATTTTAAGCTTTCCATTTAACAGGGAGATTCTTTCGTTTCTGATTAAAGATTCTGCAACTCTTGTGCATTTTTGTTATACTTTACGTTTACTTTAGTCAATTAGTACCCTGTTTCCCCGAAAATAAGACAGTGTCTTAAATTAATTTTGAGGAAAAAAAACTCACATTAGGGCTTATTGGGGAGGGGGTCTTATTTTTTTTTCATGTACAACAATCCCTTCCTTTCTTCCACCCCCAATTCTTCCTCTTTCCTTCCCCCCCTCCCCCCTTGTGCAGCATCTTTCCTCCCCTCTCACCAATCCCCTTGTGCAGCATCTTTCCCTCCCTCCCATTCCCCTGTGCAGCAGAACCCCACCCACTGTGAGACTGACATACCTCCGCTCCGAGGCCTCCAAAAAAGACAGCAGTGACAGCAGCACGCTGAACGGGCTGCTTTGAGGCCTTCCCTTTGCCATATCACTGATGATGTCATCATTGATGCGGCAGGGGGAAGGCCTCAAAGCAGCCCTGCCACCGTTGCTGCTTTAGGAAGTCTCAGAGTGGAGGTGGGTCAGGTCTTACCGGGGTGGGGGGGGGGAGGATCACTGAATTGACAAGTCCGATTTTTTTTTGGTGTAATGAATTGGGCAACACTAGTGTCGGGGATAGAGTCGAGGAGTGTTGGGGGGTTTCAGGGTTCGATTTTAACTAGAGCTTATTTTGGGGGTAGGGCTTATATTAGGAGCATCTTTAAAAATCATACTAGGGCTTATTTTCAGGGAAACCAGGTATACGTTCTATTTTATGTATATAGTACATTGTATTAAGTTATTTGATTTCCTTTGTTTTTGATTGATATGTGTGTATACACTTCTCCCTTGGTATTTGCGGTGGATAGGGGCAGAGCCGGACAGTGAATTGAGAAAAACCGCGAATAACTTCTCGTCTGGCTCTGACCTACCCCCGCCTCTCTCTAGCCTTCCTCCCGGCATCCTGGCCTTACCTGGTGGTCTAGCAGGCTTTCAGGGCAGGAGCGATCTTCCTATGCTCTTGCCCCGTGCAGATCGCCAGTAGGAAATGATTGCCTTGAGTTCTCTCGAGACTACGACGTGAGCTCACGGCAGCCATTTCTTATTAGCGATCTACACGGGACAGGAGCGTAGGAAGATCGCTCCTGCCCCTAAAGCCTGCTAGACCACCAGGTAAGACCAGGATGCTGGGAGGTAGGCTGGAGAGAGGCGGGAATGTCATAAACTATGGGGGAGGTCCCCCCAAAAAAATCACAAATATGTGAAACTGTGAGTGTCGAAACTGCGAATGGGGAGGGGGAAGTATAAGACACATTTACCTGAAAGTAATTAGCCTTGACCTACAACTAAAAAGGCTGAATTTGGAATTCAGAATGATACATGGTGGCATAGCATATATGAAGTATAGTGTTCTGTGTATGTTGTAATAGTTTAAAATGGAAAAATCTGTTTTACTCTTGGGATCTTGCGACGTGTATTGGCCACTGTAGGAAATGGGACACTGAATATGATAGACCTGTGGTCTTTCCCAGTATGGCAACACTAAAGTTCTCATGAGGAGCTGAATACTGGGGAGGCAATGCAGGATGTTTGGGGAGGGAAATGAGGAAGGGATGCTAACATTTTTGGGGCAAGGGAGAGTGATACTGCACCCTGGGAAGGGTAAAGTAAAAATAGAAAGAGAAGATGCTGGAGACTCGAGGAGAGTCTACCAGAGGAGTGCATAGGGAGCAAGTAGTGAAGTGGAAAACCTGGACAATGGAGGGGAGAGGAATGTCATATTTGAAGGCTTGCCTATGGCATAAGATACTGTTGGTCTAACCCTGCACAAACAAGTTATTCCATTTTAAGCTATGCTGCTTATCCTAATGATAAGCAATGGATTTTCCCAAGTCCATCTTAATGGTGTATGGATTTTTCTTTTAGGAAGTTATCCAATCTCCTCTCTTCTTATTTGTGCTGTTTTGTTTTAGAGCGTTACTGCTGTCGCTGTCACTAGGTCAGCACTAAAGCAGAGTGAGAGCATTTTAGAGTCCATCCTCTCTGAATTTCCTGTTTGGAGGAGGTGAGATGCAGCAGACCTCCATGCCGTTCAAAGATAGCACAGGCAAATTTAAATTAGCAACTCTCTAGTCTTTAGAGCAGAAGCTAAGTCAGTTGTATTACTATTCACCCTTGCAGTTCATAAACAGAAATACAAAATAAGAAAAACAAGCCATGCATGATGCAACAAATCTAGAATCCAGAAATACATTGGAACATGGTCCAGTGCAGCAAGAAAAGATTGGAATCCAGGTGCCCACTGGAATAAGAATCCGTTACAGGAAACTGGACAAGAGATAAGATATTAGACATTAAGAGGAAGATTCTCTAGTATTGGCGGTAAAATTTTATGGGCCGCTATCATGGCCGTAAATATAATGATTTAAAAAAAGACGATTCATTTTCGATAAACCATGCATGCAAATTAGGTTCATCAAATTTACATGAGATGAAATGCTGGTGATAGCGATCAGCATATGCATAGAATAGAGTCTATTCTCAAAGTCCCTCCTTGATGGCCGCAATCCAGTCGGGTTTTCAGGATTTCACCAATGAATATGCATGAGATCTTTGTGCATGCACTGCTTTTAAAGCATGTTCATTGGGGAAATCCTGAAAACCCGACTGGATTGCGGCCCTCAAGGAGGGACTTTGAGATCCCTGGAATAAACCATGGTAAGAGGCATCCATGTGCTGGGAAAAGTTGTGTCATAGACACATATATCATGTGCATACCTTATTGGCGCACAATGTATGCACACGTCATAGGCGCATGTCACATGCGGCTGTAGCAGGCGCACGTGTCGCAAAAGAGGTAAAAGCCCGGTGCTTTTAAGGTGATTTCCTTTTTGTGTTGACTTCTGGTATATTTTATCTTTAAATTTTATGATGAGTCACAGCCAGAAACACACCTGCGATGCATTTTGCACAGTACCGTGCCAGTGCCCCCCATACCAGATGGTAATTTTTGGTCGTCAAAAGCTGGCACTGCGCTTGAAGAATCACCTGGAGTCCTTTTAAATATTGGTGAGCCAATTTTACTATCACTTTAATATTTATGACTTCATAATACATTTGCATGGCAGAGTTGGAGTCTGCCAGGAAGCTCAGAAAAGACCATGGTGAGCCGTTCTGATAATTAGCCAGAAAAATACTGCCACCCTAAACCAATTGAAGCTGGTTTACTGACCAACGTTAAAGGCATGGTAAGTTTTGAGAATTCTCCCCAAGATAAAAGACACAATGCACAGTGCAATGACTTGGCATAAAATCCGGCTAAACACATGATGCCAATTCTCTCGCTGCGAAGAACCCCATGCTGCTGGTGAACATCCCCCCTACTCCGGAATGGCGGCAACCCCCCCTGCCATAGAACACTTCCCCCCGCCTCCGACACCACTCTACTCCCCCTTACTTCCAAATAGATGCATGGAGGGATGTGATCCCCCCCTGCCTTAGAACACATCTCCCCCGCCCCGGGCCTCCCCTTTACTTCCAAATAGATGCACGGAGGGACATGGATTCCCTCCTCCTAGCTGACCAGCGTCTTTGAAAATGGGCCTTCCCTCCCCGGGAATGCACTGGGGAGGGGCTTGAGACTCTGATTGGCCCATGGGAGGGGCCTTATCCAACTTGGGCCAATCAGAGCCTCAGACCTCTCCCCGGATGCACCATGATGGGGCCTAAGACTCTAATGGTGCCTAAGGTCCCTCCTATGCATCCGGGCCAATCAGAGCTTTAGGCCCCTTCATGGTGCATCCGGGGAAGGACCTGAGGCTCTGATTGGCCCAGGTTGTATAAGGCCCCTCCCATGGAAGGCCCATTTTCAAAGCTAGAAGGAGGGAGTCCACTTCCCTCTGTGCATCTGTTTGGAAGTAAGGGGGAAGGGGATGAGGTGTCAGAGGTGGGGGGGAATGTGTTCTATGGTGAAGTGGGGTTCGCCGCCGTTCAAAATACCATTTTCATCTAACATTTTAGTGATGGAAGAGTAGTTCTGTCTATAGTATTCCTTGGAGTCATGATGCTGTATCAGCTTAGTTTACTGAATCAAAATAGAGCATAATCATGAAGACGGTGCAAAGCATCTGAAATAGCTTGGATCACTGGTGGGGAAGAGAAAAAAAATTAGGGGTGTTGTTATTTATTTCCCATTTTTGGGGTTTGGATTATTTCTTTGTGAAAATTTGAAATCTGAGTTTGGGATGGGGGAGATCACTAATTTGGAGGATCCTATATTCAGTAATCTCTTAAGTTTTCTTAAACTATGCTTTAATGTGCCTACTTCGTAGGCTTTCTCTCATTGGTTTCTCTATCCTCGTGGTCTTGTTTTTTATTTCTTTAATTTTCTTGCGTCAGGGTATGTAATATTGCTCTTTTTACTTGTTTTTAATATTTCTAACCCAATTGTAGGTGGAAAGAATTATACAAAATGGGAAAAGAAATGTCTGGGAGTAAACTAACTCAGCACGGCTCCCCACTTTAGAAACTGCTATCGCAGTTTCGTAAAAGGATGCCCAAATGTGATTATTATATGAGCATATTAGGGAATTTCTCCTTTTAGACTCCCCCGCTTCCAAAAACTGTCCCTTCTGCAACTGTCTCAACCCCCTTGTTTTGTTTTAGATTTCTTATCAAGATTCCTAATGCTTGATTTTATTTCAAGAAAATGTAATAAGAACAAAAAAAACCCAAATTCCTTTTTACAGGAAGAAGAGGATTTACAATATGAAGAGGAAATCCTTCGCAATCCATTTTCTGTGAAATGCTGGATTCGTTACATTGAGTTTAAACAGAATGCTCCCCACAGTGTGCTGAATCTGATTTATGAGAGAGCCCTCAAGGAACTGCCAGGAAGGTACAAAACACACTTTCTGCCTCCTTCTCTTTCTCCTGCTCCCCATTGAAGACATTTGAGTACAAATGCATGAAGGAAGGGCAGCATGTTTCCTGACTGCAGCTTTTCTCTCCTCTGACCATAGGATCTAGAGCAGCGGTCCCCAACCTTGTCCTGGAGGACCACCAGGCCAATTGGGTTTTAAGGCTAGCCCTAATGAATATGCATGGAGCTGTCACTTCCATTATATGCAAATCTCTCTCATGCATATTCATTAGAGCTAGCCTGAAAACCCAATTGGCCTGGTGGTCCTCCAGGACAGGGTTGGGGACCACTGATCTAGAGCAAACTGTTTATATTTTCTCAGGTCTATCAAAGGAAATACAATAAATATGAACATGTGTAAATTTGTAAAAAAAAATAAGTGAATCTTATGTCTTTATTTTTTCTGCCATTCTTCTACTCCTCTTGTACTCTCTCACTGATTATAGAGGCAAGGGCAGGGATGAATTTGGTAATCTCTATGAAGGTAGATGGGCCAACAGCATAACATTAAATGGATTACTGGAAGTGTTGAAAATCCTTAGAACTTTAAACAGAGAACCTAACTATTTCCACTGTTATACTATTTAGCCATTCATACCTAAAAGCATAAGGGGCTTATAATCAAAAAATAAACACTTCGCAAAAACATCATAAGTTGGCACTTGGACGTCCTAATTGCCAGAAAGTCCAAGTGCTGATTTTCAAAGCTGACTTTCTGGACGTCTAGTGAGGCGTTTTTCCCGCTGTGTGTCCAGAGGTCTAAGGGGCATTTTGGGAGACGTGCTATAGGGCTTTGGGCGGGTTAGACTTGAACGTCGTGTGATAATCCCAGGCCATCCTAGACGAAACTTAGATGTTTTGGGCTAGATCTGTTTTAGAAGCATCTAAATGCCACAAAGGTACCCAAACTTACAAGATGATCACTGGAGTGATTAAGTAATGACCCCCCAACACTCCCACAGTGGTCACTAATCCCCACCCACCCACCCACCCCACAAAATTCTGAATGAAACAGTACATACCTATCTCTAGAACAGCAGCACTTAGTATGGGAAAGCTTAGTCCAATGTCACATATGTGTCTTAAGTACCCAAATGGGTGGACTAGTGAACCATAGAGAGGAGGAGCCAGACCCATAAGACACTAACCACAACATCTATAGTTTTAATTATGAGCTCATCATACCCACCAAAATCCTACTGTACTGACATATAGGTGCCACCTGCAGCCATAAAGACTCTTGGGATGGTAGACAGGTGGGAATAGTAGGTTTTGAGGGAGTTTTGGAGGGTTCACCACAAATTATAAGTAAGATATACCGTATTTTCACTCATATACCGCGCACCCATGTAAAACGCGCACACGGGTATAGCGCGCGGGAAACTGTAATTTATGTAAAGAAATTTTTATATACCGCGCAAACCCATATACCGCGCATGCCGCCCCGACTCTCCTTTCGCCCGCCCCGACTCTCCTCTGGCCGCCCCGACTCTCCTCTCCCCCTTGAAGTCCTGTCCCCACCCTAAAAGCCTGATTCCCCCCCCCCGACATCCGATTCACCCCGCAGGACCGCTCGCATCCCCCCCCCCGACGTCCGATTCACCCCCCCCCCCGCAGGACCGCTCACACCCCCACCCCGAAGGACAGAGAAAGGGCGGAACCGCCGGAAGAGGAAGCAGCGCAGACGCAGGGCTCACAGAAGGCCCAGGACCGCCGGCAGAGGAAGCAGCAGGAGAACGGTAGGAGCTTCTCCATGATGGGGGGGGGGTGGGGAGGCTGTGGGGGTGCGAGCGGTCCTTCGGGGTGGGGGTGCAAGCGGTCCTGCGGGGGGGGGGGGTGAATCGGACGTCGGGGGGTGGTGCGAGCGGTCCTGCGGGGTGAATCGGACGTCGGGAGGGGGGAACTATTGTAAAACATTGTAAAACGCGCTCACGCATATAACGCGCAAGGTTATGCACGGTTTGTAAAAATCGTGTATAACGCACGCGTTATATGCGTGAAAATGCGGTATATCTGGCATCCTTCATGTCAAGTTCATAGCAGTGCCCTCTAAGATGTCCAACTGCTCTGTTTTCATGTCCATGTTACCAAGTATTTACAATGCTGGCCCCTCCCACGTCCAAATG
This sequence comes from Geotrypetes seraphini, assembly GCF_902459505.1. Taxonomy (NCBI): domain Eukaryota; kingdom Metazoa; phylum Chordata; class Amphibia; order Gymnophiona; family Dermophiidae; genus Geotrypetes; species Geotrypetes seraphini. The sequence continues at coordinate 111,800,980 of NC_047095.1, read as the reverse complement.
GTCTGGATCTGGACATTTTCAACTTAGCCTTTTCTTGGTTGAAAATGGGGTATAAAGTTAGGTATTCTAAGGATTGGTCGTCCTGTCGGCTTAGACATCCAAGTAGCCATACAACATATTACCAGCAATTGGAAAGATTGAAGTAGATTAAGTTATACACTCTGGTGGAATTCGCCAAGCCATATTTATAAAATGGAAAGAGTTATTGCCACACAAAAGGGTAGTTATAATAATTTTAAAAGGGTTTGGGGGCCATTAACAAATTTTTGCAATGATTAGACACCTTTATTCATAGAAAATACATTTATGCATAGGGGGGAGGGAGGGTATTAAGTTATATTATGGATGATCAATAGTTAATATTGATATGAATCTTTTGATTATAATATTGGTGGGGAGGAGGGAGGGTGGGAAGGGTATAAATGTGTTTTTAGATGTGATTTAAAGAATTGTAAGAGATGTATATATGATATCAATGTTACTATATTATGATCTTAATATTGGATGGAGTGATGAATAAAGATTTTCGTAATTCTTGGTGGGTGGGGGGGGAATAAATTTTTCTTGTTGAGATTTTAATTGAAAGTTGTTTAAGTGACATGTATAATTTTTAAATGTTGTAATATTGAACACTTTTTATAAGATGAAAAATGAATAAAGATCTTGGGAAAAAAAAAAAGACGTCCAAGTAGTCAATTTTCAGAAAAACTTTTTTGGGATGTCTGTTAGTTCGACTTTTAAAAATGGATGTTTCTGTGCTTCCAACTTTGGACGTTTTCTAAAATGACCTATTTTAGTAGCTAAACTTTGCTGCTGTAAGGCTAAGCTCACCTCAAACACCTCAGCAAACTGTTTGGTAGTGCTTTGATCCAACCTTCTGCCTCATAATGGTTCTCATGAACTGTTCAGCTATTATTGTGGAACAAAAAAATTAGAATGACAAAAATCTTGATGGCATTGGGGTTGGGTAACATAGCAAATGGAAGAGGTGCCAAAGCCCAAATTTCTGCCCCGACATGACTTGGCAGTGTAGTAAATGGAGAATCCAGGTTGTGCTTGGCAGCTGGTAGAAGAGTACCTGGGAGAAAGGTGAGAGCTGGGAATCGAGGAAGATAACAACACTGAGAAAGCAAAGGGAGGTAAATTCTAGGAAATGCAGCAAAGAGGAAGGGAAGGAGAAGAGAATCATAGGAAAGATTGTTTAAAACCAAACAGTCTAATTCACCGGCATTCATTAATAAACTTCTTATTCCTTATGCTCTTACCCGGACTCTCCGATCCATCACCTAAAGTCAGCTTTCAGTCCCGTCTATACGTGAAATATTTCTTGACGCAACTCGTAAAACTATCTTCTCTGTCATTGCTCCCATTATATGGAACGCCCTTCCGTCGGATCTTAGACTAGAAACATCTCTTGAAAAGTTCAAATCTAAACTAAAAACACTTCTCTTAAAAGACCCCTACACATTCTGACTTTTTCCATTTCAATAAGAGCCTAATCAGCTTCCATGCAGTTGGTAATACTGAATTTTAAAACGCTTCTTTTGAAGCAAATCCTACCCTACCCTTGTGTTTCAATCCCCTTTCCTCTCTTCCCTCCCTCTTATGATTTTTTTTTCTCAATGTAATTAATCTCATACTTTTTTGCACTTATTCCTCTTGGTTCCAATAAGTCAACATATCCTGTCTCCCCCCCCCCCTCTTATTTTCTTTTTACATTTTTTATTCTTAATATTTTCTAATTGTAGATAAACAGTTTAGATATGTTTTTGCTAAATGGTATATCAAAGATTAATAAACTTGGAAATGTACAAGCAAGGGAGACAGTGGACTGTGCACAAGCATCCCTCCTACATATCCCCAGCCCACAAACACACCAACATTAGTGCACAGAACGTCTCCAAGTGCATGTGCACATGCATTCTCATTCTTACCCATGCCCCTACCTCACTTATGCACTCTGCACGTTCATCTCCACTCACATACCTATCTGCCCACAAGCCCGTCAAAGTAGAGGACTGATACTCAAGCTTCTCAAGAGGTGGGAAAAAAAGGGACCAGTTTGTAGAAGGGTCAGTAAATGAGAGGCAGGAAGCCACCAGGTCTGTGCTGCATTGAAGGATTGAAGGGGCCCTGTGCGAAATGTTATTCTTCGTTTATTTCTGTACTGGAGCATGTGGTGTAAATTAATTTGCATTTTCTCTTGCTATCTTTCAGCTATAAGTTATGGTATAATTATCTGAAGCAGCGTCGGAAGCAAGTGAAAGTCAGGTGCATCACAGATCCAGGCTATGAGGAAGTGAACAACTGCCATGAGAGGGCATTGGTGTTCATGCATAAGGTACTTCTAGGTTTTTACTATATTGAACCCAGTAGGAAAAGATGAGACAAAACCAAAAAGATATATATATAATCTCTCCCTTGAAAAGTTGTAACAGCAGCGAGTAGACAACAAAGTCCAATCAAATTGAAGTAAGAATATATAGTGATGGAGGGTCCTCAGTCTACACAACTCATGAAAAGGGGAAAATTGGTAAAACCCCTTAATTCAGAGTTGACGCTCAATAAACCCACAAGGGTAAATGTTGTGAAAACATCCCTGGACCCGTCCCATAAATATTTAATAAGTGAATCAAATGTGACAATGTTAAATAAATCTAATAAAAATAATCAAAAAGTGTTAAGTCGCTGCTGTACAATCATGAAAACAGCGTTCAAAAAAATCACCGCAACAAATGGTGTAATATAGCAATGCAGCTGGGAAAAAACAAATAAACACAGCACTTACCCTTTGGGAAGTGTAAAGTCAAAAACCCATTAACAGCTCTGTGTGATATTCAAGTCCAATGGGGCTTCATTTTGAAGGCCAAAGCCGCCTTCAGGAACTTCAGCGCTGCTTCACTGGAAAAGAAGTTGGTTCCAGCTGTAACAAAGTTTTTAACTTGCTTGTGGTTTTGCTGGAACAGAGTTACTGGTAGATATCCTGCAAACAGGAAGGTTGGATAGACTGGAGTGAGCTTGGATGGCAACTTCAGCATTTGGAACTTAGGACAATACCAGACTTTGTCTCTTTGATATTTCTAAGTCATAGCCTGTAAAGTCCACCTACTATTGTCCTAGGTTCCAAATGCTGAAGTTGCCGTCCAAGCTCACTCCAGCCTATCCAACCTTCCTGTTTACAGGATATCTACCGTAAAGTCTGGCCAGTAACATCCTCATGTTCCAAGTTAGTGGCGTTCCCATCGATGCTGTGCAAGCCTTAGTTCCTTAGTACTGGCCTTAGTTCCTTAGTACTGGCCTTAGTTCCTTCAATATATACCCATTATTTTCTGATTAGAGATTCTCTGTGTTCATCCCACGCTTGTTTGAACTCTGTCACCGTTTTCTTCTCTACCACCTCCCTCGGGAGCACATTCTACGCATCAGCCACCCTCTTCTATTATCAAAGTTTATGCCTCAGCACTTCCAGGACGTGAGGGCCGTACTATGGAAAAACAAAGAAATCTAATCTTCCATTTGTGAGTCGCACAAACCTATACAAGCTGAAGGCGACAAATACTGCAGGAGTGATGTACTTGATGACAAGTCTTTATTGAGATCAATAAACATTGTATAGATGTGCCAACAAATACGTCTTCCTCAGGGGTCTTGAGATAATATGATTGAACAGTGTTACTCTATGTAATTATGTCTGGCCTGGTGAATGAAAGTAAGAAAATGAAGTGGCATTATCAGGCCATGTGAGTGAGTGAACATGGAATTGTGAGCCATGTAAAGGTAGATTTGAAATGGTGAAGTACAAGCCCTTGCGATGTCTCACCGCTTTATACAGAGGGGATATCCATTGGAAGATATAGGGAATGGATACAACTGCTCCAAACTAGGCCTTTCATATGCTAAGATCTGGCTTCTTTGGGACACTATTCTCTGCCACCTTAGCCAGCGCACCATCTCAGGGTGGTGGTGGGGGAATAAGGAGTTATGTATCTGTCTTATTTTGCAGACTATTCTGGTATGGTTGTATCATTCTGCAGAACTTATGCTAATTGTAGGGCTGTGTCCCCTTTGCAGATGCCCCGGATCTGGCTGGATTACTGTCGGTTCCTTATGGATCAATGTAAGATCACCCGTAGTCGTCGGACATTTGACCGAGCCCTCCGAGCCCTCCCCATCACACAGCACCATCGCATTTGGCCGCTCTACCTAAAGTTTGTACGTCTCTATCCTTTGCCAGAGACTGCTGTGCGGGTCTACAGAAGGTACTTGAAGGTAAGAGAACAGCCAACAAGAGAAAACAAAGTAATACATAGGCATAAGAACTGCATAGTGGGGAGAATAAATGGAGGGACAATAGAGAGATAACTGGAACATGCTGATGGGGAGATAGCAGGAGCAATATGTAAACTACTAGTTGGCTTAATACACAGAGATATTTTTTTTGTAGAAACACAACAGGGCAGCATGAAAAGAAAATATTTTCAACATGTGCAGGAGTTAAACTATGGAACGGCCTTGTTGGCCAGATTCAAAAATGTGGAGAGAGGAATTCTTTTAGGAAAATGTTGAAGACTCAACTATTTGTTAATGCATTTTTCTGAGCAATTGATTTATGCTATATTGAATAGGTCTTTTTTATTTTCTTATTTTGTATAGATTTTTAATAGTTTATGTGAATCGTGTTGGATAAAAACGGTATAGAAATTTTAAAAATAAATAAATGTGTGATGCAGGGATAGGCAAACTACTTTGCCTGAAGGTCATATTGATGAATCTTAAATGGTGGGCCATTTCCCTGGCTCTTTGGTCAACAAGTGATGATAAGAAGCAGCACAAGTGGGAAGATGCTGATTCCATCAACACCTGGAAAACAAACCATTGCTCCTACTTATTGTAATACACCCTGCAATTACGAATGACATCTTGCTGACCTTCATATCATTCAGCAGTAGTAAATCAGTCTGTTAGCATGTCCACATAGCCAGTCTGTTATGATGCTGGCCACTCCCAAATGTCTGGTATATATAAAAGTATGTTGAGTTTTTGAGGAGTGTGGCAGGTGGCGTCCTTGAGACCATCTATTTCAAGAGGTTTTGGTTTTTCTTCAGGCCAGTTTGGACAAGGAATTTGCCCTAGTCTCCCTAAGATAGTGGCCATCTCTTGCTATAGGTACTTAGTGAGTGATCTCTGGCATCTCATCCAGATGATGTGAGATTCCTAACAGGCTATTAAGAGCTCTGAGCTGCATGGTTGTATTGGGATTGAATTGGGATGTGAACCTGGGATTACTGGTCTTATGTAGATGCCGTTTGAACCTCTTAGGGAGGCCTTGCTGAAGGATCTTATGTTGAAGATAATGTTTCTGGTACTATCTGTTTGACAAAAAGAATTTGGGAACTATTTGGAGCCTTTCCTATTTATTTCAAATACTCCTTCCTTTTCTCCATAAGGTGTAGTGGTGATCAAATCAGTCTATTTCACTCTCAGTGTGTTTTAAGAAGACAGTGGGGGGGATGGGGGGGGGTGTAAGTCAGCTTCATAAGTAAGATGTAGGGTGGACATTATGTTCTCTGAAAAAGACAGAAAAGAGTCATTGGTCTGTCTGATAGACTTCTTGTCTTGTTTAGTGGGGTTGGAAAAGGAGAGACTACTTATAAGGTGACATTGGCCCACTAGATTAAGGAGGCAATAAAACCTACATATATTATCAAGGAGCACTCTGATGCTGAAGGCTGACCCTCATGGAGCTTAGTTTTATTCCATCTCAAGAGATCTGCAAGGGAGCAAACATGATAATTGTTGAATTCCTTTGTACATCATTACAGATTGGATGTACACACTTTGGGGCTAGTATCTTGATGTCGAGCCTTTCTAGTTAACTGAATCAGAAGCCAAGGGACATGCCTCAATGACGAGACAAAAGCACACAACGAGGAGTCGTGAGGCCAAGATGTCAGAAGTTCAGCCAAGGGTGTATAGTTAAAAAAATCACGTTATTGGAGAATAATACACAATAGCTCAAAGACTCGACACTGGCAGTGTTTCGGAGTACGTACCTTTATCAAGAGTCTCAAAAGTAGGTACCATGAGCACACGCACTTGGGTCAAAGAGTTGAAAAGTCTGGAGAAAGCAAGGTAGAAACTAGTCTCCAGTTTTTCTGCAGACACTAGTTTCTACCTTGCTTTCACCAGACTTTTAAAGTGATTTTTTTTTAACTATACACCCTTGGCTGAACTTCTGACATCTTGTCCTCACGATTCCTCGTTGTGAGTCTTTCTAGTTCCCACCCTCAATGATTACTGCTTTTGCTACTTCCCAATTATCTAGACTCATCTGGGGGACAATAAGAAAGGGAAAATTTGATGTTACCTGCTAAATTTCCTTCATCAAGTCCTTCCAGATCAGTCCAGAATCCTCCCATTGGTGGAAGAAGAATTAAGGTAGAAAGAATCATTTCTGTGTAATGGCTGTGAGTGTACAACTATAGTCCCCCCCTCCCTCCCCCCCCCCAGCAACAGTACTTTAGACGTGTAAATAATGGCAAGGAATCTAGGGAACAACAATCTCAGAATCCAGAATTTCCCTCTAAGTATTTATCGATAAGCCACACAGATCAAATCGAAAAGTATTTAATTACGTACAATTCATTGATAGGCGATTATATCAAATTTTAATAATAAACTTGAATGTGCAAAACAAACTGCAAACATGAGTAAAGTTTCAGGATAGATTTGAAAATCCCTAATACAGACATTAGGATGATAAAATGAACAGCAATCTGATGAAATAGCACACACCCCTTACTGATAAAAGACACCTGGAAACCAGCTGTCAGTGATCATAGAACTTAAATTATTTTATACAACCTCAGTTTTTTGCTATCAGGTCCACGTAGGCAGCTGGAACACAAGCAGGCAGTAGTTATCTCCTGTGTTGATGTATCAGTGCATGTCATAGTCATTGTGATGATGTTGATGTGTTGATAAATTTCTTGATGTCCTGTACCTTTTTCAGATTCATCTTAAGTATAAGTCCTTATTAAGAGGCTGACTATGACCAAAAATGAAACTGGGATCCTACCACTGCAAACTGTTCCCCCGAGCCAACCAGCACCCTCCCCCCCAAAAAAAAAGAGAGCCCATTCTCTCCATGGGCAGCCCACCAACTTTGCCTCTCCCCCATAAACCCTCCCTGAATATATCTTTTAAAAGCTCTGTTGGTCTAGTGGCCATTCGGGGCAGGAGTTGCTCCTGTCCCCACAGGCTGTATTCTGAAAATGGCAACCTTGACGTCCTGCAGCTGCCATTTTGGAATTGGGAATGGCATGAGCAGGATATGATGTCAGGCTACTCATGCTGCAGGTCATGCTTTAGATTTAATGTTTATCCACAGTAATTTTGAGGTGAAATGTTTTTTTTATTGATGTAGTAGGTGAACATATACAAACCAGTATTGATAAAGTAAAACAATGCTGATTTGCTTGATTTCTTTGAATGTGTGATTAAACATGTGGATAAAGGTGAGCTGGTTGATGTAATGTATCTAGTCCTTCAGAAAGCTTTTGGCAGAGTTTCTCATGAGAGAAAATTAGAGTCAGGGGATAGGTGGCAAAGTTCAGTTGTGGATTAGGAATTGGTGATACTATTTTATTTGTTACATCTGGTTCATAGACAACCCCGCGAAAGACAAAGGCACGTGCCGACAACTGAGTGCAAGACGGAGGCGCGCGCTGAAGAAAATTACAGTTTTTAGGGACTCCGACGGGGTTTTTTATTGGGGAGCCCCCCCCAGGTTACTTAATATAGATCGTGCCGGCGTTGGGGGGGTTTGGGGGGTTATAACCCTCCACATTTTACTGTAAACTTAACTTTTTCCCTAAAAACAGGGAAAAAGTGAAGTTTTCAGTAAAATGTGGGGGGTTACAACCCCCAACGCCCCCACAACGTGGCGCGATCTCTATTAAGTAAAGTGGGGGGGTTCCCCCCCCCCCCCCCCCCCCCCCCCGTCGGAGCCGTAAAAACAGTAATTTTCTGTAGCGCGCACCTCCGCGCTGCGCTCAATTGTCTGCGCATGCCTTTGTCTCGGCGCGCTTTTGACCTGACACCGGTACATCTAAGAGATTAAAGAGTCAAATTTCAGCAAATAACAATAAACTTATGCTAATACTGACGGGGGTTGCCATTCAACATATTACTGGAAATTGGAAGGATTATACTAAACTTAATTATACCTTTTGATGGAATTCAGTCTGTCGTATTTATAAAATGGAGAGAGTGCTTGCTATACAGCAAGGAAATTATAACACTTTTAAAAAGATTTGGGGGCCACTGATTACATATTCTAATGACTAGACACTTTAAACACCTTTTTATTATATAGGAATATGATTAGTATGGGATTGGGATGTATGATATATGTTTTAATTGGTTGATTCCTAGTGGAAGGGATGGTGAGGGAGGGTTTCTTTTTTATGCTTTTGATAATAATATATAAGAATGTCAAGTGATTTGTAAGAATTCTCTGATTGAATATTATACACTTGTTGTAAGATATGAAAATGAATAAAGATTTAAAAAAAAAAAAAAAAAAAAGGAATTGGTGATCAGATAGAAAACAGAGGGCAGGGTTAAATGGTCATTTTTCTCAATGAAGGAGAGTAAACAGTGGAGTTTCGAAGGGTTCTCTACTAGGACCGGTGCTATTTAACTTATTTATAAATGTCTGCAAAATCCAAGAAAGTGATCAAAAGAGCAGATCAGCCAAAGCAAAGTCCAGTTATTTTTTTATTGTTGCAGAGACACAGAACACATAGAAGACCCGATAACGGCTTTGTTCTGCCTACGCAAGGGCTGCATCAGGGGCTCAGTAAAACTATAAAATGATAACAAAATACAATCGGTAAAATCATAATACAAAACCATTGTAAACATATAGAGAGAGCTAACAAGGGATTAGAAAAAAAAAGCATACATACCTACATCATTGTAGAAGTACAAGAAGAGTGGAACATACATCTTAAATAATAAAATGCTAGCCTGCGCATGCGCAGTAGCGAAACGTGTTCCCTGATCCCTTTTCTGTCGGGATGTGGCCGCACGACTGCGCATGCGCTAGATGGCGCATCGAGGAGTCATAATGCAGACCCGGAAGAGCGAAGGAAGCCTTACACTGAGCAACTGTATTTACACTGTGCAACGAGCCTCTGCAATGGTCCCGGGTTCCTCTCAGTCCACCCTTCTCGCGGTCTGGCTGGCTACCTTAGTCCTTTGCCGCCGCCGCCACCCCCTTCACTTCCCGCGGTCGACAAAACTCTTGCCTCCAGCAGCCGCTGCAGCACTGTAAACACGCTGTTTCGCGGCCTCTACTGCCTTCATTTGCTCTTCCGTTTCTCTGATGACGTCATCAGGGACACGGAAGAGCAAATCGGGGCAGTAGAGGCCGCGAAGCAGCGTGTTTACAGTGCTGCGGCGGCTGCTGGAGGCAAGAGGTTTGTCGACCGCGGGAAGGGGGTGGCGGTGGCAAGGGACTAGGGGAGCTGGCCAGACCGCGAGAAGATAAAATCGCGTGAGCCACGAAGAGACAGGGAGGAACTGGGAAGAAGGAAGAGGGAAAGGGGCCTGCTTTGGGGTAAGGGTGTGCTTGGAGGCAGACAGCTTTGCTTGGGGGGGAGACAGAAGGGGGACCACAGAGAGACAGGGAGGAACTGGAGCGGGAGAGGGAAAGGGGCCTGCTTTGGGGTAAGGGTGTGCTTGGAGGCAGACAGCTTTGCTTGGGGGGGAGACAGAAGGGGGACCACAGAGAGACAGGGAGGAACTGGAGCGGGAGAGGGAAAGGGGCCTGCTTTGGGGGAGGGGTGTGCTTGGAGGCAGACAGCTTTGCTTGGGGGGGGAGACAGAAGGGGGGGCCATGGAGACACAGTCAGGGAGGAACTGGAGGGCCAGAGGGAAAGGGGTCTGCTTTGGGGGAGGGGTGTGCTGGGAGGCAGATCATTTTGCTTAGGGGGGAAGTCAGAAGGGGGGGACACGGAGAGACAGTCAGGGAGGAACTGGAGGGGGAGAGGGAAAGGGGGCTGCTTTCTAGCACCCGTTAATGTAACGGGCTTAAAGACTAGTAGCAAATATAATTTTCTATAACCGATCAATACAGAGGCAGCAGCATGCATAAAGTAGTAAATAAAAGTCTATAGATATCGATAAAAGAGCTACAAAATTAGTAAATAATAATAGAAGCTTAGAGCAGCTACATAGGGCTCCTTTTACAAAGGTGTGTGAGCGGTTTTTGCGCGCGCTAAAAAGCTGCGCACACTAGCCACTACCGCCTCCTTTTAAGCAGGTGGTAATTTTTCGGCTAGCACACACTAATCTTTTGGGGGTTTTTTTTTTTTTTAATTCTTTATTCGTTTTTAAAACATCAATTGTGCACAAAAGAAAATGCATTTACATAAATTATCATTACAGCACAATATACTTAATAGAATAAAAACAGGACTTATTTTCTCCCACCCACTTTCCAATTTACAAACACCTCATAAAAATACTTGTAATCAACCCTTCTATATTTCTTTTTTTTTTTTTTTTTTTTTTTTTTAAATAAATCTTTATTCGTTTTAAATCTTTCAACAAGTGTACAATAAAATCATCATTTAATATACAACATCACAGTTTCTGGTGGAACTCAGTATGTCATCTATACAAAATGGAAAGACTACTTGCAGTACAAAAGGGTTATTTTAAAAGACATCAGGATGTGTGGAGGCCATTAATAGAATATTATAATGATTAAGGTTAATTTATTATTCTTTTTCCTTATGTGATAATGTGTAGAAATGGGGGGGGATATTCTAAATAAATATCTGTATATTTTAAATGATTAATACTTATAAGAAATATAATATGAATGTATGGATGGAAAGGGGAGGGGGGTAAATTTATTGGAAATATATGGTTATGGAAGTTCAAGTGATGTTGTAATATGATGAGTTATATTTACTGTACACTTGATGTATATAATAAAATGAATAAAGATTTGGGGAAAGAAAAAGATTATATCCCACCCCACCCTCCCAAAAATTATATTCAAATATAATATATATCATATAATAATTTAGAACCCTTCTATATTTCTTAACAAATGCCATATCTCCCTCCCCTCTCCCCGGATGTGCATATTTCCCTCAGTTTATACAAATAAATCCTTCTTTACAATATTTAGTTAATGGTTCCCAAACTTCCATAAATTTTTTATAATATCCCTTCTGAATTGCCATAAACTTTTCCATTTTAAAGACATAACAAAGGGATTCCCACCAGAATGAATAATTTAATCTATCCCAATTTTTCCAATTCTTTAAAATAAGCTGCATTCCCGTCATTATAAACAAAAGTTTGTTTGCTGAAATTTGACTAAATCATGTGCGTGCGCTAAAAACGCTAGCGCATCTTTGTAAAAGGAGCCCATAGTGTATAGGTAGAATGAAATAACTAGTCCAGTGGTAGAAACATAAATCAAATACATAGACAGGCTATAATTTAAAGATAGGCTTAAAGAGACAAAATGAGAGTACAGTACGTACTCGGAGAGCGTAATTACAAAGTAAACAAATACATAAACAACGATATATAATCTCAGTTTGTTTCCTTGAGCTTATTTTTTAATTACAGTCATTTATGTATTTGCTTACTTTGTAATTACACTCTCTGAGTACGTACTGTACTCTCATTTTGTCTTTTTCAATTACAGTCTGTGCATTTGCTTATTTTTAAGTTGCATCCTGTCTGTGTATTTGATTGTGTTTCTACCACCTGGGCTAGTTAACTTCATTCTACTTGTACACCATGTAACCTCAGTGAGCTTCTATTATGATTATTGTTTACTATTTTGCTGTACCGTATTTTCACGCATATAACGCGCGCATTATACACGATTTTACAAACCGAGTATAACCAAGCGCGTTATATTCATGAGCGCGTTGTACACATTTTTTTTTACATAGTTCCCCCCCCCCCCCCGACATCCGATTCATCCCCCCGCAGGACCGCTCGCACCCCTGCCCCGAAGGACCGCTCGCACTTGCACCCCCACCCCGATGGACCGCTCGCACCCCCACAGCCTCCCCCCCCCCATCATGAAGAAGCTGCCTACCGTTGTCCTGCTGCTTCCTCTACCGGCGGTCCCGCCCCTTCTCTGAGCCCTGCGTCTGCGCTGCTTCCTCTTCCGGCGGTCCCGCCCTTTCTCTGACCTTTTTCAATTGGTAACAAACATGGAGCTACTCCTGTGAAGGAAGTTTAATTTCGGCCACAGCTTTTATTCAAAATGTTCTCCCTGAGCAGACAGACAAGCATGAAGATTAGGGCTCTTCAGCTTGGAAAAGAGACGGCTGAGGGGAGAGATGATTGAAGTCTACAAAATCCTGAGTGGAGTAGAACGGGTACAAGTGGATCGATTTTTCACTCTGTCAAAAATTACAAAGACTAGGGGACTCTCAATGAAGTTACAGGGAAATATTTTTAAAACCAATTGGAGGGGGGCGTGGCTTAGCGCGAACACGAATGGAAGTGTAGTCGCAAAGCTCCTCACCATCTAGGCACAGAATATAAAAAAATATTTTTCCTTCTGGATAATTTCATTAAAGAAATAATTGCTAAAGAAGAGGAACATAGGATAAATGAGATGACCTCTTTTACTGAAGTTAAAAACGAAGCCTGAGGTAATTGGGAGCTGAGAAGGCAAAGTACCGTTTTTTATCTCCAACGATATTGTGAGACTTGAAATGCAGCGCTGAGACAGTGCAGCCTGCGAGTGAAAAACCGAAAGAGAGGAATACCGGCTTTTGAAAAGTGAGTCGTTAAAAAAAAGATAAAAATAACTCAAAGTTAAATGAAATAAAAGATTATTTCAGTGAATTTTGCTCTCCTCTATCGCAGCTGCGATTGGGCTTGTGAGAGGAGAGCTGGAAGAGAGGATTGCCGGTTTTTTTTTTTCTAAGCATTAAAACGGCGAGATATCGAAGATAAGTGACGGATCGGCGCACCATCGGAGATAAATAAATAATAGAGGGAAAAAGTCTAAATAATATTGTGAATGACCGACAGTGAAAGGAATTGGAGAGGGAGGAGAGAGCTGGCAGTTTGAATCTATCCCTCTTTCAAAACTGTGAAAAGACTCAAAAATACAGATTTTATTTCACCGCTGAAACGGCAAGACATCGAAGAACTGGAATGGTGAGGAAATAGAGAAAGAAATGCTGACATTGAAAAGAATAGTGGCTAACTAAAGATAAATTACCGAATTGTCTTTAAGCTGATGTGAAATGACTGTAAGGAAAGGCTGATAATTGAATTGGCAAACGGAAGGGAAAAAAAAAAGTTTCAATGCAGTTTTAAAATTAATACTGTTAAAGCTGTATTATTAGAAGACTTGTTTAAAAGGAAAAAAAATACTAACTACAGATAAAAAAAAAAAGTATAAGAAAGATTGACTCTTAATGTGTGGATGTTGTCAATAGAATTCTTAAGTGTGGCCGTTTGAGGCGGCCATTTTCAGTTTAACGAAGAAACAGAACACAGAGTGACTAAATGAACTTCTGCCTGAAACCTATCTATTTGTTTAATTTTCTTCAACGATTGATAGATATTGAGGTAGATAACAGATAAGAAACTGCTGACACTGAAAAAAGGCTGAGGATAAAATAATTTTTAACAACTTTTCCCTGATTGATACAGAGAGGCAGTGAAGTCAGCTGAAAAAAAAAACTGACTAAAAAGAGGAAAGTTTCAAAGCGGTACTAAAACTAGTACTGTAAAAATTATAACTGTGCAAAAACTGAAACAAGACAGATTATTGTGAATTCTGAACAAAAGAGATTATATTAGTCTCCTGAAATTACAAAGAAAGAAAAAAAAAAATAAATACCAAGAATTCTTGTCAGTGCTGAAACGGTGTCTCATTAAGAGAGAGAGTGAAAGTCAGGAGAGATCTAAGGGAAGGAAATGTTGTTGGACTGAATGTTCCCCTCCTTCATTGAAACAGTAAAGTGAGAAAAATAAAAGAAAAAAAAGGAAAGAATTTTCAAACTGACATAAGTAAAGGAAAAAAGAAGGAAAAAGAAAAAAATTAAAAATAAACATCTAGCTAATATTAAAGAGATAAATAAACTAAAAAAGGAATACTCAAGATTGTGACAGATAACTGTGAAAAAGAAAAGGGCTTAAAAAGAAAATTTCTACTTCAAAAGATAAAACTAAATCTTGGAAGAAAAGAGATTAAAAACCTAAGAATATCAAATCTAAATCTAAGAGACTAAATATAAGAAATAAGAATAACCAAGAAAAAGAAAACAACAACATGACAAGCACCAGACAAAACAAAAATGAGGCTGGTACATCTGCAAAAAGACAGAAACAAGACCAAATAACACCAAGCAAGATACCACTTCCTATCGAAGAATCAGACATATTAAGCAAAGCTGAAGTTATGGAAGAACTAAAACAAATCAAACAAATGCTCAAGGAAACTATAACTAATATGTCGGAAATGAAAGAAGAAATTTTAAATATTCATAGACAAATGGAAGTTAACAACAAAAGAACAACTGAACTAGAATCAAAAATGGAAACTATAGAATGTGAATCAAAAAGATGTAAAAACGACAGCCTGGAATTAAATAAATTAAAAGATCAACTGGAGGACTACGAGAATAGAGGAAGAAGGAAAAACATCAAACTTTTTGGAATACAAGAAAATTTAGAGGGAAAAAATACTATCCTTTTCCTTGAAAATTTAATTCCAAAAATACTACAATTAGACTTGAAACAACCAATTGAAATTGAAAGGGCGCATAGAATCCCAATTAAAAATTTAGAAAACAAAAACAGACCAAGACCAATAATTTTCAAAATGCTGAGATACCAACAAGCACTAGAGATACTAAATGCTGCAAAAAAAGACAAAAACCTAAATTATAAAGGATCAAGATTATGGTTTTTACCAGACTTTGCCAAAAACACAGCTAACAAAAGAAAAAGACTACTAGACATGAGACCTCTACTAAAAGAAAAAGGATTTAAATATGGTCTATACTACCCGGCGAAAATGAGAGTATCATCTGGAGACAAATCCTTATATTTTGAGGACCCTGAAAAACTAAAAGATTTTCTCTCTAAACCAGAACCTATGATATTTTAACATAGAATATTAAGATGGTTTTGAAGACTCTATGAAAAATTAGAAAATATGACATATCGAAATATCTGAAGAAAAGGAGGAAAACAATACAAAGAAAAGACAATAATAATTATAAGAAAAAAAAAAAAAGAACAAAATATAGGAAAATTATTAAATAATACACTACATATATGTTTAAAATAATTATATGTTGAAATCATAATACTAAGGAAATACAAATTAACATATTGTTAAATGGATAATGATACATTAATGAAATGTTATGGAAAATGATTAAAGATATAAAAGATCAATATAGATAGATAGAAGGGAAATTTGTTTAAATATTGAAGATTGATTGCCTGGAATGGGGAGAATGTTTGGATTACAGTTCCAATGTGTATCCTTAAGCAGCCAATGTATTGGGTGGGAAAGGGAGGGACAAGGAAAATATTTACTAGAATAATTAAGGGAGATACATTAGGGTTAAATATGTGTGTCGTGAAGAAAATTTTTTGGATATTAAATATGAAAGAGGAGAGGAAGAATAAGATAATGAAAAGTATTAAAATGTATAATGTCTTTTAAAATATATTCTATTAATGTCAATGGCCTGAATCATGTAATTAAAAGGAAAAAAATATTAACATTTTTAAAAAAGCAAAATGCAGATATTTACTGTCTGCAAGAGACCCATCTTAATATGAAGGAATCACAGAAATTATCAGGTGGATGGATAAAGGAATGTTTTTTTGCTCCAGCAGTGGGTAAAAAAGCAGGGGTTGCAATTCTTATAAATAAAAAATGTACGGCCAATATAAAGGTAAAAAGTTCAGATCCACATGGAAGATGGATACATATCGATATAGGTATGGGAAATGATACCCTGACGTTATTTAACATATATGCCCCTAATTCGAATCAATCAGAATTTTTCAAAAAGCTACAAAATATGTTATTACCACTGGCTGCCTCTAATTTAGTGGTGGCTGGAGATTTTAATGCTGTAATGGATCCATTATTGGATAAAAAACCAGGTAAAAATATTAAATCTTTAGGTCTAGATAATTTAGTTCGATCATGCGATTTGAAGGATATATGGCGTATTCTTCATTTTAATGATCAGGAATATTCATTTTGTTCACAGGTTCATAAATCATTTTCAAGAATCGATTATATTTTTGTTTCAACAAATAAAGTGCAACAGGTGATTAAGGCCTCCATTGATCCTATTATCATTACGGATCATGCGGGAATATGGATAGAATTACAATCAGATCAATTAGAAAATAATAGACCTCTTTGGAGATTTGATAATGCATTGCTAGTGGATGACAAATTTTTGGAAAATTTTAAAACACAAATTAATGAATTTTTTCAAACAAATTTAGTGGAAGATACATCTATAGAGAATGTATGGGATGCATTTAAAGCAACTATGAGGGGTAATATTATATCATATTCAGCATTTATTAGGAAACAAATTAAAAAACAATATAAAGAATTAGAAAAAGAAATAAAAATATTAGAAGCTAAATTGATAAGTAAATGGGAATATGAAGTTTTGCAAGCTCTTTTGAAAGTAAAAGGTAAATATAATGAATTAACTTCAAAAATGATAAGAAAAGATTTGTTTTCCAAGCAAACAGTGTATTATGGAAATTCTAATAAGGCGGGAAAATTATTGGCAAATTATCTTAAGGCTAAAAAAAGGAGAACTAATATTAATGGAATAAAAGATGATAATGGAATAATAACAAATCAAACAAATAGAATATTAAAACAATTTTTAAATTTTTATAAAGATCTATATTCTTCTGAACCTTATTTGGAGAAACAAAAAGATGGAAAAAAATTTTTAGATTTAATTAATGGACCTAAAATTCCTGATCATATAAAACGAAGTTTAGAAGAACCTATATCATTAAAAGAATTAGAATCAGCATTGAGATCTCTTAGAGTTGGATCCGCTCCAGGTGGTGATGGTTACACAGTAGAATTTTATAAAACATTTCAAAATATCCTCTCCCCACATTTATTAAAATTATATCAGACACAACTTATAAAAGGTAATATAAAAGGTACTATGGCTGAATCAATAATAATTGTTTTGCCTAAGCCAAATAAAGATCCTACTTTGGTTTCAAACTACAGGCCTATATCTTTGATAAATGTTGATAATAAACTTTTGGCAAAAATTTTGGCTTTGAGATTAGCCAAAGCTCTCCCACATATTATAGATATGCATCAAACGGGTTTCGTTGCTAAAAGACATTCCTCCAATAACTCTAGACTATTATTTCACATGCTAAACTTGTCAAAAAAAATGGATGAACCGGCTTTTACAGTTTCATTAGATGCTGAGAAAGCATTTGATAGGGTAGAATGGAATTTTATGTATCAGGCTTTAGAATGGTTTGGTATAGGTTCTGGATTTATACAAATGGTAAAAACATTGTATAGCTTCCCGATTGCAAGATTAAATATTAATAATATGATATCTGATGGTTTTCAATTGCAGAGGGGAGTTAGACAAGGCTGTCCTTTATCTCCTTTGTTATTTGATGTTGTATTAGAACCCTTATTGTTAGCAATACAGCAAACGAGGGAGATACAAGGTATTCCATATTCAGATATGGAATATAAAATTTCGGCTTATGCTGATGATATTTTGCTTTATTTGAGAAATCCAGAGTCTACCTTATCTTCTTTATTGGAAATAATTGATAAGTTTGGCAAATTTTCAGGTTATAAAATTAATTGGAATAAATCTGAAATTATACCTTTGAATGTTCACTGTGTAAAAGGATTATTTGATACTTTTCCATTCATATGGAAAGAAGAAGGATTTAAATATCTAGGCATTCAAGTTAAAAAAACAATTGAAGATACTGTAAAAGAAAATGAAAAATATGTATTAAAAAAAGTTACGGAGTTATGTGAGCAATGGAACCCATTACATATTTCTTGGTGGGGAAGAGTTCAAACTATTAAAATGATGATGTTGCCTGTAGTTTGCTACCAAATGAGTATGATACCTATTTATTTTCAGGGGTCCTTTTATAAAAAGCTTAATAGAATTTTAACAAAATTTCTTTGGCTTGGTAAAACACCTAGAATAGCTTTAGTAACCTTACAAAAATCAATTAAGGAGGGAGGGGTAAATTTTCCAAATTTTTATAGGTACCATCAAGCCTATATTCTACGTCAGGGTATGTATTGGATCCTCCCAGAACTTATAGATAATGCACCAGATTGGTTATATTTGGAATGGCGCCTTATGTTTCCCCTAAATTTAGTTCATCTACCAAGTATTAATATACCTAAAAGATACAAAGAAAATAAAATAATAATGGATACTTGGAAAACATTGAGATTTATTGATAAATTAACACCCATCCCAATATACAAATCAACTAATCAATCCATATGGATAAACTCCAAGATCAAAATTGGCGGAGCTCAAATCCTTTGGAAGAACTGGATTAATGCAGGCATTAGAACTCTAGATGATATTATATCAGAAGGTAAACTGCTGGATTTTTCACAATTGCAACATAGATTTGGTCTCAATAAAACACAAAGTTTTAAATGGTTGCAATTGAAGCAGGCCATTCAGGTTGGGTTCCCTGAATGGAAATCATTAAACAATCAATATAGTTTAAAATTCTTATGCTTTAAAGCAGACTTCCTAGGACATCAAGCCGCATTGTGGTATAAATTAATATCTGGATATTTAAATAAAAAACCAAAAAATGGTCTAAGAGACATTTGGAGCATTGAGATTGGACATCAAATTAATGCATCTCAATGGCCACTAATTTGGTCTTGGAGAATGGGATGTACAGTGTCAGCATCTATGAGACAAACATGGTTCTTTTTATTACATAGAGCTTTTTGGACCCCTACCCGTTTGCAAAAATTAGACAGTTCTAAGTCTAATAGATGCTGGCATTGTAATCTAGAACCAGGGACATTAGATCATTTATTATATCATTGTCCTTATATAAAAATTTTTTGGAATTCAATTTGGCCACAAATTAATAAATTAATGGAAAATCATATTGCAATATCATATGATACAATTTTATTTGGAACAATGATGAGAAAAAAAAGTCAAATTTCACCAGAAAATAATAAGCTTTTATTAATTATGACAGGGGTTGCCATTCAACATATAACTAACAATTGGAAAAATTACAACAACCTAAATTACACATTTTGGTGGAATACAATATGTCATATTTTTAAAATGGAAAGAACAATAGCAGTACAAAAGGGGACATATATTAAATTTATAAAAATATGGGGGCCATTGACAAAATACTGTAATGAATAAATAATATGATGTTTTCTTCTTTTCTTCTTTTAAGGATTTTTTTTTTTATGACACACATAAAGGGGGGGTAAGAAAAATTAATTTATACATAGTATGTTATAATATATTATACAAAATGTAACGTATGAAAAAAAGGTAATAAAAGGGTGGGGGGAGGGAAATGGGATAAAAATTATTTAGATTATATTGTATTAGATATAAAAAAGTTATTGAATATTTATCAATTGTATTCTAATATGTTGTATACTTTTTATAAAAATTTGAAAATTAAAATATTATATTAAAGTAATGAAAGGGAGGGGGGAGGGTGAGGGGGGAAAATCAAATTCAGATATATAATGTATTAGATATAAAAGTGATAATATGTATTTATAAATTGTAATTAATTATTATGTACACTTTATGAAAAATTAGAAAATAAAAAAATAATTGGAAAAAAAAATAAAACCAATTGGAGGAAATTTTTTTCTTCTCTTCTCCCACCCCTCTTCCCCCTTCTTCTTCCTCACCCCACTCTTTAAGTCGCCTTGAGCCTACCTAGGTATGAGCGACGCAGAAATAGAAGATTAGATTAGAGTAGTTAAGCTCTGGAACACGTTGCCAGAGGATGTAGTAAGAGCAGATAGCGTAGCCGGTTTTAAGAAAGTTTGGACAAGTTCCTGGAGGAAAAGTCCATAGTCTGTTATTGAGAAAGACATGGGGAAGCCACTGCTTGCCCTGTATTGGTAGCATGGAATATTGCTACACCTTGGGGTTGGCCAGGTACTAGTGACCTGGATTGGCCACCATGAGAATGGGCTACTGGGCTTGATGGACCATTGGTTTGACCCAATAAGGCTGTTCTTAAGGTTTGTATGCCACTGTCTTATCGCAGTGTCGATCACACCAACTACCACTTAACACCACGATCTTGTGACCACTATCTCAGGTTCAGAAAACTTTTAAAAGCATTTCTGTACCAAGACAGGGAGCCAGCCGTGAAGTAACTGAAATGGTAATTGTAAAAGTCCATCTATTGAATGTTAGTGTCAATCTGTCCATTGTAACTTCTAGATAACTGATCCAACCTCTTGTAATGTAATCTGACCTTGAACTGAATAGGTAAAGGTGGAATAGAAAACCTGATTAACATAACATAGATCAAGTTCTTCCCATGCAATCACAATGTGATGGTGGAGTTCATTCCACATTTCTCATCTTTGTCTTGTACACCTTTTCCAGAATTGCTGCCCAGACTTTGTAGACCATTGAATTTAAGACTGGGTTGTCAGATGGTCAGCGTGTCGGCAGGATATAATTCAGCATATGTCATGTTAGTAGCTGCAATGTTTCTTGAGCTTGGTAGGCTTGTGTACTGTTTTGGACTTGTATTTATAATTTTATGGATGCTGCTGCCTCTATATTTATTAATTGTAGAACGTACTATATATACCACATCCTATATAATAAAACCCTAAGTGCGCATGCACACTTAGGGTTTCGTGATCCCTGCGGCTGTGTTTTCTGATCCGTGGCCGGATTCTATTTTAGAACCCAGTGGCAGGGAACACTCTGGCCACTCCCCTCCTCCCGCCCTCACTCACCAACTGCTGGAGGAAGCGCAAGCAAGCTCTCTCCCTGCCTGCTGCCCTGTCACTCCTCACGCGCAGGACGCTGAGGCAACAGGCCAGTGCTCAGCAGAAGCCCGACACAGCGCTGACCACAAGGGAATTGGGCACAGGAGCCCCGCTCCGACACAACCCTCCAAGACAGGCAGCACGGACATGGAGCCCCGAAAGCAGCCCGAGAACACGTGCCGACTCTGAAAATTCACCGCTGTCATCACCCCCTCCCCCCGCACCCTTTCCCGGTACACACGAACCCCCATTGACCCTCGCACCGCGAGACGCACAAACCTCCCAGATCCAGCAGCTGCTGCATCACACTAAAAACGCTGCTTCGCAGCCTTTCCATGCTCTGATTTCCTCTGCCGCATCTCTGATAACATCATCAGAGGCGCCGGCAGAGGAAATCAGAGCATGGGAAGGCCGTGAAGCAGTGTCTTTTGTATGATGCGGTCGCTGCTGGAGCAAGTAGGTTTGATGGTCGTCTCGCAGTGGGAGGGTCAGTGGGGTCGGCTGCACGGCGGCGATAGAGGCGGGTTCTGCACAGGGGGATGGCTGGCAGGCAGGTTGGCTTCGGAGGGTGTGGAAGAGACAAAGTATGGAAGGCAGTGAGGGGGAGCAGGGAAGAGGTGCTGCTGGACCGGGGAAGCAGGGAAGAGGGACAGGGGGAGCAGGGATGGGGAGCTGCTGGACAGGGGGAGCACGGAAGAGGTGCTGCTGCACAGGGAAGTGGGTTGGGGGAGGGAAATACTGCTGCTGCACAAGAAAATGGAGGGGGAGGGTATGCTTCTGCTGCTACTGCACAGGGAAGTGGAGTGGGGAGGGAAATACTGCTGGTGAGAAAAGGGGGCTGAGGCTGAAAGGGAAAAGATGGGAGAAGGGGGCTGTGGGGGGTGGGTAAAAATGGGTTTGGAGCTGGGGCTGAAAATAGGGGGCATGTGAGGGAAGGAGGCTTTACTAGCACCCGTTAATGTAATGAGCTTAAACACTAGTTGGTTTTATATTTGCTATGTGTGTTCCATTAGCTTTACTTCTACAACGGTGTAGGTATATATGCTTTTTTTTTCTAGTCCCTTGTTAACTCTCTATATGTTTACATTGGTTTTATATTATGATTTTACTGATTATTACTGGTCAACAAAAAACAAGTTTTTCTTTGCTATTGAGAACTTAAGAAGTGTTCTTAGTTAATTTAATGACTGATTTCAGATCTGTAATTGAAATTGAGCTAGCACATCAGGTTACTGATTTTTTTAAACAAGTTTGCCATATCGGCACAATATTGTGAGTATAAAACTTGTGTTAAGGAGTTTACTCTGAAAACAAACCCTATAAGGAAAAAAGCATATATTTATGCCTCTCTTAGCTCATACAAAATGATGTCAGCATGTTCAGAAATGTGAGACACTTGCTTTTACGCTTGTACTGTACATTTGTCTCTCTCTGCAAGAACCAACAATAGTCTCCCATCATACTGGGATTAAACTTTCCCTGATACCTGCTTTCCTTCTCCACGATATCCTGATGAAATCTTTCCCCATGCTTATCGCTGACATCACCAAGATTGGGTGGGAAGAAGTTGAGGTGAAAAAGTAAGAAGTACATTTTAAGTGACATTCTGGCCCCCATGAGCTAATATGCTGTCAGCATGTTCTCCACAAGCTCAGCATAATTCTCTGATCTGTGATTACCAAGAAAGTTCTGAACAACCAGCACGAATGCTTTCCATGCTGCTGGGTTAATCTGAAATAGCAGACAGTGCAGCACACATGAGGTGCCCGTGCTTTATCTTGGTCGCCAACTTTACAGCCAAAATAATGCTTGCATGCACTTTGAAGTCCGTTGGACAGATTCTTTCTTTTTTTTTTTTAATCTTTATTCATTTTCAAACTTACAACAAGTGCACAAAAGAACACCATGAAAGACAATCATACACCACCTTGCGCAGTAAATTGTCCACAGACATAACAGAAGTTATCAGGATGGTTAACACAACCTCGTCTGTTCATAATAATTACAATATCTTAGACAAAAACAAACAAAATATAAAAATTCACTGGTAGAAATAGCAGCACAATCACTTTTTAGTATAAACTTTCAAATTACTGTCATATGTGATCGATGAGCTGTCCTAAAATGCAATATTGTGTTACAGAAACAGTAAAATACCGAAGCGTCACGGTAGTATTATTGACAAAAATGAGAAAACCACAAACTGGCGCTTAACTTAAAAACAGGATGTGATAGACGAAAACTGTTTTCAGATTTATTATTATTATTTTTTTCCAAATTCTTTATTCATTTTTCATCTTACATCAAGTACACAATATTACATCATTTGAAACTTTTACATATTACTTGAAATTCATTCAATTATGATTTTACATACATAAATTTATTCCCTCCCCACCCACTCTTCCCACAAGTAATTTAATTCAAAATATCATATAAATATTGTATTCTTATCTATTAATAAGACCAATAAAGGAACTTTCTACCCCCCTCCCCCTACGTATAAATGTACTTTCAGTGGAAAATGATGTCTATTCATTACAATAATTTGTCAATGTCCCCCAAATCTGTTTTCAGATTTAGAGTCATCATGTGGTCCTTGTTAAGGCACAGGTGACAGAACTCCAGTAGCAAAATGCTTGTTGACCAGTGTGTTTTATTACTGTATTCTATAGTTTTACTGAGCCCCTGATGCAGACTTTGTATGGACGAAACATGCCTTGTGTCAAGTCTATTTATGTGTTGTGTGTTTCTGCAACAATAAAGATATTTGAACTTTGCTTTGGCTGATCTGCTCTTTTGATCACCATCTGTGATATTTAGATCATAGAACTTTGCATATTCCTTAGCTAATGTAGTTGGGGTGAGTGGATGGTTAGGAAAGAGGTAGGGGAAGGCAGAATATTATTGTTAATGAAGGGACACGTCTTGCAGTTTTTCTTTCAACTGAGTTTGAAGCTGTAAGAAAACCAGACCCTGTTTGTTTTTCCTTCTCTGAAATACTGCAAGGCCATTTTATGTTTGAGAAGATGCTTGTTAATTCAATTGTTTTCATAGCTGTATTTGCAAGCAGCTTTAGATAAGAAACAGGCTCTGCTGACCAAGGCACCCTTTAGACTTCAGTCTTTAGATAGTAAAATTTCTTTAAAGTTTCATGTGACCTGTGTCCATATATGGTTTGTGTTTACGTCACATGCTGACGACATTGACTCATGTAAAATGATATAAAAGGGATGTAAAGCTGACAATAAAGCGGACATGTTTTTGGGAGATAATTTCTTGCCTCTAAGATATGTCCCCAGATGCATCTGTCTTACAAATGACAGAGAGAAAGTATGGGGCAGGAATTGGGACCTAATCCTTTTCAGTTAATATCTCTGCTTTCTCCTATCCAGCTAAGCCCTGAGAGTGCCGAAGAGTATATTGATTACCTCCGGTCCATTGATCGACTGGATGAAGCAGCTTTACGTCTTGCTACCATCGTCAATGACGAAGATTTTGTGTCCAAGGAGGGCAAGTCCAACTACCAGGTGAGCGCTTAGAGGCAGGAGGGAGGGTTGTAGAGGGCTGAAGATATTGCAGATCTAATGATAGGGGATAAATCAAGGAACCAAGGAAGAGCCTGCAGCACTGAAGGGATTTTGTCGGTCTACCAGAAGAATGAGCTTCTTGTCTGCCATCTCTTGCACTTCAGCCAGGGAAAGCACAAACTTGTGCCAAGCTCAAGGAGTGCTGTGTGTGGCAGGAGGTACAGGCAACCTGAGTTTGTTGTGCCTCTTCTTGTTGCCTCTTCCTGCATCCTATTGGCTAGTGGTGGAAATTCAAACTTATACACTGTTCTCCCAGGACCTTTTGAATGAGTGTGCCACCGAACTGATTTTACTGGCCACCTAACTTAATAGAAAATTTTCTAAACTAAAGACCCCCTAAGATTGCAAGTATAAGCTTTAAGAGCTATCTGTTAGAGATGCCCTAATTAAATTTCTAGCCTCCTAATTGGTTCAAGGGCCTATAGATCAGGCCAGGGGTGAGTGGGTGGGAGGGAATTAAAGCCTGAACTGAGGTTTCCTGTGACTATTAGCATTGTTTTATACTGATAGAAGCATGATAGCAGATAAAGGCCAAATGGCCCATCCAGTCTGCCCATCTGCAGCATCCACTATTTCCCCCTTTCCCTAAGAGATCCCACCTGCCTGTCCCAAGCTTTCTTGAATTCAGACACAGTCTTTATCTCCACCACCTCTACAAGGGAGACTATTTCACACATCTACCACCCTTTCTGTAAAAAAATTTAAAAAAGTATAGTCTTATGCTTCCTTTTTCCTACTGGCCATTCCTTTCCCTATGACTCACCAGAGTCCTATATCTCCTTTTTCCAACTGGCCATTCTTTTTCTTGTGCACCCAAGCATCCTTCTAGCTTTCACTGTTGCCTTTTCAACCTGTTTGGCCACTTTTAAGATCATCCCATACTATCGCACCTAAGTCCTGCTCTTCTTTCGTGCACAAAAATTCTTCACCCTTAAACTGGTACTGTTCCCTCAGGATTTTGCATTTCTCTGGAGACAAGCAGGGGAAATGCAGGCACACTTGTTGGTGAAGTCCTTCGACTGAGCATGTGTGTCAGTGCTCTCCCCTAGATATAGTAGGGTAATTTTTCTATTGAGCATGTGCAGACACCTTGCCTCCTGAGCTCCACCTCCTGGTTACTCAGTTTTTTCTATGACTGTGTTCCTAGCAGGTCGCAGCTCTACCCCTCTCCTTGCCTCTTCATAAAAAAATTTATATACAGTGGTACCTTGGATTACGAGCATAATCCGTTCCAGGAGCATGCTCATAATCCAAAATGCTCGTTTATCAATGCGAGTTTCCCCATAGGAAATAATGGAAACTCGCTTTGATGCGTTCCCCCCCCCCCCCCCCGAGAACCGGCATTGCTCCCCTCGAAGGGCCCCCCCCCCCCCACGATCAGGCATCCCCCTCTGCGATCCGGCACCCCCCCTGCCTCGAACCGGCACCCCCCCGCCATGATCCGACACCCCCCCCCCCCGACACGATTGGGCACCCCCCCCCCGCCACGATCCGACCCCCCCCACCCCCCGACATGATTGGGCACATCCCCGACACGATTCGACATCCCTCCCGACACAATTGGGCAACCCCCCCCCCCCCCGCCGCTTCTTACCCTCATCTGGGCACTCTTGAAAATCAGCCGATTTTCAAGAGTGCCCAGATGAGGGTAAGAAGTGGCAGGGGGTGCCCAATTGTGTCGGGGGGGGGTCGGATCGTGGCGGGGGGGTGCCCAATCGTGGCGGGGAGGTCAGATCGTGGCGGGGGGGTGCCGGATTGCGGGGGGGGGAGGTGCTCTTAAATCGAGCCATGCTCGGTTTCTGAGGCACCGATTTTGCAAATGTTTTGCTTGTCTTGCAAAACACTCGCAAACTGGTGCACTCGTAAACCGAGGTACCATTGTATACAGAAAACCTAACTCTTTAGTGAGAGACTATTTAATTAGTAACTATTCTTTTTTTAAAAAATCCAAAAAACACTCATCACACAGTCTCAACCAACTTTGTCTGTCTCTTCAAACTAAAAAATACCCCAGCAACGGACAACGAGAGAAACTGCCAGTATTATTTTCTAATGGCAAACTCCTTGCCGTTTCTAACCCAGTGGTCTTTAGGACTGCAAACTCTTTTTTCTCTATGGAAGATGGCTCCACTTCAGCAACATTTCACGCCAGTGGTGATGGGAACTCTCTGAGGCTGCGGTCATTGATGCTCCTCCCTCTCAGGGCCCAGGTTCAGTACTACCGGGGGCAGGAAGCTCTTCATTGCCACAACCATTGGAGAAGCCAAAAATAGCACCTGCGGCCAACGTTAAAAAGAAGCAGCCAGTGAGAGAGGCATGTAAAACACCTCTTTCACCGGTTCCAACTATGGCAGTACGTGGCTCATAGAAACAGCCCGCAACTGCTGCAGCTCAGAAGGTGAAGCTCGATAGGTGAAGTCAGGGAGGCCTCCCACAAGCACTGCTTCTGCCTCGCAGTCCTCTCCTGCTACAACGCTGGACTCATCAGGTACTTCTTTAAGTTCTTCTAAAACACTCACTGGTACAAAAAGGTTAAGGGGATGGAGGAGTTGCCGTACAGTGAGAGATTGGAGAAGCTGGGCCTCTTCTCCCTTGAAAAGAGGAGACTGCGAGGGGACATGATCGAAACATTCAAGACAGACAGACTGACAGATAGACTGTTCACCCTCTCCAAGGTAGGGAGAACGAGAGGGCACTCTCTAAAATTGAAAGGGGATAGATTCCGTACAAGCGTAAGGAAATTCTTCTTCACCCAGAGAGTGGTAGAAAACTGGAACGCTCTTCCGGAGTCTGTTATAGAGGAAAACACCCTCCAGGGTTTCAAGACAAAGTTGGACAAGTTCATGCTCAACTGGTGAGACTGAACTCATTTGGACCACTGGTCTGACCCAGCAGCGGCAATTCTTATGTTCTTATGTTTTCCCAAAGCATATTTCTGAGGACATAATACCTCCTAAGAAAGTTGCAATGCCTCATTTACTACCAGCAGTTGTTCCACAGCCACAAACATTCAATGCATTATTTTTTTCTCACTTTTATGAGGGATAGTGCTGCACTACTGCGTCAACCCCCTCTCTCCTATCATCTCAGTAGAAATTCAGCAGTGTCCTGATTGTGTTGAACAGCGTCCTTCACCTGATATCTTGTGCCCAGACCTCTTGTCAAATCCACCAGATATTGCTTGGTCTTGTACATCACTCTGCCCTTCATCTTTGCAGCAAACATCTCCTACCCCTTGCTCTGCTCCTTTAGATACAGGCCCTCCTTCCCAAGTGCAGCCCTCACAGCAACCAGTCCAACCTGTGGAATATTCTTATCCTAAATTCCTCAGAAGATTTCCATGCTTTTAAGTCTCACGAGATTTCTACGATCAGTTTCCGCATCAGTGTGAGATAATGAAATACTAATCAGGTTGGTCTTTTAAGAAAACCCTTAAGATATTCTATGAGCTCTTCTCGATTCTCAAAATTTTGGGTCTTATTCATGTGCGTAACTTTAAGAACAGCAGGATAGAAAAGGCCATATTGTGCCCCAATTAACTTCAGTTGTTGCCTCAAGGCAAGAAATTGTTTATGAAGCTGAGTCGTATGAGAAGCAAAACTTGCACAATAGTAATCTGAGCTCCATTCCAAGTAAGATCTTTTGTGTTCCTCGCTGTAATGATAATTACCATATCCTGAGGGAATATCAACATGGTCAGACTTAACCCTTTCAGGACCAAGGGACATATTTGTCCCATAACTTTAAAATCCTATAAATTTTGATTGGGATAGTCTACAGTTCTAAATTTGATATGTACGGATTCCATATGATACTGCCTTTATGTAAACAAACTGGTTCCGACATTCATTCATTAGCGTCGTTGCCAGATTGACGAGAAGATTCACTTGCCACACTGTCCAT
Organism: Geotrypetes seraphini; assembly: GCF_902459505.1. Lineage (NCBI taxonomy): Eukaryota > Metazoa > Chordata > Amphibia > Gymnophiona > Dermophiidae > Geotrypetes > Geotrypetes seraphini. The sequence goes on along the minus strand of NC_047095.1, from coordinate 111,772,372 downwards.
AAGCCAGAAGTGTGATTTTTTTTTTAAAAAAATAATGATATTTCACAAAAAAAATCAATTTTTTGGCATCTGCAAGCCCTTTTTACCATAAAAATGTCGTCAAAACCACAAAAATTGGCCTACGATCCTTATGGTCCTGAAAGGGTTAAAGGACAAGGTCCTACCATGTTATTAGGCCTGTATGCAGGAATGCGGTGTGCATCTAGCCCTAAAAGTCAGGCTTCAACCCCCTTTCTTCTCTCTTCCTTCCTCAACCTTTCACACTTCTATAGCTACCATTCATTCATACATACACTCTCTGCTCTGCTCTCTCACGTTCTGACCCCCAAAATCATTCAGGCAGGTCATAGTCGCATACACAAGCTGCTTTGCAACTAATCTATGCTCTGTTTTTGTAATAAACCTATTCTATGTCTTTTTCAAACCATCTTTGACTGCTATCTTGCTAAATTACATCTCACTGCATCTGAGGCCTGAATCCGGGACCCAAAGTAGACTAGCCAAAATACAAAACACAAAAGATTACAAGTAGTTATCAATGACTAGATAATTATGGATAAATCTCCATCTCTATTCAGACTTTTCCCGTTTCTCTTATTGCATAGCTGTAAATTTTTCCAGGAGCTTAATGATCTTCAATCTCTGCCTTCACAATATTTCATTCCCGCTGAGATCACCTTTGTCATATCATTAGATCCTTCTGTGCTATCTGTACATAACTCATACATATTTTTTTTTTCTCCCCCCAGCTGTGGCATGAATTATGTAACCTGATTTCCCAGAATCCCGACAAAGTGAAATCCCTGAATGTGGGTGCCATTATTCGTGGAGGCTTGACTCGCTTCACAGATCAACTGGGCAAACTTTGGTGCTCCCTGGCAGACTACTACATTCGAAGCGGCCATTTTGAGAAGGTATTTTTTTTTTTTTTTAGTACCAGCAATGGCAGTGGGAAGGAAAGGGAAGATTTCAAACAACAGAATATTTGTTTTCACATTAGTTGGGCCAGTGGAGATTGTTTACAGGAGATATGGTCATTTTTTTCTTGGTATATGGAAGAGCTGTGCCTACCACTGAGTGTATATGTTTCTCCTGATATTGGTAAGAGCTGTATTTCTGAGATTAGTATTTCCTGATGTTTGTAGAAATCATTCCCATTGGGGACGCATATGTACTCCATTCATACTCCTGGGCAATATATATTTACGGTTGGTTGGCCGCCCTATGAACAGATGGAGACCGAGAACTCCTAACTTCTAAGTGCACCTATAACTATTCTATGCAGTCCCCAGATAGCATTTCTTATTCTCTAGCAGATGGTGGATATGGTAAGCTTGTGCAGCCTCATTTACTATTACTAATCATTTCTATAGTGCTGCTAGACATAGAAGAGACTGTCCCTGCTCAAAAGAGCTTACAATCTAGTCAAGACAGAAAAACTGGACTAGAAGGTGCATCAATACACAGTGCTCAAGAAAGATATAGTGGCACTAGAAAAGGTTCAAAGAAGAGCGACCAAGATGGTAATGTGGCTGGAACTCCTCTCGTATGAGGAAAGACTAAAATGGTTAGGGCTTTTCAGCTTGGAAAAGAGACAGCTGAGGGAAGATATGATCGAAGTCTACAAAATCCTGAGTGGAATAGAACGGGTACAAGTGGATCGATTTTTCACTCCATCAAAAATTACAAAGACTAGGAGGGGGCACTTGAAGTTACAGGGAAATACTTTTAAAACCAATAGGAGGACATTTTTTTTGTCTCGGAGACTAGTTAAGCTCTGGAACGCATTGCCAGAGGTTGTGGTAAGAGAAGATAGCGTATCATTTTAAGAAAGGTTTGGATAAGTTCCTGGAGGAAAAGTCCATAGTCTGTTATTGAGAAAGACATGGGGGAAGCCACTGCTTGCCCTGGATCGGTAGCATGGAATAATGGTACTCCTTGTGTTTTGGCCAGATATTAGTGACCTGGATTGGCCACCGTGAGAACGGGCTTCTGGGCTTGATGGACCATTGGTCTGACCCAGTAAGTCTATTCTTATGTTCTTATGGTGCTAGAAAACGGGTTGGAGTTTGGAATTGAAAGCATCTTCAAAGAAAGTGGGCTGTGAGTCTGGATTTGAATACTGCCAGAGACTGAGCTTAACGTACAATCAGGCAGTTTATTTCAGGCTTATGGTGCAGCAAAGGAGAAGGGTAGTGATAAGAGAGACTTATCTGATGAGAGGAGCCCTTTCAATGTTTTATATAATCAAACACAAGATAAATTCATTGAGGTAAAAGTTTAAAAACTAATTGTTTTCAGCTAAATTAATGTATACTTAAATTTTGGAGATCCATTTGGGATCAAGTGAATGAAGTACTGGAAAATCCTGTGGCATTGACGTACGATACTGTACTATTTGGTACGTTAATAAGGGCCAAAAGTCAAATATCTTTCCATAATAATAAACTCCTCTTTATTATGACAAGGGTTGAAATACAATCTATTTTGAGGATTGGAAAAACTGCGATCGGTTAAATTATACTTTTTGGTGGGAATCTCTGTCATACTTTTAAAATGGAATGTATGATGGCCATACAACATGGACATTATAGGAAATTTATGGATGTTTGGGAGCCATTGACAAAATTCTGTAAGGAGTGATTGGTGATTTTGCCCTTTGATCATACATGTTCAGGGTGGGGAGATACTTTTAATTTTAGTGCAATTGTTGGATATGTAGAAAGGGGGGATGATATATGTATTTGTCATAAAATATTATTTGATTGAATTTAAGTGCTGTTAAAGTATAAAATGTATGTATAATATGTTGCACTTATATTTGGTTTTAAAATGAATAAAGATATAAAAAAAATGTATATGTATCATACAGTAATCAAACTTTCAAATTAAATTATTAAACAGTTAAAAAAAAACCACACAGCAATACATTTTCAGCATTCTCTTGGATTTTTACAAGGTCCATAACTAATTATTCACGATTCCTTACCAAGTTTTGTAACAATTTACACCAAAAACAGTGGCTATATAGGCCAAAACATTTGATCATACCAAGTTCATTGGCATTAGGGTCATAACTGTGGCTGCTATATGTACATGAAGTGATATATTTGTGATGAATCGAGGTGCCTCCAGCTTTTCGAAGGCATGCTTACATCACCTGGTTTTTCAGATGTGCTCATGGGATGCATATTTATCTCTCACCTGTGGTTTACTCTCTCTTTCAGGCTCGGGATGTTTATGAGGAAGCAATCCAGACAGTGATGACAGTCCGGGATTTCACTCAAGTGTTTGACAGCTATGCCCAGTTTGAAGAAAGCATGATAGCAGCCAAAATGGAGACTACATCCGAATTGGGAAAAGAAGAGGAGGGTAAGTGTTGCACTAAGAGAGCGATGATCGCCATTTGCATTCATTTATCCTACCTCAGATGATTGCAAATGCCAGGACTTGTTTTTACATTACATTACATTTGTGATTTCTATTCCGCCTGTGCCTTGCGGTTCTAAGCGGATTACAGTTAAAAGAGATCAGGACATTACCGAGAGAATTACATTACAACGATTTAAGTAAATTACTTGTTGTGGTATAGAAATACAAGTATAAGATATCTGGATTTATCGATAGAATAGCTTGACAGGGTTCAAGTAGTTACAAGGTTCAGTGGGGAAAACAATATAGGCAACTGAAGAAAGATACCTAACTTTGAAGGAATCAGTTGAGTGGATACCTAAGGGAGATGCTTATTTAGGAGAAGGTTAAATGGATACCTAAGGGAGATGCTTATTTAGGAGTTTGGATATTTTTGGTAAATGAGGTTCAAGGGGATGACTAGTGTGTTATTTGCTGGGGAGAGTGCATGTGTGATTGGGGAGGGGAATATTAAGTAAGGACGTGTTTTTTGAAAAGAAATGTTTTGATTTCTTTCCGAAACACTTTGATGTCTGTTGTTTTGATCATCAGTTTGGTGATGGTGGGGTCAATTTTCACTGCCTGAGTTGCTAGAAGGCTGTCGTAAAGTTTCTTACGTCGGCTACCATTATGAGGGGGGAAGGTGAAAAGATTCTGAGTTCTTCTTGATCTGGGTAGTCGGTAGCAGCAAAGATGGTTGTTCAGGTAATTGGGGGCCATACCATGGGTTACTTTGAAAAGTAAGCAGTAGAGTTTGAATTTAGTTCTTGCTTTTATCGGAAGCCAGTGAGAGTCTACATAGGCGGGTGTGACGTGGTCGAATTTGCTGAGCGAGTAGATGAGTCTGATAGCTGTGTTCTGAACGGTCTGTAGTTGTTTTATCATAGTATTTGGGCAAGGTAGGTAGAGGCTGTTGCAGTAATCTAAGGAGCTGAGTATGAGGGATTGTACAATGATCTTGAAGTGTTCTTTGGAAAATAATTTTCTTATTTTTCTTAGGTTTCGCGTGGTGAAGAATGCTTTTTTTATGGTTTTGTGTATTTGTGTTTGCATTGTGCAGCCTCTGTCTAGGTGTGTTCCCAGAATTTTGAGAGTATTCTGTATTGGATATTTGATTGTGTTTACATCTAGTTCTGTTAGGGATGGTTTTTGTTCCTTCTCTAGTAGTAGGAATTTGGTTTTCTCCGCATTCAGTTTTAACTTGTGGTTCGTCATCCATTTTTCTACAGTTTCCAATGTTGTTTTCAGGCGTCCGTTGGAGGTGGGGTCTTGAATGTCGAAGGGGAGGAGGATGGTTATATCATCCGCGTAGCTGAAGGATGTAATGTTTAGGGCGTCTAGGGCCGTGCCTAGGGATGCTATGAAGAGGTTGAAAAGTATGGGCGATAGAGGGGATCCTTGTGGAACTCCGCAGGGATTTGACCATGAGTCGGATAGAAGATCATTTGACTTGACTCTGTATGATCTTGTTTGAAGACCTTATGCTTGGTGGGTTTTGGGAAGGGTCCTTGGTTCTATTCCTTGTTATGACTTCTATCCCTTGCCCCATGCTCTGCCTGCTTGAAGTCTGTGCAGTGGCTTCTAGCACTTATCTCTTCATTTAAAATCACTTTCTTCTTCAGAATAAGCTATGTAGCTCTTCTGGTCTGCTGGAGCTTAGTTGGAACGTGGTTATGTAATGTCACTTGATTGGATGTGAAATTGTGCAGATATGAGCTCAGTGTGAGCTATCACACTTGGCATTTCATGCAGGTCTGATTTCTGTCATTTAGGGCAGCAATAGGTACAAGTGCACCTGTAGGTAAAAACTCCCCTTCACCCTGCCTAGTGATCCTACTCACCTAGCTTATTGGCATTTGAAAGGAAACTGCAATGAGAGGGCATAGGACAAAGTTAAGAGGTAATAGGTTCCAGAGTAATCTAAGGAAATACTTTTTTACAGAAAGAACATAAGAACATAAGCAGTACCTCTGCCGGGTCAGACCAGAGGTCCATCCCGCCCAGCAGTCCGCCCCCGCGGCGGCCAACAGGTCATGACCTGCCTTAATCACCAGAAGGGGCCCCCTTGCCCCCTAGGTTTCTCATCAAAGTCCTATCTTCCCATCAATGTCCTAACCCTCCAGCCTTGCACCTGCACGACCTGGTGAGCTGTCTATACTTAAACACCCCAGCACCTCCCTCAGTACCCCACGATCCCCTTTTCCCTCAGGAATCTGTCCAATCCCTGTTTGAATCCCTGTACTGTACTCTGCCGGATCACTTCCTCCGGGAGCGCATTCCATTTGTCCACGACCCTTTTGTGTGGAACAGTCTCCCAGAAGAGGTGGTGGAGACAGAGACTGTGTCTGAATTCAAAAGGGTCCTGGGATAGGCACGTGGGATCTCTCAGAGAGAGAAAGAGATAATGGTTACTGCGGATGGGCAGACTAGATGGGCCAGTTGGCCTTTATCTGCCATCATGTTTTTATGTTTCTAAGAAATTGATTTCTATGCTTTTGCAGAAAACTGCAAAAATATAAGTTTTATTGTATCATTGTCAGAATAGAAATCAGCAGAAGTATAAATATTTTCCAGAAAGAAAATTACAAAATCCTAGGCTATAACTAGTAGAATGTAAGGCAACTTTTGTGTCACAGCTTTGACTCGCTTTCCAGGGAAGTTACTTCACTAGCTACCCCAGATGGGTAGAACAAAGATAAGAGAGACAGCCTTGCAGCTGTGCTGAATAATATCTGCAGTCCAGAGAAGGAAAAGCAGTACATGGACTGTCTTCTGAGCAGTTGTGGGTTGGGAACTATGGAGAGAACATAACAGAAAAACAAAAGTTCTTGGGAGAGAGGCAGTGAAATTATCTCTGTGGCCCGAAGGACATCCAGGAATGCACAGGAACAGCCAATAACTGAGGTGCAGAATTTATTTATAAAATTTCTTAACCGCCTGTAACTAAGCGGTTTACAGCATAAAACATTCACAATGATTCAAAGAACAACATATAACAATACTTTCAGTACATACATTTAACCCACTAAAAATAGCAGAGAACTGCAGTAGGATCATCAATCATTAATGAATCAAGAGCATTATTCATTTATTTATTTAGATTTTTATCCCGTCCTCCCAGTAGCTCAGAACGGTCTACAGATAAACATACACAATGGAGAGTAATTAGACAAATAAGATGTACAATAGGTTAAATGTTTGGACATTCAGGACTGTGCAGTAGTTAAATACAGGGAGTATACAGCAAATTAAGAGTAGAGTTTAAGTATAAGTAGTTTAGTTTAGTATAATAGTTCAGATAGTTCAGATTCATAGTTCAGATTCATCTCCCTTCCATATAGCATCAGAGGAAGGCATCTACATACAATTGAGTTTTTAGTATTCGCTTAAACAGTAATGGATCCGAACAGGTCCTCAGGAAGCCAGGGAGGAGATTCCATTGTTTTACTCCTGTCACGGACATCAGTGCTATTCTTGATTTTTCTTCTTCCTCGAAATTAATCTCGCTGTGCCTTCAGACCTTAAGAATCTCCTCGGTTGGTATACCTCCCATAGAGTTTTAAAATTCAGAGGAACAAAAACATACAAACTCTGATGCACCACTGAACCTTGAAGCAGATCCTTTGTGCCACTGGGAGCTAGTGCAACTGCTTCAACACTGGAGTAATATGCTCTCTACGTGGGATTCCCGAAATCAACTTTGCCGCAGAGTTCATCAAATGCTTTCTTGTCACTTATCGCCTTTTTCACTGTATTTGTTATCCACACTGGGTTTTTTGTTCTATTTTTCTTGCACCCTTTCCTGAACTTGGGGACGCACAGGTTCTGTGCTTCGTGCACTGTGCCTTTGAGTAGGGTCCAGGCCTTTTCTACGGACTCTATCTTCCTTGCGGTATCGATGAGTTTCTTTCCCACCATTTTCCTCATGGCATCATAATTCCCTTTTTTGAAGTTGAGTGCTGTCATTGTGGTTCTTTTCACCTTTGATGGTCCAATTTCTAGCCTGTACTGGATCGTGTTATGATCGCTGTTTCCTAATGGGGCTAGTACCGCCACCTCCTTAGCGGGTCCCCCTAGTTCGTTGAAGATTAGGTCAAGAGTGGCATCTCCCCGTGTTGGTTCCATGACCAGCTGTTCCATGAAACAGTTCTTGTGGGGGAGGGGTTTCTGATTTGCAGATGAGGAAGGAGAAGAGAGGAGGGGCTTTTTTGAGAAGAAAAAAACCCCAGTTATGTGGGTCCTAACTGTTATTCAGTACAACTGCCCACATAGCTAAGTGAATTAATTTAGGACAGCTTTTGTGTTTGTGTTGCTGAATATCACCAATTAGGTGGTGGTAAGCAATTTAAACAAGTAGAAGCCACTAAAGAATATGGTAGCAGAGTTACAGAGCTGTGGTTTCCAAACCTGGTTTCTGTCCTGTGAAAGTGCTTGTCTAGGCCTCACTGCACCTACATAGTATAAGAAGACATAGGAAGAATGTCTTTATTTCCTCTCACTGAGTGCTGAGAAGGCTGCGGTGGTACAAGTTCCAGTGTATTAACTTCTTATGGGCTCTTGTAGATATCTGTGTTCCTTGGTTGTATACGAGCTGCTCTGTATTCACTAGATGATAATGTATAAGTATTCTTTTTTTTTTATATATTCTTTTTTTTTTTTTTTTTTTTTAAATCTTTATTCATTTTCAAATCTTACAAGTGTACAATATTTAATCAGAGAATTCTTACAAATCACTTGATATTCTTATATATTATTATCAAAAGCATAAAAAAGAAACCCTCCCTCCCCATCCCTTCCATTAGGAATCAACCAATTAAAACATATATCGTACATCCCAATCCCATACTAATCATATTCCTATATAATAAAAAGGTGTTTAAAGTGTCTAGTCATTAGAATATGTAATCAGTGGCCCCCAAATCTTTTTAAAAGTGTTATAATTTCCTTGCTGTATAGCAAGCACTCTCTCCATTTTATAAATACGACAGACTGAATTCCATCAAAAGGTATAATTAAGTTTAGCATAATCCTTCCAATTTCCAGTAATATGTTGAATGGCAACCCCCGTCAGTATTAGCACAAGTTTATTGTTATTTGCTGAAATTTGACTCGTTAATCTCATAGATGTACCAAATAAAATAGTATCATAAGATAGGGCAACATGATTTTCTAACAATGAATTAATTTGGGACCAAATTAACCTCCAAAAGGCATTTATATAGGGACAGAAAAAAAGTAAATGATCTAAAGTCCCAGCATCTAAATTACAATGCCAGCATCTATTAGACCTAGAGCTATCCAACTTCTGCAAACGTACTGGGGTCCAAAAAGCTCTATGCAACAAAAAGAACCAAGTTTGTCTCATAGACAAGTATTCTTTTGTTTTTGTTTTGCTAGATGACGTGGACCTGGAATTGAGATTAGCACGTTTTGAGCAGCTCATCAATCGCCGGCCTCTGCTTCTGAACAGTGTACTGTTGCGGCAGAACCCCCATAACGTGCACGAATGGCACAAGAGGGTGAAGCTCTACGAGGGAAAGCCACGAGAGGTAAGCATATCTCCCAAAGGCTTGGGATGTTGGATTCTGCCCTTGCTTTCTTCATCCATACAGGGATTCCTAGGAAGCAGGAAGGAGCAAATCTGAGATACCATTTGTATTACTGCAATAGGAAGGAAAAATGAGCAGACTGGATGGATCTGGACTTCTTTGCCATCATTTTTCTGCCTCTTCTCAACACGCTAGGACTTTGTGTAATTGAGTGAGCAGTGACAGCAGTGCTGGTTCCTGAGGGAAGGTTTTTTTTTCGACCTTTGAAACGGAACCCCGTTGGACATGGAGAGCACGCAGCTTTATTGAGCACACTCTACTTCTTTTTTTTGGAAGAGAGAAGTAACATTATGCTCGACTTCCAGTTTTCCAGTATTGTGTCCAGCTTGATTGATTTTTCTAGGCTTGTACGAACTCTAGTCGCAGAGTACCCCCGTGTTGAGGGACAGAGACGGCTTGAACTTTAAAGATTTTCGCTATTTAGCACGTTCATTTAGTACACTTTAGTACAAAATTGTGGTTTAGTCCTGGGATGTTTCACAGGTAAAAATACCCTTTTTGGGTTTACTATTGTAGCAGCTGTGCATATAGGGGTTGTAATTTCCCACTTTGAGCTGTGAGACTGAGGACTTTTTCCACTTACACTAATAATTTAGATTGAGGTTCTGGTGGCCGTCTCTGCCCTCCTACCCTTTTGGGGTCAGGAGACATTTTTTGTCTTCAACCATTTTCTGTACTACTTACATCATTCTATCTGTATGTGAGGGCTCTTCACTCCCTGTCATTCTTCCTCACACTACAGTTCTGTGTAAGGGCTCTGCACTTTCCGGTGCAATAGCTGGATATGAAGATCCTACTACTTTTCTGCTGTTATCCCTCTGCCCTTTGGATTTGCTTTCTTTTTGATTGATCAAAATTTGTGAGGTGCCTATTGCTTAACTATTCTCTGAGTGAAAACATATTTCCTCCTGTTGGTTTTAAAACTATTTCCCTGTAACTTCATAGAGTGTCCCCTAGTCTTTGTAATTTTTGACAGAGTGAAAAATCGATCCACTTGTACCCATTCTATTCCACTCAGGATTTTGTAGACTTCAATCATATCTCCCCTCAGTCATCTCTTTTCCAAGCTGAAGAGCCCTAACCCTATTAGTTTTTCCTCATACGAGAGGAGTTCCATCCGCTTTATCATTTCAGTCGCTCTTCTTTGAACCTTTTCTACTGCCACTATATCTTTCTTGAGATAAGGAGACCAGAATTGAACGCAATACTCCAGGTGAGGTGGCACCATGGAGCGATACAGAGGCATTATAACATTCTTAGTCTTGTTAACCATCCCTTTTTTAATCATTCCTAGCCTCTTGTTTGGTTTTTTGGCCGCCGATACACATTGGGCGGAAGGTTTCATCAAATTGTCTACAATGACACCCAGACCCTTTTTTCAAGAGTGCCATTTCATCGTACTTACACAAATGCTTATACTGTCCCACTTGGATTATTACAACTCCCTCTATGCGGGTCTATACTCTACCTCTCTTAAACAAACTACAGATGATTCAAAACATGATGGTCAGATTTAATATTCAAACTAAAAAAAAATTGACACTCTCTCACCTTGCTGTAAGAACTTACACTAGCTACCTGTCAAAACTCACATCACCTTCAAACTATCATGCATAATGTTCCAAATCTTATATGCAAAAACCGATGAACCACTCATAAACTTTATTCATCAATTCCTGGTCAAGGTCAGCTAGAAAACTGAAATCACTTCAACTCCCCCAAAGGTGTCTATACTACTGACTAAATAAAGTTTGCTTCGAATCATCCACTCGATGAAGTTACTGGGAAATACTTTTAAAACCAATGGGAGGAATTTTTTTTTGACACAGAGAATAGTTAAGCTCTGGAATGTATTGCCAGAGATTGTGGTAAGAGCGGATAGTGTAGCTGGTTTTAAGAAAGGTTTGGACAATTTCCTAGAGGAAAAGTCCATAGTCTGTTGTTGAGAAAGAAATGGGGGAAGCCACTGCTTGCCCTGGATTGGTAGCATGGAATATTGAGTTTTGGCCAGGTATTGGTGACCTGGATTGGCCACTGTGAGAATGCTTGATGGACCATTGGTCTGACCCAGTAAGGCTATTCTTATGTTTGACATCTTTTACTCACGACTCTTGTATTTGGAAACATTCTACAACAGATTCTGAAAAAAAATTAAAAATTCTCTTTGAAAGCATACACATCAAAGGCAACTGGGACACATGGCATCTACAGTCCAAGTGACGCCTTTTGCCAGGCTTCACCTACGGATCCCTCAGTGGTCTCTGGCTACTTGGTGGTCGCAGGCTGTCGACCCACTTTCGCAACACATTTCAGTCACCTCTTCTCTTTGACAATCACTTCAGTGCTCTCTTCCAATCTTTCCAAAGGATTGTTATTCCACACACCTCCTCATCAGAAAGTTCTCACCACGGATTCATCACCCTATGCTTGGTGAGCTCACCTTGATGGCCTAAGCACTCAAGGCCTTTGGTCTGCCAGAGATTGACGCCATTGTATAAATCTGTTGGAACTTAGAGCAATTTTCAATGCTCTCAAGGCTTTTCAGCATCTTCTACAAGATCAAGTTCTCCTTGCCTGTATGGACAGTCAGGTGGCCATGAACTATATAAATAAGCAAGGAGGATCGGGATCTCTCCTTCTCTGGCAAGAGGCTCAAAAGATTTGGAATTGGGTGATTCCTCACAACATCTTCCTCAAAGCTGTTTACATTCAGGGGGAACAGAATTCTTTAGAGGACAAACTAAGCTGCATTCTTCAACCTCACGAATGGACGCTGAACTCAGCAGCTCTCCATCCTGTGTTCTCTCAATGGTGGACTCCTCAAATAGACCTTAGACCTGTTTGCATCTCCCCACAACCACAAGCTAAGAACATAAGAACATAAGAAGTTGCCTCCGCTGAGGCAGACCAGAGGTCCATCTCGCCCAGCGGTCCGCTCCCGCGGCGGCCCATCAGGCCCATTGCCTAAGCAATGGTCCCAGACTATCCCTATAACCTACCGCTACTCTTATCTGTACCCCTCAATTCCTTTATCCTCTAGGAACCTATCCAAACCTTCTTTGAAGCCTTGTAACGTGCTCCGGCCTATCACAGCCTCCGGAAGCGCGTTCCATGTGTCCACCACCCTCTGGGTGAAAAAGAACTTTCTGGCATTTGTTTTAAACCTGTCTCCTTTTAGTTTTTCCGAGTGCCCCCTTGTACTTGTGGTTCCCCGTAATCTGAAAAATCTGTCCCTGTCTACTTTTTCTATACCCTTCAGGATCTTGAAGGTTTCTATCATGTCTCCTCTAAGTCTCCGCTTTTCCAGGGAGAACAGCCCCAGCTTTTTCAGTCTGTCAGTATATGAGAGGTTTTCCATACCTCTTATCAGTTTAGTTGCTCTTCTCTGGACTCTCTCAAGTACCGCCATGTCCTTTTTGAGGTACGGCGACCAATATTGGACACAGTACTCCAGATGCGGTCGCACCATTGCACGATACAGTGGCAGGATGACCTCCTTTGTCCTGGTCGTGATACCCTTCTTAATGATACCCAACATTTTGTTTGCTTTTCTTGAGGCTGTGGCGCACTGTGCCGACGCCTTCAAAGACGTGTCCACCATCACTCCCAGGTCTCTTTCAAGGTTACTTACCCCTAGCAGTGATCCTCCCATTTTGTAGCTGAACATCGGGTTCTTTTTCCCTACATGCATGACCTTGCATTTCCCTACATTAAAGTTCATTTGCCATTTTTTGGCCCATTCTTCTAGCGTCGTTAGGTCCCTTTGCAGATCTTCGCAGTCTTCCATGGTATCAACCCCGCGGTAGAGTTTGGTGTCATCCGCAAATTTAATAACTTCGCAATTTGTTGTTATTAAATTTGCGGATGACACCAAACTCTACCGCGGGGTTGATACCATGGAAGACTGCGAAGATCTGCAAAGGGACCTAACGACGCTAGAAGAATGGGCCAAAAAATGGCAAATGAACCTGCTTTTGCCCCAGGCTATATTCTCATCGCCTAGAATTGGATGCTTTTCTCCTGGATTGGACGCACATGTTCCTCTATGCGTTTCCACCCATTACTCTTGTTGTCAAAACGCTATCAAGCTCAAACAGGAGTCTGCCACCATGATTCTGATAACTCCTTGGTGGCCCAGACAACCATGGTTCTCCCTTCTATGTCAACTCAGTATCAAGGAACCAATACCTCTTCCAATTTTTCTATCTCTTCTCACGCAGCGTCACGATTCTCTTCTGCACCCCAACCTTCAGTCTTTGCACCTGACAGCTTGGTACCTCTTGGGCTGACTTCACCTAACCTACAATTTTCTCAGCCTGTCAGAGACATCTTGGATGCTTCCAGAAAACCGGCTACACATCAGTGTTATTTTCAGAAATGGACCTGTTTTTCTGCCTGATGCATACTTCATCACCAGGATCCAAAATCCACCTCTGTTTCTTCAGTTTTGGATTATCTCCTGCATTTGTCACAATCTGGCTTCAAATCCAGAGTTCATCTCAGTGCAATTGCTGCTTTTTATCAACCAGTGGATGGAAAACCACTAGCTTCTCATCCTGTGGTTTACAGATTCATGAAAGGACTTTTCTTTTTTTTTTAAATATCTTTATTCCTTTTTACATTATACAAACAAGTGTACAATAAATCAAGTCATACTATACATTCTTCACTTGAAACTCTACAATCATTTTATACCATAAATTACCTCCCATCCCTCCTTTTCCAAATATTACCCATCACAATGAAATAAAACCCACCCATCCACCCTCCCACCCTATACATACTAAATGGGGATAAATACAATTATTTATTATAGTAATCAATTAATGGTCCCCACACATCTTTAAATTTCTTATAATAACCTCTCTTAATCGCCAATGTTTTTTCCATTATCCCAGGACAAGCAGGCAGCATATTCTTAACGCATGGGTGACATCACCGACGGAGCCCCGGTACGGACACTTTTTACTAGAAAGTTCTAGTTGGCCGCACCGCGCATGCGTGAGTGCCTTCCCGCCCGACGGAGGAGTGCGTGGTCCCCAGTTTCTTCGTTTCCGCGGAGCGAAGAAGTCGCATGTGGTTTCAACGGCCGTTGAAAACATCCTTTTTGCCTTCCCGCTCGCGTTTTTTTCTCGTTTTTTCTCTTTTTCCCACTTCGGGTTCTCTTTTTTCTTCGATTCAAAAAAAATATCTCTCGATTTTCTCTATTTTTTGAAACCGGCCCCAGCGGGGCCTGTTGTCACCATACAGGCCTCTGGTTTTGATTTTGCGGAGGCCGTGTTTCCCTTCATGCCCCCGCAACCGGGCTTTAAGAAGTGCCAGCGGTGTGCACGCCCGATCTCCCTCACTGACTCACACAATTGGTGCCTACAGTGTTTGGGTCCAGAGCATCGGGCTGACACCTGCACCCGCTGTGCCATTCTTAAGAAACGCACTTTAAAGAATCGGCAGATCCAGCAGAACATCCTTTTCGGTACCGGATCTGCTATGGAACCTGCCGCGACGTCGACGGTACCGCAAAAGACGGCACCGACTACTTCGACGACGCCCGATCCTTCCTCGGGGTCGCTGGCACCAGGTAAGCCGGCTAAGAAGCCTTCCACCTCCCTTGAGCGCCCACCTGCCACAGTGGCGACGCCGGTCCTCCCGGCCTCACGCCGACCCCGCAAACGCTCCGCCCCGATTTCGGTGAGTGCCTCGTCATCGGCCTCCTCATCGCCGGGGCGTGGAGCAGCACCTATGGAACCGAAAAAGAAAAAAGCGGTACCGGTGCCACCCCTGGATGACCGCATCGCGGCCATACTCCAAGACAAATTGCAGGAACAGCTGCAGCACCAACTCCAGCACCTGTTACCGACCCTTTTGGCACCACTCTTTTCGGTACCAGACCGGCCCGAGCCTCGCACCATCCCACCGGTGTCCACTCCCTCGGTGCCACTCAACACTTCCATGCCAGTCCTCTCGGCTGAACCACTCCGTTCTCATCCTGTAGTACAGACCCGCTCTGAAGCCGATCCTCCTCGGGACCAGGAAGGGCACCGGTCTCCCCGAGACCGAGAACGGCACCGCTCTTCCCGGGACCGGGATCAGCACCGGTCTTCCTCTCCCGGTACCGTCTCAATGCACTCTGGCAAGTCTCTTTCTAAGACCCGCCACACCGAGCCTTCCACCCCGATATCTCGGCGTGCGCACACTGATATCAGAGACCCGGACTTATGGGAAGAATCCCCACCCGGTACCGAGGAGGACGCATCGTCAACAGACGAGGAACCCTCAGTGCCCGATACCACTTCTAAGCCTGAGCAATCCTCTTTCACCAAGTTCCTCAGGGAGATGTCGGCGGCTCTTTCTATTCCTTTAGAGTCCGACTCTAAAAAGTCCCAGGCCTTTCTGGACGCCTTAGATTTTGAACAACCTCCCAAAGAATTTCTCAAGTTACCCGTCCATGACATACTGCGGGAAACTTTTTATAAAAATTGGGAGAATCCACTCACTGTCCCCGGAGCCCCTCGTAAACTAGATAGCCTATACAGGGTCATCCCAATTCCGGGTTTTGACAAACCTCAATTGCCCCATGAGTCTCTCCTAGTTGAGTCTACATTAAAGAAAACTCAGGGCTCCAGTGTTTATGCCTCCACCCCTCCTGGCAGAGAAGGCAAAACAATGGATAAGTTTGGCAAACGCCTTTATCAAAATGCGATGCTGGCCAATAGGGTGAATAATTACACATTTCACTTCTCATTTTATATGAAGCATCTTGTACAACAACTATCCGCCCTACAGAAATACATCCCTGAACGCAAAGTTCCACTCTTTCAACAACAAATTTCCAGCCTCCTTCAACTGCGGAAATTCATGGTGCGCTCTATTTATGATTCATTTGAGCTGACCTCCCGAGCATCTGCCATAGCTGTTGCCATGTGGCGTCTGGCCTGGTTGAGGGTATCTGATCTTGACATCAACCACCAAGACCGCCTAGCTAACGCACCCTGTCTTGGGGATGAACTTTTTGGGGAGTCCCTGGATTCAACCACCCAGAAGCTCTCAGCCCATGAGACCAGATGGGACACTCTGGTGAAACCTAAAAAGAAGGCTCCACCTGCTCGTCCTTACAGACCACAGTCCTCTTACCAGCGCAGGTTCTCGGCCAGACCTCTCAACCCGCCCCAGCAGCAGCCTCGCAGACCTCGTCAGCAACAACACACTCAAGCTCGCTCTCAATCTCGCCCAACCTGCCAAGCCTCTTCCTCCGTCAAAACCATCTCAGCCCTTTTGACTCCTTTCTCCAGGGCATAGCCAGTCTCCCACCATCATTACCTCTCCCTCAACCAATCGGAGGACGCATCCAACTCTTCCTCAACCGTTGGGAGGTCATCACATCAGACCTGTGTGTCCTCAACATCATTCGCCACGGCTACTCTCTCAACTTCCAGACTCTTCCACCAGACAATCCTCCAATAGAGTCTGCGTCTCACTCCTCCCAGTCCCTTCTCCTCCTAAGGGAGGTCCAATCCCTCCTTCTTCTCAATGCCATCGAAGAGGTTCCCACAGACCAAAGAGGTCAGGGATTCTAATCCCGCTACTTCCTGGTTCCCAAGAAGACAGGAGACCTCCGTCCCATCCTCGATCTCCGGGACCTCAACAAGTGTCTGGTCAAGGAAAAGTTCAGAATGCTCTCCCTGGCCACGCTTTATCCTCTTCTCACTGCGTTTCATGAGCCTATCCTTGGAAAACCTCTCACGGCTCATCCACTGGTTTCCCGGTTCATGAGAAGCCTCTTCAATGTCAAACCACCTCTGAAGCCTCCTCCAGTCGTCTGGGACCTGAATGTGGTTCTATCGGCCCTCATGAAACCTCCGTTTGAGCCTCTTGCCACAACCTCCCTCAAATTTCTTACATGGAAGGTGCTTTTCCTCATTGCCATCACCTCTGCCAGGAGGGTTAGTGAGTTGCATGCACTGGTTGCCGACCCACCTTTCACTGTTTTTCACCATGACAAGGTGGTTCTGCGTACCCATCCGAAATTCCTCCCCAAGGTGGTCTCGGACTTTCATCTTAACCAGTCCATTGTGTTACCTGTCTTTTTCCCAAAACCCCATTCTCATCCTGGGGAACAGGCACAGCACACGCTGGACTGTAAGCGTGCCCTTGCTTATTACCTTGACCGTACCAGGGCTCACCGCTCGTCTCCTCAGCTCCTTTTGTCCTTCGACCCTAACCGTCTAGGTCGTCCTGTCTCCAAACGGACGCTTTCCAACTGACTTGCTGCCTGCATTGCGTTCTGTTATGCTCGGGCCGGTCTTTCACTGGAAGGTGCTGTTACGGCTCACAGGGTCAGAGCTATGGCTGCTTCTGTGGCTTTCCTCCGTTCCACGCCCATCGAGGAAATCTGCAAGGCTGCCACTTGGTCCTCAGTTCACAAATTCACTACTCACTACTGTCTGGATACCTTCTCCAGACGGGATGGGCACTTCGGCCAATCTGTGTTACACAATTTATTTTCCTAATGGCCAACCATCCCTCCTCCCTCTCTGTTAGCTTGGAGGTTACCCATGCGTTAAGAATATGCTGCCTGCTTGTCCTGGGATAAAGCACAGTTACTTACCGTAACAGGTGTTATCCAGGGACAGCAGGCAGATATTCTTACGACCCACCCACCTCCCCGGATTGGCTTCTTAGCTGGCTTATCTTAACTGGGGACCACGCACTCCTCCGTCGGGCGGGAAGGCACTCGCGCATGCGCGGTGCGGCCAACTAGAACTTTCTAGTAAAAAGTGTCCGTACCGGGGCTCCATCGGTGACGTCACCCATGCGTTAAGAATATCTGCCTGCTGTCCCTGGATAACACCTGTTACGGTAAGTAACTGTGCTTTTCATACACATGACACACCGAACTCTACCAGAAACAGTAATTCAACCCTCTATAGTCTTTCCAGTCATGAAAGGACTTTTCAATGTCAAACCACCTCCAGTAGTTTGGGATCTTGCTAGATTGATGAAGCCTCCTTTTGAACCAGTGACTTCGACTCATCTCAAATACCTCACTTGGAAAGTAGTTTTCCTCATTTCTCTAACTTCTGCTCGCAGAGTGAGTGAGCTTTAAGCTTTAGTGGCGGATCCACCATTTATAATGTTCCACCAGGACATGGTGCTGCTACACACTCATCCAAAGTTCTTACCAAAGGTCGTCAATTAATTTCATCTCAATCAATCGATTGTTCTCCCAGTATTTTTTTCCTAAGCCTCATTCTCATCCTGGGGAAACGGCTCTTCATACTCTGGACTGCAAATAAGCATTGGCTTACTATTTGAAAAGGACTAGATCATCTCCCCAGCTTCTTGTCTCTTGATCCTAACAAGTTGGGGCATCCTGTATCCAAGAAAACAATTTCTAATTGGTTGGCTGCTTGCATCTCGTTCTGTTATGCTCAGGCTGGGCTGCAACTGGAGAGTTAGGTCACTTGCCCATAAAGTTAGAGCTATGGCAGCTTCAGTAGCTTTTCTTCACTCTACTATTGATGAAATCTGCAAAGTTGCTACTTGGTCCTCAGTTCATATGTTCACCTCTCATTACTGTCTGGAATCTTTTTCCAGACGGGATGTGCACTTTGGCCAAGCAGTGTTACAAAAATGTATTTTCCTGAAAGGCCAACTCTCCCACTATCGCATTCTGGTTAGCTTGGAGGTCACCCATATGTGATAATATGCTGCCTGCTTGTCCTGGGATAAAGCATAGTTACTTACCATAACAGGTGTTATCCAGGGACAGCAGACAGATATTATAGTTTATTCAGTTTTTGATTAAACGCTTTATCGATTCTTCTCACAACCCACCCACCTCCCCTGGTTGGCTTCTTAGCTGGCTTACTGAACTGAGGAGCCGCACACCTATGACGGATAGGAAGGCACTCATGCATGTGCGGTGCGGTCAGTCGCAAACTTTCTTTTTTTTTTTTAATGTTTTAGTAATTTTATAAGATTAGTGAACAAAATGTACAAGTATTAAGTAAAACAAAAAACAAATCATATGTAGAAAGCAATAAATACAAATATTAAATAAGACAAGAAGTAGATCATATGTACAAATCATTGTGTGCATATAAATCTATATGATTACATAAAATGTAAATAGCAAATGAATATGGGGGGACCATCACATGTATTGTTGGCACATGGTAAGCAGCAATCATATTAAAACGTAGTGAATCTTTCAAGAGGCATCACCAGCTAAATAAGTTAAGGATAGCAATGTATTCTGAAACTCTGTTTGTCTAAAGCACAATAGGTTTGAACAGGGCGCCATATTTTGAGATATGTGCTAGTGGAATGATGTTTCCCTGCGATTACACTTTCATATTGGTTAGTGATACATACAGTGTTCCACCACACCATACCGTGAATTCTACCTTAGATAAACTCTTCCAACAGTGCAGGATATTTTTGATGGCCAAAAACAATAATATGTGAAGCAGGCGAGCATTGGGCTCCGAGAGGGGTTGTATGAGGCCCTGTTAACCTAAAACAATAATTTTGAGATTTAGCAGCTCTTGGGTCATTAAAATGGAGGAGATGGTATTCCAAACTCTTTCCCAATAGATTTTGAGCTAAGGACATTGGAATATCATATGCGGCAACGTACCCACAGAACTCTCACATGACCAGCATGAATTAGAGACTTTATGTGAGAATTTAGCAATCTAGTGAGGCCAATGTAAAAAGAAGTATATTGATTGGAGTACTGAAGCAGAGCTAATTGATTTAAATAATCTTGTCCACACCACTTGCCATACTTCATCATTAGTGGGTATATCTAAGTCAGATTGCCAGGAACTCATCAGAGTTGATACAGATACTGGTATTCCTCGATACAGTAGTCCATACCATTTGGAGGCAACGCCTTTGAGGAGAGAAATAGTAATACTTTGAAGTAGAAGGTCAGGCGTAGACTTTCTAAAGTGCTGGTGCACTTGTACAGCTGTCTGTACCGAGGTTCTGTGGATGATGTCACCCACATGTGAGAATATCTGCCTGCTGCCCCTGGATAACACCTGTTAACGGTAAGTTAACTGTGCTTTATCTCCAGAGGATTCAGCATGGATCACAGCAAGACAGAAGGCTAACAATAAAATAACAACAAAAAAAAGAATAAAAATAATTTATGTAAACCAAAACTTTTTTTTTTAAAATTTATTTATAAGTTTTCAATTTATACAATCAAGATAAACTTATACAGAAAGAGGATTCATGATAAGAAAAAAAAAATTTATCAAAAGACAATTAAACAAATGGATCCAAGATGTAAATCAAATGCGAGTACATCAAAAAGAAACAATCTTTATAGAATCACAAGTTATCGGAGAGTAAGGATGTCTAATCTATTTAGCACTCTCCTTCTCCAGTCGGGACAAGGACAGGAAGGACATCAGTTGGGGAGGTTCAAAGAAAACATACTTCTGAGTTTAATAATGAATTACACATTTACAAGGATGTCTAAGAAAAAAGGTTGCCCCTAGGGCCAGAACACCAGGTTTTAACAAAAGAAATTCTCTTCTACGCTTTTGAGTCTCCCTTGCTAAGTCTGGAAACATTTGTATCTTATAACCAAGAAATTCTTTTTGTCTATGTTTATAGAACATTCTCATTAAACAATTCTTATCGGGGGTAAGTGCAAGCGTTAAAAGTAAAGTAGATGGAACAGACATTTCTCTATCAGATAATTCTAATACAGCTGAAATGTTCATAGGGTTTTGATTTATTACTTGTTGAATATCTCGAGTCTTAGTCGGTAAATAATACACTTGCGTAATAGGTGGTAATGCAGACTCAGGTATTTCCAATATTTCTTGAAGATATCGTTTCAACATATCTTTAGGTGTTATCGTAGAAATTTTTGGAAAGTTAATCAATCTTAAGTTATTATTCCTAGAAAAGTTCTCCAATGATTTAATTTTCCTTCTTAAACTTATATTATCTTTAATCAAAGTCTCTTGAAGTTTCTTTGATAGTCCTATATCTTCTTGAAGATTATTTGTTAAGGATTTAGAGACTTCTAAATCTTTTTTCAAGTTCCCAATTTCATTATCATAATTCTTAATTTTCCCTTCTAATTGTTGGAATTGAGAATTAAAAGTCTTTCCCAAGTTAAGAAATCAAATCCCAAAGGGATTCTAATATGACTTCCTGGGGTTTTTGAGGTAAGAAAGCTTGTAAATTTATTCCAAATTGCTCAACAATTGCAATCTCTCCCTGTCTCTGGTCCGTCTGGGCTGTTCTTACTCCACCAGATGTTGAATCTTCACTTTCTAAGTTCAGGCTCTCTTGAGAAAACTGAGAGCTTAAACTTCTGCTCTCCGGATCGACTTCTCTGGCCTCAGGGGTAGAATGTCCACCGTCTCCTGGCAACACTCCCTCCCTCGGGGAGCTAGTAATGTGAGATTGTAGGGGCGGTGCTCTGGCGTCGGGGCTGAGCGTTGTTTCAAGCCCCAAGGAAGCCTCCAGCATCTCGCCTCGTTGCCACGTCTCTAGCAGGGAAACTGCCGACGCCACCATGATGTCCTGCATCCGCTGCAGGAGTTCGTCAATACTGCCGACTGCTACTGGTCCGGAGCGCCGCGAGGCTCCAGCTGCGCTCCTGCCTCTTCGCTTCGGCATACTGAAAGGTAATAATTCTCAAAGAAGAAGTACAAAGGTAATTTATTGGCGAGCTTCCTGGCGTCCTCTCATAGAGCTCATGGAAATGCCATCTTGGATCAGCAATCACCAAAACTTATCAAAACGTTTGAGAGACCCATCTTCGCTTTCAGCAATTTTTGAAAAAGATAAGATGCTGATGACCATAGGAAAACCATTCCAAATCTTTGCACCACTAGAACCAAAAGACAGTTGATAATACTTTTTATATTTAATATTTTTTTTTTGTTTTTGTTTTTTTTTAATTCTTTATTCATTTTTAAACTTTCATCAAGTGTACAAAAATTCATAATAAACACTATTAATTAGACAACTTGAACATCTTATCATTATATCTTATAAATATAAATGCAACCCTCCCCCCACCCTCCCTCTAATCCCATTATTCATTATAAGATCATAAACCCTACAATTGAAACCCTCCCCCACCCAACACTAAGTGTTATATAATTAATAGAAAAATGGCATTTAATCATGACAAAAAGATGTTAATGGCTCCCATATTTTTATAAAATTTTTATACTTTCCATTCTGTACCGCCAATGATCTTTCCATTCTATATATGTGACATAATGAATTCCACCAGAAATTAAAATGTTTTTTTATAATGGAAAAGCTAACATCCTTCTAGTAAGCCTCAGTTTTCCTCGATTTTGGCAAAAAAAAAAAAAGGTATTGATTGCAAACAGAAAATGGGCTCTGTGCTGGTAAAGATTTAAAGACAAAACAAGCAATCTTAAATTGTAATCTAAATTGAATCAGTAACCAGGGAAGATCTTTCAAAAGAAGAAATAATCTATCGGATTTATTTGCACCATATATCATCCTAGTTGCCTTATTCTGCATTAATTGCAGTTTTCTCAGAAACACCTTCATATTCTAAATGTAAATGTTAAAAATTGTAACAAATTTTTTTTTCAAATCAAGGCCTTTTCAAAAGCTTATCTCCAATTTCTTCATGTTATTTATTTAGATTATAAACACCTACACGGAAGCAGTTCAGACTGTGGATCCCCTCAAAGCTACTGGGAAACCCCATGGACTCTGGGTGGCTTTTGCCAAGTTTTATGAAGAAAATGGACAAATTGAGGATGTAAGTAACCATAAAAGAAAGCAAACGAAAATGTCCCCAAGGGATATGGTAGAATCATTGTCATTGGCGCAATGCTTCTTAACCCTCTCCTAGCCAGTCAGGTTTTCAGGATTGCTACAATATCTTATTTCTAAATCAAATGCCCAACAGGTTTCACTATAAAACCTCAGAGTACTTAATTTTAACATTGCCACCTGAAGTGTCATAGTGGAATATTGGAAGAAGTTGGTCCAGTACGTGTTACAACACTGGGTGTAAGGAGTGGTCTGGAATTATCCTTACTTTTTGGGGGGAGGACTACTTTAAAAAAATTATTAATTTCATACAGTAACAGCAGCAAGTAGCCAAAAAAAAAAAATTCCCCCCGTACCCCAACATGGGCCAATGAGTATTGTGCAATCAAGGCAAAAAGGTTTTGTTCTTTTAACCTCCCGCCCACAGAAAACAGCTGCCAAAATCCCCCCACCCTCCTTCATAAGAAGTCCCTATTGTTGCAGTTTCAAGAATACTGTGGCATTCCCTCAATTGAGCCCAGCCTGTTCAATATTAAACTTATTAAATGTGGGTTTAAAGTTTGAATATAAGAAGTCCAGATGGAATGAAACTATTCCCTTCGGGAAACCATCCTGTGTCATTCTTTAATGTCTATCTCACCCTCAGTCCTTCTACACCAGCATTCTTTAATGCAAGGCTTTTAGGGTCAATGGTTGTGCCCATTCATACTGATTCTTCCCTCTCTCCTTAAAGAATGACATGGAATGACATTCTTTTCTCTGGTTGCATTCTTGAGCCTAATATACATTTCTAGTGCAACGTGTCTAGTGGTCCTGTATCTCAACTCGCAAGTTGCTTGCAGAAAACTGTCAGTCATGTTTTCAACTCCACCTCCTTCCCAGGAAGCTACTCTTTCCCCCTCAGTTTGCTTTCTGCAAGCAAGTTGCTCAGAAGTGCTTCTGATCTGTTATGTGGTTTTATTATTTTGGGGTATTTTTTCTTAGTATATATTTGGAGGCTCAATGCCCAGCAGTTTCCACTTGTTAGGACCTCTTGTCTGGGAGAAGACGTAGACATGCATGGTAGAGGTATGCCCTTGGGGACACCTAGCTAGCTAGCCTTTTTATTTTTTAAGCTCAGGGGCCATCCCCTGTGTATCTTCTTGCATTCGTGACTTACTCAGGAGCTTGATCACAGGCTAGGACTAACACTGTGTGGTCCTCTCCCCTTTGAGACGAGTTTTTCCAGGGTTTGAGGCTCAGTCCAGCCTCTGTCCGATTGATAGCCAGAAGACCAGGAATGTCCAGCGAATCTGTGAGGCAGAGTTCTACATTTGTTCCAACTGAAATCCTATGCTGAGGCAGGCAGGCACCACATTGCACATTGAATAAAGCTATTGGGGAAAATCGGGGGATGTCTCCAAAACTCGTTTTTGTTTTTGTTTTTTTTTTAATTATTTAACATTTCAATTTTACAATCACCTCAATACATCCATGATAATAAAATTATAGTAATATTAGGAAAGGAAAAAAAAGAAAAATCAGGAAAACATCCTTTCCAAACAGACCACAATAAAACGGAAATAAGATCCAAAATGCATAGCAATAACTATAATGAAAAACAAATTTACTTCCCTGGAAGCTTCCCCCACATCATTTTCTCAGCCTGCTCCAGTAACTACCATTGGAGGGTTATACAGTTACCTTAATCTGTTCTTTAGCCAAAAGAATATCCAATAGCTGTTTTGGGTCAAAAAAAGTAAACGTTATACCCTCAAATAATACTATACATAAACCAGGAAATTTCAATACAATATTTGCTCCCAAAGCATCACTCTTGGTCTATAAGCCAAGAATGACTGGTGCCTCTTTTGTGTGTGTCTATATAAATCAGGAAATATCTGAATATTTGATCCCATAAACTGCTGATTAATATTGCGGAAATATAAACTTAGAACATTATTGCGATCCGGTTCCAGAGCAAATGTTACAATTAGAGTCAGTCTCTGGGTAACTATTTTCAAGAGATTATTCTAGGAAATTAGTTACGTTTACCATCACATCAGTTCTCCCGAGGTCCCTGCCCCTCCTGGCTCATTTCCAAAACCATAATTTATTTATTTATTCGATTTTTTAGCCCGTCCTCCCAAAAGAGCCCAGAATGGGTTACAATTAATATATTGGTGCATTAAAATTATAAGTAAGATAGGTACTTAGAAATTCCCTTACTGTCCCGAAGGCTCACAATCTAACTAAAGTACCAGGAAAAATGACAATTAGAAGAGTAATAAAGAAAGAAAATAGAGATAGAGGAGGAAAATAAGAAAATAAACATACTAATAAGATTACAATGATCTAAAGGAATTTGAAAGGTTAAAAAGAGGGGAGATAAGAATAGATGCAGAGGGAGAACCGTTGAAGCAATAGAATTTTGGGGAAATTTAAATGAAATTTGAATGATAAAATAAGTGGTAAAACAATAAGTGAGATTAAAAAATATATCATAAACTAAAAAGAAGTGAAAATAAAATCAAAACAGTCAAAACTTAAGTCCAGCTTGAACGGGCCCCCGAGCCAACCGTTGGTCCGATGGCCGGACTGCAGCCCTCCTCCGTCGGCTCTCCCCTGCTGGAATGGGGGAGGAGCCTTCACAATTGGCGGAAGGGCTTCCTCTGGTATTTTAAGGACCTCTTTAAAATAGCGTCTCACCAAGTCCACTGCTGATATTAAAGGGGACTTGGGAAAATTCAAAAATCTCAAATTATTCCTCCTCAACTGATTCTCCAGATATTCAATCTTTTGCTGAGTTGAATTTTATCTTTCACCATAGCTACTTCTAGGTTCTTAACCTCCTCCACTTTCTGTTCCAAAGCTGTTACTTTCTCCAATTGCTGCACAAAGTTCTGGGACTGAGAAGCCATTTGTTCAGAAAAATTTTTCATTTCACCTTCCATTCTATCCACTCTTCTCAAGAAAGAAGAGTTTAAGTCCTATATAGCCTCCCAGAGTACCTCTAAGGTTATGATGGCTCGTTTAACTTTCACACCTGCAAAACATTTGGAAGGATCTTTCCCCCCACAAGCACCACTCACAGCTTCAGCTGGATATAAAGGCTGTGGAGTAGACACCCTCACCATCAATCCCTGCTGTTGGGGAGAGAATTCTATCAGGGAGAAGTTCCCGGATAGCCGTAAAGAAGTTTGAGTTCCTTCCATACTTCTGCTCTCCTTCGAAGAAACTCCTTCCGGGTTGCAGGGGTGCGATTCTGTTCTCGGGGCTCAACGAGATCCCGTTACTGCTAGCACAGCTAACATGCACACGTTGCATGTGTGGCGCTTGAGCAGGAGAGACATCTGACGTGGGGCCAATCGACCTTCTATAATCCTCTGATAGTTTGCTTCATCGGCGGTACTTGGCTAACTGCCAGGACTTGGGCTTTCGCCAATCCCTTTCTTTTACCCATTTCCCTGGGAAGAGAACCGACACATTAAACACCATAGAGGTTCAAAAAAGCCAACTTTGCAGCTTCTCAGCATGACGCCATCTTGGATGAAGCTTGAATATCAGGTCCAAAACTCATTTTTGAAGCTTTCTGCAACCAGAGCCTAGGTTCCCTACCTAAAAACCCCTTTCCCTGCATTTTGTGACTTTCAGGGAAGTTTCCACAGCCGTTTTTGGCATGATTTTACTGGTGGCAGTCATTTTGGATTATTTTTTTATATATATACTAGTCTTTTAGAACGTTACATTAACGGGTGCTAGAATATATCTCTGTCTGTCTTTCTCTCTCTCTCTGTCTTTTTCTCTCCCTGGCCCGCTTTCTTTCTCTGTCTTTGTGTGTGTTTCCATGCCCCCTGTGCAGCAGCAGCAGCATTTCCCCCCACCCCCCCTTTCTCTTCCCGCAATCTGGCCTTTAGCATCTGTCCAGAGAGGAGCATTACTGTCCCTTTAAGAAAGTTTTCGCAGCACCCGCAACCGCTGCCACCGCTTCACTCCGTCTCCTTTTCTCTCAGTCCTTCGGGTCCTTTCCGGGGGGGGAGGGGCGGGGAAACCGAGGTCCGCACGCCGGCGAGCCACTAGGAAAAATGGAACTGAATCCAGGGGTGGGGATGAGGTGGGGGGGGACGGTTGCACGCGAGCTTCCACCTCCTCCTCCTCCCCTACTCCTTCCCAGGTCACCGCCAGTCAATGAAGGGTTGCTGCGCCTCGGGGGCTGAGGGCGTGTAGCGGGGCCGCGGCATGAGCCGTTTTAATTGTCAGTTTGGTCCACCGTGCGCGCGGGCTGCCTCTGCCCTCGGGGTCGCTCGGCGGCGATGCTTTCTCCCTCGGTGCCGGTCCCTCTCCTCTGACCCCCCCCGCTGCCGCAGCATTCTCTGGGAGCTCTCTTGGCGATCCTCCAGTAAGGGCTTGTGGAGGCGATAGGCGGCTGGCTGTGGTCCCGGCTTGTGGAGTGGATCCTGGTGACGTATTAAGCGTGCATGCGCATT
The DNA here is from genome assembly GCF_902459505.1 of Geotrypetes seraphini. Taxonomy (NCBI): domain Eukaryota; kingdom Metazoa; phylum Chordata; class Amphibia; order Gymnophiona; family Dermophiidae; genus Geotrypetes; species Geotrypetes seraphini. Next base: position 111,745,089 of record NC_047095.1, on the reverse strand, counting down.
CTCGCCAGCACAGCACGACAGAAAATGGATCAGAGAACACGCAGCGCAAGTGCGCATGCGCGGCTAGCATTTTATTATTTAAGATTTTTTATTGAAAATTTTTATTTTACACACAAAACTCAACAACTGTACAACCAGACCAAATAAAGTCATCTGTGTGAATCCTTCACGGAGACTTAAAGGATCCAATCCCCTCACCAATGGGAACTCACGGCAGCCATTTTGATGACGGCTCTGCATGGGGCAGGAGTGTAGGAAGATTGATCCTGCCTCGCGTCGCCGTTAGACCACCAGGTAGGGTCTGGGGAAGGTCTGGGAGGCGGGGGTGGGTCAGAGCCATCCCTAAAAGTTATTCGCGTTTTTTTTATATTCGTGAACCAGCTCTGCCCCTAACCCCCGCGAATATTGAGGGTGAAGTGTACTTGAAAATGAGTAGGTATGTTCTGTTAGAATCTGCTGGAGAAATCCCAAAATTTTCTTTGCTACTCGGGCTTTTTTCTCTACTCGCAGTATACTTGACTCTCGGAACTTTCTCTTATGGCTCACACTCTCATCTTCTCGCCTCATAGTTCGGCTTTTGCTGCTTCCCAATAATAAAATAGGATCATTCACATGACTCTGCATTGCATATTCCTTCCAAAGGCATACTAACTGTTCTACAGTATAAATATCAGCATCCCTAATTTTATTTTTCTCACTGCATTAAGTAAGGATGATAAGTTTTTATCAAGCTATTGTTGTTGGCACATAAGTGTGTATTGGTATAGCACAATGTGGATGCCCCTAATATGAAGCAGTGGTATAATTTTCGGTTTGATCTCATGTTGGGTGGTATTACAAAAAGGTCTGGAAAGTTTACTGGGAGTTAGAGGCACGGAGAACAGAGAGAGAGATGGATTAAGGCCAAAAAAGGAAGAGAAGGGGTAGTGTAGACTGCAGGAGGAAGGTGCTCATGAGCAGTCCACTCCCCCCTCCAGATCTGTGGGGATTAGGGACACAGCCCTTGTGTATTTGTGAATAACTTTAGGGGCCTCCCAGACCCCTCCACACTTAAAACCCTGGTAGTCTAGCGGTGAAGCAGGGCAGGAGCGATCTTCCTACACTTCTGCCCCGTGAAAGCCACAATCAGAAATGGCTGCCACAAGTTCCCACGGCAGTCTTGTGAGACCGCAGGAACTCGTGAGATTGCCATGGGAACTTGGGGCAGCCACTTTTGATTGTGACTTTCACGGGGCAGGAATATAGAAAGATCACTCCTGCTCTGTTTCACTGGTAGACCACCAGGACTTTATGGTAAGATGTGGAAGAGGTTAGGAGGCTCATGAATAACCAAATTTGCAAATGCCAAACTTGCGAATATAGAGAGAGACCTGTGGGAGATAAGCAAACACTGATCTTTTTTGCCTCCTTTCAGGCAAGGACAATCTTTGCGAAGGCCACCAAGGTGAATTATAAACAGGTGGATGACCTGGCAAGTTTGTGGTGTGAATATGGTGAGATGGAGCTGCGGCATGAGAATTATGATCAGGCCCTGCGTATCCTGCGGGTGAGTCATGGGTTGTGTGGTATCCAGGGACAATGTATATAGAATATAAATTTTTAAATAAATGGTAGCTATCATAACTTGTGCTCAGTTCGGCGTTCAAAACTGTTGCCTTGTAAAACTACCATTGGGTACCAGCTTACTGTTAATGATGTCACAGTGACATCGACTTCTGTCTGGGAAGTGATGTTGAAGACCTAACACAAGCTCCACCCAAAGTTGCAAACATTCATCAAAAGCAAGGAAGCACTGCAAATGATATGGGACCCATCAATAAGGCTGTTAACACAGTAACGCAATAAATGATGGCAGGAAAAGACCTCGCGGTCCTTCCAGTCTGCCCAACAACTTCTCAAAGTGACTGAAAGCCTGTGTTAAAGCTGGGGGTGGATGTTTTGAGCATTCACAGTGTATTGTTTGAATTAAATTATTTTATTATGTTTTAGCTCAAGCATTTTTGATGCACAAAAATTTGTAGGTAATAATGAAAGGTCACTTGGACACACAAAGTCAGAGGCGTGAAGAAAGTACAAGTTTTATTCACAGCATGCGTGCTGGACCCCTGAGCTCCAAGCTGGCTCAGAAGTGCCGAAACCAGGAAGTCACAGAGACACCCATTCACTTCTCTGGCTATACAACTGAATTCCAGAAAAAGCCCTTCACGTGTTACCCCTCCCAACACTCATTGGTTCCAAGCTCACACCAGCAGGTCACTAGCAGGACACTTATCTAACTCTTACAGTTAAATGTACAGAAGGGCAGGGTACATCATGGCTCAAACTCTTATCTATTTATGGCTCAAACTCTTATCTATTTAGCTTACAATGTGTTAAGGTAGGGACATACATTTTAGGCAGATGAAGTCAATAGATTGTACACTCTTTTCAGCTATGTAGACCAGAGCAATATTTTAAACAACAGTTAACCATTTCATAACCCTACAATAACATTAAAATATCAGTAACTTCAGCATAGATTAAGATAATTAAATGTTTAATAGTAATACGTAAGTATGTATATAAACTTTTTCATTGAAACTACATTGATCCAGCATCTACCAATCCCCGTTGGTGCCAGTTCATATAGAGCAGTGGTCTCAAACTCAAACCCTTTGCAGGGCCACATTTGGGATTTGTAGGTACTTGGAGGGCCTCAGAAAAAATAGTTAATGTCTTATTAAAGAAATGACAATTTTGCATGAGGTAAAACTCTTCATAGTTTATAAATCTTTCCTTTTGGCCAAGTCTCCAATAATAGTATTTATAGCTAAAAAGACATATGATCAAGAAAACTGTTTTATTTTACTTTTGCGATTATGATAAACATACTGAGGGCCTCAAAATAGTACCTGGCGGGCCGCATGTGGCCCCCGGGCCGCGTGTTTGAGACCACTGATATAGAGATTTCAATGGGCTTGAGTGTGACTTTTGGCTGGCCCAAAAGGTTACATATGTGTTTCCATCTTACACATGGAAATACATGTCTATATTAACAACAAAAAAAAATTCTGTCGGGTTTTACAGATGTCAGTTAAGAGATACCGGCTCTACAGGGTAAGGGGGTCCATCAGAGGCCAGACGCTTGGGGGGGAGGGGGAGAATAGGACATGGATGCTGGGCCTGCAGAGTGAAGGAGAGGGGAAATGGATAGATGCTGGACCCATAAGTGGGGGGATGGGGAAAGAAAGTGACCCAGACCTAACACAGAAGCCAGTACAATATTTGTTTTTAGTAGTGCTTGTTTTGCCTAGGGTTTTATACTAGTGGATTAAGGGAGAAGGGAAATTATTGTCCTTCATTCCCCATTGTTTGTCTTTGCTTCCCCCCCCAAAAAAAAAAAAACCCCAAGAATTGCGGCCACATTACTTAATTGGTTTCACTCAGATGCGCAGATTTGTAAATTAGGACTGACTATATATGTAGGGGTTGATAGTTACATGTAGAACATTTTTTTTCAAAAAGTCACTTCCAAATGTTTCCAAGTTTAATTCTTATTTTTAAATGTAAGTGCTAAAGTAAAACTGCTATTTTGTTCACATATACTTTTGTAAAATGGCTGTTTCCGCTGCATTTCCTTCTATGCATTTTCCTATCGCAGTGTTTTATGTGAAATTGAGCTTTAGACTATGAAACAATGGAACAAAAGTTATTTGTAAATTGGAGGCAAAATATTTTTGGATTTTCATGTTAGTTGCTGTCTCTCTACCTCTGAAATCCCACAGAAAGCCACAGCCATGCCAGGAAAGAAGGCAGAGTACTTTGACAATTCAGAACCAGTCCAGAATCGCTTGTACAAATCCCTCAAAGTCTGGTCCATGCTGGCAGATCTGGAGGAAAGTCTGGGCACCTTCAAAGTAAGGACCAATTTCTGTGACTCTATTTCATTGAAATAATTTGCACTAACCAGCCTAGATATTTCTCTTCAGTAATTAACTACAAGGAATGCCAGTAAAATTATACCTATGCATTTCATAACTGCTATTTCAGTATTTAATGGTCCACTGAAAAATATGTATGTGCATTTGATAGTTAAATTTACATGTGTATTATTTCTCCCTGTTTGGGGCTGATGTTAAGACATACAGGGTTCTAAGGCAGAACCGGGAAAGAGGGCCCAAAGCCCATCTTCAGGATATGCCTTCTTTAGCCTGAAGCAGATTAGGGGGGGGGGAGGGTGCTGGCCATGCCATCTCCCATAACGTCATTTTGTCCCTAAATAAATATAGCCACCTAATAAAATGTGGCAACTTACCTGTTCAGCAGGAGACAATTTTCAGGTACAGATCCAACTGAGTAATTCCTTAGTTATCTGTCTGGATATTTCTAAAAATTGTCCTTCAGAGTAAGATCCTAACATACTGTAGTGCAGGTTCAATCTCCTTATCACACTATTGCTTTTTTCACTATCCTTTATGTCCCTACAAGCAGGAGTATAGGCCACATCAGTTAGTGACAAGGTCTGACAATGTTAATGCAGAAAATTGCCCCGAGTCCAGAAAAACTTAGGCCTCTTTTTATCAAGCTGAGGTAGAGTGTTTTAACGCAGGCCGGCGAAGTAAATGCATCAACGCTCATTCAATTCCTATGAGTATCAGATCATTTACCTTGCCGGCCCGCACTAAAACGCTCTCGTGCAGTTTGATAAAAGAGGGCCTTAGACTTTTCTAAGCCTGTGTGAGTGTTCTAGATTAGAGGTTCTCAACCCTGTCCTGGAGGACCACCAGGCCAGTCAAGTTTTCAGGATATCCCTAATGAATTTGCATGGAGCAGATTTGCATCCCTGGAGCCTCCATTATATGCAGATCTCTCTCATGCATATTCATTAGGGCTATCCTGAAAACCTGACTGGCCTGGTGGTCCTTCAGGACAGGGTTGGGAACCACTGTTCTAAATAATCAACCCCGTGCAGTACCTTTCATTCAGTCTTTGTCAGCTGACCAGGTGATGTGATTAGTCCTGCAATTTTATTTTTGTTTTCATTCAGGCAGTTCTAAAGTATTTCATTTTCACCATCACCATTGCTTCAGATAAGGATTATTAGCGGCTTCACGTCAGCTTTTAGGGAAATTGTTTCATTTTTATCTCACAGTGGTATATAAAAACAAGCCAGTGGCTTCAAGGGGTGTTTCACATGCATTAAAAGATATTAATGAAGGACTATTACAGTTATTGCATAAGGGAGGAAATTCTGTAGGTTAGATATCCTAATTGAGGATTATACAAACTCCATAAATGTTAAGCTTATGGTTGTTTTACACTGCTGTTTTTATTGGTTCACATTGTTCATAAATTGTGTTTACTCATAGTATACTTCTTGCAGAGCAGATCTATGTTATTGGGGAGTGTCCCCATGCCCTTCTTCCTTAGATTCTGTTGTTAAGGGCTGTAGCCTGCTTTGGTACAAACTGAAGGGAGCAGCACACTCCACTGGGGAAGGAGGGTGAGTTGAAAACTTTGATACTTCTGCCAGCATGCAGGTTTGGATTCACTACCCACTTCCAGAATGACACACCCATCTAAAAGAAAGAAGATTAGCAAGGCAAGAACTTACAGTAATCTTTCTTTCTTCCAATATAACCAGTTTTCTTATTCTCTTTGCCAGCTGCTAAATGTTCCCTTACCCTTAGTGTTAGCTGAGGAAAATTAGGTTTTTGCCTAAACTCAATCTTTTTTTCTCTTTTGTTTCATATCTTATCCCACACTTCTTAAATTGCAAGATTAACTACTGTAATTGCAATATTAGCTAATGGTGACAATTTTAGGTCATCCTTGTTATTCTAGTGAATTTGGGGCTTTCAGATTTCTCTAAGATTTGCTCATTGTTACTAAGTGATTGGGGACTTTGAGTTAGAACATATTTGGCATATAGCTAGTTACATACATAAAGGACACACTAACAGGGGCTGTATTACAGAAGCAGTTATGAATTATTTAAAGCTTAAATAATTTATTGTATTGTTTGTTAGGCTACAAAAGCAGTGTATGATCGGATCCTGGACCTGCGCATTGCAACACCTCAAATTATCATCAACTATGCCTTATTTCTGGAAGAACACAAGTACTTTGAGGAGAGCTTCAAGGTAAAAGTGTTTATACATCAACACCTTTGCAAGTCTCGTATGTATTACTGAATAATTGCTGAAGGTAGTAGCTGCTATATTCTGATTATTGTGCACTTTATTCGAAGAAAGATGTCCTGAATCTTTTGAAATGAGCTCCTGACTTCTTTAAAAAGAGATGCTAACATGTAAATATGAGGCAGCTTGAAAGTTTCAAGTGAGATTGAAGCTGGAGTAGCATTCCCATGCAGGGTTCTCTAAGTGATATCACCTATGCTGTAGTGAAATTGGTTTTCTTGAAATGATCTAAATCAAGCTATTGATTTGCTTTAGATAAGGGGAGACTGTAATGTGTAATGAGGCTCTCAGTGCTGCTGACTTGGAGTGGGAGAGCATACCAAAGGATTAGCACAACAGATGAGATGAGTTTGAAGAATTCCCATAAAGTATGGTCAAAGAAAGCTGAGGCAAATTGGGGAAGATAGGAGTTAATAATTTTCTCTGGATTTTTCTGGCAGGTGTATGAGAGAGGAATATCTCTATTTAGATGGCCCAACGTATACGATATCTGGAATACCTACTTGACCAAATTCATTGACCGCTACGGAGGGAAGAAACTGGAGAGAGCCCGGGACCTCTTTGAGCAGGCACTGGATGGTTGTCCATGCAAATTTGCAAAAAGTATGTAGAATACTATTGCAGGAAGTTCAGACAATGTATACTCTTCTTGCCGGGGGGGGGGGGGGGTACCTTCTTACTTTCAGATGACAACTGGTAGCCAAGTCTGTTTTTGTCATTACTATTAACTTGTAAGATCTCTGCCAAAAAAATGTGGGTTAGTGAAGAGGCTATAATCTTTGAAGTCAAAATTAGAAGATGGCTCAGGGCATTCCAAATATGATCAAAGAGGGTAAAGAACTGATATGGTCAAATATTCAGATTTAATAAGAAACAGACACTGAGTCGTGGATTTGAACCAGCTAACTTAGAAACAAAGAAATATTGGCTAGCCTGGTGATTCAGTAGCATTGTTCCCAGGCCTAGCTTCTGATGGCTGACTAAGACTGGGAATACCTACTACTGACTTGGAAGCCAGTATTCAGCAGAGAGTAAAGGAGTAACACCATCAAATTTTCTAGCTCCATATAACAGAAATATTTTAAATGAGCTGCAGGCTGTATAGAGAATTACAATAATCAAGAGAATTACAATAATCAAGGTGTGGTATTACATAGAAATATTGAAAATTACAGCAGATAAAGGCCACATGGTCAATCCATTCTGCCCATTCACTTTCTGTTGCTAAGATGTAAGATTCTGTACTATATAGCTGCTGCTTCCCCCTAGTCGTGAACTTTGTGGAAGGATACCACTCAAACCTTTCAACGCCTCCTCTTCAGCCATGGAGAACAGCTCCCCCTTCAGTTTTTCCATCTGCAAACGAACTCAGAAGGTGTGTTATGATCTGCTCTGTTGCTTTTCTTGAGTATTTTTGTTATCAGTTCATTTTTTTCCTGTATGGCTTCGATGCTCAAAGGTCCCCTTCTTGGTCTTACTCTCTAGGGGAAAGGACGCAGTCCTGCGTGGGTAGAACTGCTGCTCAAAGGCCAGTCTCTGAGTACCTGTGGAGTCAGCCTGCTTTGGGTCCCTTCAGGAACTTGGGCTCCGTTCCCTTAGGAGCTTGCGTGCCTGCTGATTTATCAGAAGTTTGAGCACAGGTTGTGTAGCCCCTGTGTAATAACCTTCTTGATATCAGAGAGCCTGCAGTGAAGTTTCTCTCCTTACGCATCACATAGGTTTTTGGGGGTTGGAGTCCTTGGTCAGGGTCCGCCTGACTGGCATCAAGAAGATTTCCAGTGGTGGACCTGTTCCTGACGCTTTCTGAGGCAGAAATCCTTTCCCTGCAGGCAGGCTGCTGCAAGCTGACAGACACCAGAAGTCACAGTGAGTACTCCCATTATTCCCTACGGGGAAAATAGGGGGATCTGAAAAAGGCAGATTCGGGGGTTTCTGGGGTTAGAGTTAGATTCCCCCATCTCCAAAACTCCTTTTTCAATGTTGTTGTTTTTTTTGTTGTTGTTTTCTGGTGGCAGTCATCTTGGATTTTTATCAATCTTTTTTTTTCTCTTGCTTTTTTTCTGCCTCAAAATCCCTTGTTTTATCCAGGGATCATCTGTAATGGAGTCCCCAGTCAAATCTGCCCCTATTTCATGCACTTTTTTCTGTGACTTTGCCAGATGTGGAGAAGCTGTGTTCCATAGGGAGAGGAAGGGACGGGAACTTTTGGCTCAGCCTCTCAAATCCTCCAGGGTGTTAGATTATCGAAAAGATCTCATCTAGAGGTTGCACGTATTGAGGAGGTGAAATTCAAGCACAAGGAGGCAGAGGAGGCCTTGCTACCTCAGTCAAGGGCCCTGCAGGGATCTTTCAAGGGCCTCCTCTCCAGGGATTCTTAGAATTTATCAGTCTTCTGTAGAAAGCTTATTTAACGGGCCCAGGAAGCGCTGCATTGCCTGTGGGCACATCAGCTCCAGTAGAGAGATTCATGGCCCAAGCAGGCTTCTCCGTTTCGGTCCACGCTGGCTCCAAGTGTCAAACGACCAGTCAGAGCAGAACTGGGAGGACTGGAAGTCTATTTCCATGTCTTTATTGCAAGGATCCAGTGTCCTTGGGATCTCTTTTGGGGACTGGAGATCAAGAAGACGGAACAGTGATGATCACTCTCTGAGTTGAAGTTGGATCCTCAATATCCCTCCACCTCACAGTGTTCTGGTATGAGCAGTATTAATGTGTAACATTACCTTTTTTCTAGCTCATCCGGACATCTCCTTAGTCACTGTCTAATGGGAGTCTACTGAAGGCTCTTTAATTGTAGCCAAAACTCTGTGTAGGCTTTATCCTATGACTCCAGACTTTCAACAGCTGTTTTCACAGCCGAAAGTGGATTCTGCAGTGGTGCAAGTGACCAAGCAAACCTCCCTTCTTAGTGAGGGGAGGAGTGATGTGGAAAGACACACAGAAATGTAAGGTGGATGGTGGTACTTAAGACATTTTGAAGTGCAGATGGGTTTCAAAGTGGCAGCAGCTGCTTCCTCAGTGGCATGAGCCTGTCATACCAGACTGAGGCAAGCTCCTTCAGAGCTTGACAACGTCTGTTCCCACATGATTATAGAAGGAGTAGATTATGTAGCTGATACTCTTTATGACATCCTAAGAGTGATGAGCAAAGTTTCAGCTTACACCATTTCTACTCGTTGGATGCTCTGGATTAAGACAGGGAAGCGGGTGCTTCATCCTCCAAGACCACTCTCAGCAGATTACTCTTCAAGGGGCAGATGCTTTTTGGCAAAGGTTGAGATGACCTTATAGCCAACATGGCAGATCGCCATCCCAAGTCCCATCCAGATAGCAGGGTTTGACACTTCTCCGAGGGCAGAGGAGGCAATATTCATTCTTTTTAGAGATTCTGTCAATTTTCCTCTGGTCCCTCTTCCCGGAGGTCCTTCCAAGGGTCCAGAGATGTGGCAACTACAGATGCAAACAACGCTCAGGTTCACACGGTGGTTCATCCAGCAAACAGCCACAATGATGCCAGGTTGATGACTATGCCCCCCCCTCCCCTGGTGGGTGGCTGTCAGCTTTTTGGAGGGAATGGGAACAGATCTCATCAGACTGTTTGGTACTGGACATTATTCAGGAAGTGCACAAAATAGAATTTTTGGGCTCTCATCCAGATCTGTTCATCGATTCCTCAGCAGGTCGACCAGTAAAGGTGCCAGGGTCCTGATAATTCCTAACATTGTTTGCTTTCTTAGCTGCTGCCGCACATTGAGCTGAGGGTTTCAACGTATCCTCAACGACGACACCTAGATCCTTTTCCCGGGCAGTGACTCCTAACATGGAACCCTGCATCACATAGCTATATTTCAGGTTCCTCTTTCCCACATATATCACCGCTTTGCACTTGCTCACATTAAAAGTCATCTGCCATTTGATGCCTAATCTCACAAGGTCCTCTTGCAATTTTTCACAATCCTCTTGCGATTTAACAACTTTGAACAATTTTATGTCATCAGCAAATTTTTAATTATCTCACTAGATCATTGATAAATATGTTAAAAAGCAGCAGTCCCAGCAAAAACCTCTGGAGAACCCCACTATATACCCTTCTCCATTGAGAATATTGACCATTTAAACCTATTCTGTTTTCTTTCAAGCAGTTCTTAATCCATAATAGGACATAACTTCCTTTTTCATGACTCTTAATTTCCTCAGAAATCTTTCATGAGGTACTTTGTCAAATGCCTTTTGAAAATCCAAATTCACAGTATCAACCGGCTCACCTTTATCCATATGTTTCCAGAGAAAGGAAAATGATAAAATCAGAGGTCATAAATTTGAGGTTGAGGGGTGGTAGACTCAAGAGTAATGTTAGGAAATTCTTCTTTACGGAGAGGGTGGTTGATGCGTGGAATGCGCTCCCGAGGGAGGTGGTGGAGAAGAAAACGGTGACAGAGTTCAAATGAGCATGGGATGAACACAGACATCTTAAACACCTTGGTATTAGATAAGATATAGGGAGGGTGGGGTTGGGAAAGATAATAAATGCTAATTGTTTTATTATTAATAAATGGGTGGGTGGGAAGGGATTCTTTTATATATTTTAAAGATTATAAGTAAGATTGTCAAGTGATTTGTTAAAAATTTTCTGATTGATTATTATACACTTGATGTAAGATTTGAAAATGAATAAAGATTTATTAAAAAAAAAAGAAAATAATGGGTATACATTCAAGTTTCTTTATTTTTGATATACCGTCTATCAAAACAAGAGTCTAAATGGTGTACAATGTAAAAAGATTGAAGAAAACAATTAAAATAGGTAAATAAAAGCAATATTTTATCAAATATTAAAAATACTAGTTGGATTCACATTGACGTACATGGAACAAAAGGGAAGTTGGGGAGGGAAATGTTTTAAAATACATCGAAATAAAATTAGTAAAAAAGGAAGGTAAATGGGGAGTGGTAAAACAGGATGGGGATCGCTTCAGAAGAAGCGTTTGGTGTTTCAAGACTTCACAAGAGTTAAAGGTTTGAGAAGCGGAAGCTGGTACTAGAGAGTAAAGGCGTCTTTTTTTTTATATATATATTTTTATTAATTTTTCATTCTTACAATAATTGAAACACACATAATATAATTGATTATACATGACAATTGTAGTTATATTCAATATATCATATCATAAATAATAAATCCCCCTCTTTTTTTTTTTTTCAATTCTTATGTCCAAAAGTTATACATATCCCACCCTAACCCTATATAACTACTGCCAATGTGCTAAGAAATCTGATCATTAGAATATTTAGTCAATGGTTCCCAAATTTTCTTAAAATTGTGAAGATTCCCTTGTTGTAACGCTAATACTTTTTCCATTTTGTATATATGACAGAGTTCCACCAGAATGTATAATTTAATTTGGTATAGTCCTTCCAATTTTGAGTAATTTGTTGCATGGCGACTCCTGTCAATATTAATAGCAGCTTGTTATTATTTGCTGAAATCGGAATCTGAGTTCTCATTGCAGTGCCAAATAGTATGGTATCATATGAGAGTCCTACATGATTTTCTAGTAATTTGTCTTTAAAGAGGAAAGTTTTTAAGTATGGCTTTAAATTTTTCAAGAGAGTTCTCTAATCAAGAGGCCAGTACTGGGCAGACCTGCATGGTCTGTGGCCCGTATATGGACATTCAGTTCAGTACGGGCTGGGGAGGACTTCGATGGCTGGGATGGTTAAGATGGGCTGGAGTGAGCTTTGGAGACTCCAGTAGATAGAACCTAAGCACACTACCGGGCAGGGCTCTGATCATTTAAATAAAATTAATTTATGGAGCATGCATGGTTGGGCAGACTGGATGGATCATTCGGGTCTTTATCTGCCGTCATTTACTATGTTACTATCTGACATAAAGGAGGAAATCCAGCTCAAAACTGATCCTTGCAATCCCAAATCCTATAGCATGTCACCAATAACGCATGTAATAAGTCAAAAGCTGCTGGCAGGACTAGCAGCACTTCTTCCCCTTGCATTAAATGTTTCAAAACGGAGTCTTCCACTACTACCAATACCATCTTTGCACTATAATTATTTCTCATGGCTGTTGGTAAGATGACAGATTGTACTGGACTGATATTCCAAGATAAACTGATCTATAGAGGAACAAACCTTTTGAGTTGTTAAATTTATTCGATGGCGTTTTAACACACATTGTATATAATCCAATTGTCTATATTCATTATGTGATCATTTACATATTGCACGGTTTAATGTACGTTAAGTGCAAAATCTCTGAGTTTCCTGTTTGTGGTGGTCCCAGCAGCTGTGCAGTTAGCAAAGAGAAATGATCGATACTGCACAGTGGTGGCATGACTGATAACGTGAGGAACAAAAAATACACACAATGAAAATAAGCACACATTGATAATAGGACATTTTGTGCAAAACCTCTAGCAGCATTTTATTAAATAAACTTTCAATATCTGCACTTTATTGTGGAAAATAACAGAAATTTAACATACTTTGCCAATAGCTAAACATGTGTGCACTTTGGTGTAGTTATTTACCAATGGCGTTCCAAACACTCAAGCACTCGGTCTTCTTGAGATAGGATAAAGCCTGCGATGCTGTTCAGCTCCTTTCAATGAGGCCTCAAAATTTAAAGTTTTTAAGATGATGTATAGAATGAGTGTTGTTAATTATAATGCAATTGTGAAACAACTGCTTTTGATTTTTAGAAATGGCAGACTCTCAGCCTTACCTTATAACTGCCATGAATTCTTATTCTCTTAGTCTTCTGTTTTCCACACCATCGTCCTTTATAACTGGTGCATCTTTTCCTCTCACTTGCCCTTTACTTCTCTTCCCCATCTGCGCTTTTGATGAGGCTATACTTCTCTTTTTCTATCCCAGTTATCTGGGGACACAGGCCAATAAAATTAGTCAATAATCCAGTTCTTTTACGCCCTTCTGAACGCTTAAATATTTCACTATCCCCTCACCAGATAGCTTCCCCTATATTATTTTCATCCTCCCCAGATTTAAAGGCAACTCAACTTAATATACCGTAGGTTTAATTAACATCTGTTCCCTTAAAACTAAATATCATTTAGTTAAAGACCTTATTATTCAACGCTCTTTTGATGTTTTATGTTTAATTGAAACTTGGCTTTTTGAAGGCGAAGAAGCCTATCTTTCCTATGCCTGTCCCCCTGGATTCTCGTTCTTTCATAACCATCGTCACCATAAATGAGGAGGAGGACTAGCGACCATTTTCCGTGAATCCCTATTGATACACACCGACGATTCTCCAGCAAATTATTCTATTGAATTTTTACAATTTTCTTTTAAAACTAAACCCAGAACAGATGTACTTTTACTATATTTACCGCCTCCCATTAACTCTGAAAATTTCACTCAATTGCAATCCCTTCTTTTTGATTTTGGTTCCTCCACTTCAAATCCATTAATCTTGGGTGACTTCAATATACATTTTGATGATCCCAACAATAATTTTACTAAAACAATTCTATCTCACTTAAATCATCTAGATTTATATCCCTTATTAACAGTGCCAACTCATCAAGCGGGGCCACACAATAGATATGGCCCTAATATCTATTCCAAAAATAAATAATTATTCTTTAAATTACTGTCTACCAGTCCCTTGGTCAGACCATTTCCTAATCTCTATAACATACTCCATTTCACATAACTTACCTCATATAGAAAATCAAACGATCAATTTTAGAAACTTTAGTGACCTCTCTTTAGATCTAATTAGCACTACTTTTGAATTGGATTTTTCCGATTCTAAAACTCTTCCTTTGGATGATTTACTAAATCAATGGAACATATCTACAAACTCACTATTAGATAAACTTGCACCATTACAATCTAAACGCATTCCCGCTCGAAAAATCGCGAATCCATGGTTCACAACGGAACTTGCCCTTATTAAGAAGCAACTAAGATCATTAGAAACATAGAAAGATGACGGCAGATAAGGGCTATAGCCCATCAAGTCTGCCCACTCTATTAACCCACCCCTTTAAGTCTACTGACCCCCTTAATCATACAGCCACTCTACTGACCTGCTCCTTCAAGTCTATACCCTAGTGACCCTATTCCTTGACTTGACCCTTGTAGGGAACCCACATAGGTATCCCATTTATTCTTAAAGTCTGGGATGCTGCTGGCATTAGAACACAAGTGGAGAAAAGATAAAACTCAAGCCAATTCCCAATCATTCAAAGAGCATTCTAGATTTTACAAATTAAAAATAAATCAAGCAAAAATGAAATTTTATTCAGGCAAAATTTTGAAAGCCAAAAACCCCTCAGCTCTCTATGTCATATTAAAGTCATTTACATCTTCAAATAAGCGACAAATTCAAACCGCCAATTCTTTACCCACTGCTCAGAAACTTGCAGATTACTTTATTGACAAAATTAACAAAATCAGAAATACTTTTACAGCAAATTATCATGCAATGGCTGATCATAAACAAACTATTCCAGAATCATTCTACTCAAAATGTTCAAGATTCAATATACCGAGTCTTAAAGAGATTGAGTCCATTATTAAGTCTATTAATATTAAGGGTTCTAAAGCAGATTTAATTCCACCTTTCATCTTTAAACGTTACTTTGAGATTTTTGGTCCTTTTATTCATACGTTAGTTAATGAAAGCCTATGTCAAAACATTATGCCGAAGGCCTGGAAGAAATCAATCATCCGACCTATTATTAAAGACCAAAAAACTAGTCCCGAGGATCCATCTAATTACAGACCAATAGCAAACATTCCTTTCCTAGCAAAATTGACGGAAAAGGTAGTTTTTAACCAAATTTCAGAATTTGTTGAAAAAACTAGCGTTCTACATCCAAATCAAACCGGTTTTAGAAATCACCATAGTACAGAACCATCAATCGGTTTTATTAATGTCTATTGATCTTTCTACAGCCTTCGATACGATCGATCACCAACTTTTACTTAACAGACTCCAATCTATTGGTATTAGAGATCAAGTTTTTTTCCTGGTTTGTATCATACTTTACAGATCGTACTTCCACTGTTCTCTTTAATGATTCGATGTCTAAAAATTCAAAGTCCACGTATGGTGTTCCTCAAGGATCTATTCTCTCTCCACTATTATTTAATATTTTTCTTGCCCCATTGATGACTTTGTTTTCATGTATTTGCCTATGCTGATGATATTCAGCTTTTACATCCATTAGATGCTAGTAACTCTTCTGACATCATAGCGATTAATAAGAAGCTTGATCAAGTTTACCATTGGCTAGATACTAATAGATTGGCACTTAACATTAATAAAACTAATGTGATGCTTTTTCCATGGAAAGATAGTTTTAAACTTGTCTCTCCTATTTCCATAAAAAATGTCCCCCTACATTTTTAGGGGTGATTTTTGATCATAAACTAACTTTCCATGATCACATTAGTAATATTATTAAAACAACCTTTTATAGGCTGCGTCAAATCCGTTCACTTTCTCAATTTCTTTGCTCAAAATCCCTCAATATCCTCATTCACTCTTTGGTGATTTCTAAAATTGATTATTGTAATGCCCTTTTTAAGGGAATTTCTCTGAACAAAATAAAACGTTTACAAATTATTCAAAATGCATCTATTAAACTTATAACAAAAACTAGGAAATTTGACCATGTAACTCCCCTTCTTAGGAAAGCACATTGGCTTCCTGTATCTCACCGGATAACATATAAATTATGCCTACTTACTTTTAAATCCCTCCTTTATAAAACCCCAACATTTATTTATAAACTATTAATCCCTTATACTCCTAATAGAACGTTGAGATCTAATGAACAGAATTTACTGACGATCCCTTCTCTTATGTTCTTATGTTAAGGTTATTAACACTAAACGGCAATTTATTTATTCTGTTACAGCACCTCAAATTTGGAATTCTCTCCCGGAAGAGCGTAATCTGGAGAAATTTAAGAGTAATTTAAAAACCTTTCTTTTTAAAGATGCCTTTGATAATTAATTTTCCAGTTCTCTGGTCAATTTTTTATTGTTTAATATTATGGCTACTTTCTGTTTTCCCTGCCTCATGGTTTTTCCCCTGATTGTTTTGCTTCCTTTAATGATTTTGTATTTCACTTTCCTTTCTTTCCTTGTGTTTATGGGTATGTTACATTACATTAAGTTTGTCATAAGTCCTCTCGGACTTATTTCATTGTTAAGTATTGTATTGTTCCCGAAATATTGTAATTTTATTATGTTCTTCGCTTAGAAACAAGATTAAGCGATTAATCAAAAATCTCATGAAACTTGAAACTTTTTTTGTTGACAATCTTTCTCTTCTTCCTCATAAACCAGCTATTTACCTACTATATGCTAAACTGGAGGAGGAGTTTGGCTTGGCACGACATGCTATGGCAGTGTATGAACGGGCAACCCGTGCTGTGGAGTCAGCAGAGCAGTATGAGATGTATAACATCTATATCAAAAGAGCAGCAGAGATCTATGGTGTCACCTATACACGCAGCATCTATGAGAAAGCTATCGAGGTGAGTATTTTTGAAAGTTAAAGGTGGTACCCTGAGACACACAATATCTGTGAGAGTTTTAAGGTGAGCTGGACAGATCTAGACTTGTAATCACTGCGAGAACCTTCAAGGTAAGTGGGACACCCCTGTTATCAGTGAGAGATCTCTTTCGTGGGTGTTTTTAGTTGTGTTGTCATGGCTTCCTCAGTGTTCTGAATTAATTCAAAACATTGACATTTCATGGTCATTTTGACTTTGGGGAAAAGCCAGAAGTCGCACAGTGCCAGATTTGGTGAATAAGGTGGATGGATTGGATAAGCAGATTAAAAATAAATAAAGTGGAACCCTCCCAGATCCAAAGTCAGAGAGCCACTCCACACACTATATGATTCATGTTCCTCCTTGGCCTTGTCTACTGAGCAGGGGACATGTTCTCCCACAAAATGTATCTACAGTGGTACCTCGGTTTACGAGTGCACCGGTTTGCAAGTGTTTTGCAAGACGAGCAAAACATTTGCAAACTTGGTGCCTCGTAAACCGAGCGCGCCTCGATTTGCGAGCGCCCCCTCCCGCGATCCGGCACCTCCCTGCCGCCTCCCCCCCCCCCCCCCCGCTGCCGCCATCGGGCACCCCCCCACCATGACCTGAGGTCCCCCCCAACCCACCCGAACCCTCTTCTTACTTTGATGTAGCCTCTGCATCGGCATCAGCATGTCCTGTGCTGGTGCCGGTGCCCGAAGATTTGCCTGCTGTGTTGGGCCTTGAGCATGTGCGCATGCTCAAGACCTGAGAGTTCACGTCGAACGTGAACTCTCAGGCCTTGAGCATGCACGCATGCTCAAGGCCCAGCACAGGAGGCAGATCTTCGGGCACCGGCACCAACGCACAGGACATGCTGCTGCCGGTGCTGGTGCGGAGGCTACATCAAAGTAAGAAGAGGGTTCGGGTGGGTTGGGGGGACCTCAGGTCGTGGGGGGGGGGTTTGTGGGGAGCAATGCCAGTTAGCAGTGCTGCTGGCCTCGGGGGGAGGGTGGAGAAACTTGCTTTGATAAACGAGCATTTTGGATTACGAGCATGCTCCTGGAAAGGATTATGCTTGTAATCCAAGGTACCACTGTATTTAGTACATAAATTTCTGTGGGGAAGGAGAAGAGAGAGCAAACTACATTTAGACGTTACCCTTACATTCTTTAAAAATATATATGTTTGATTATTATTATTGAAGGAATAAATCTTACATTAAGGATGTTTCAGATTTAAATTTTATATGTATTTCTAGGTTGCTACTCCACTCTTTATAACTTGTGATCCACACTGAGCCATCAACTCGAGTTAAGTGGAATATAAATGATTAAATTTGATAAGCATTGTCTTTTCTTTCATAGGTACTGACTGATGAGCATTCTCGTGAGATGTGTCTTCGTTTTGCTGACATGGAGTCCAAGTTAGGAGAGATTGACAGGGCCCGAGCCATTTATTCATACTGCTCACAGATGTGTGACCCACGGGTGAGGAGTGCTACTGGAGAGGTTATTTCAAGGCAGAGAGGAATATGTTTCTCCTTGAATGAAGTCTTAGTTTCACAAGCTAGGAGGCAATGGATGCTTTAATATGTCCCTCCTTCAATGAAGTCTTAGGGCTAGATTCTCAAAACTTTGCGGTAAAAACCGATGGGCTGCTGTTGCAGCCGTTAGTGTAGCAAGTTCAAAAAGGCAAGTCATTCTTTAAAAAATGTGCATGCAAATAGTAGCAAAGGTTCGCTAAATTTGAATGTGTCCATCACTGGTGATAGCGATCGGTACATGCACAGAATAAGTGCACAAATTTTTAAAAACCCAAATCAAAGATCAGTAGGAGGGATGCCCACTCCCTTTTGCCACCGAAGTCAAGCAAACACCCCCCCTCCCCACGGCAGCAGGAGAGATGCCCATTCCCACCGCCAAGCAATATCCCCTGATACCACCCCCCCCCCCCCAGTGGTGGGAGAGATGCCTATTCCCTCCGTCAAGCAACGCCCCTCTCCCCCCACTGGGATAGATGCCATCAAAGTCAAACAACCTCCCACCCCCAGCAGCGGGAGAGATGCCCTTTCCCTTCCTCCCGCTGCCACACACCCCCTGACCACCCACCCCGCCCCTCCTCCTTACATTGTTTACAATGGCTGGCCGTAGGGATGCCTACTCTCTCTGGCCAGGTTTGCCTCTTTAAAATGGCAAGCCTTCCCCTCCCTGGTGCAAGCCCACTTATATATACATGCCTATAAAACACACTATATAAGATATGCACATTTTTACAGCATAGCATTTAGGCAGTGTTTTGGCATTTAAAGTATGCATATACAGACATTCGGTGAAGTCATTTAAGTCCCGAGGTTGAACAATTTGTAATTCAAAAATCCAAAATTGTTTACAGAATTATGAAATGTGCTATTCTATCCCCACTATAGTTGTTGGGAATTTTTTCAATTATGCACCATCTAAGGTCCCGAAAAGCATGATTCTTGTGTATGCAGTGTGCAACCATGGGAGCAGTGAGAGTTTTCATATTGATTCTGCTTCTGTGTTCAATTAATATAATATGAAGTGTGCGTCCCATTTCATAGGGGCAAATGATGATGCAGATAACCCATTGGATAAACATTGGAATTACACCAGACTTAATTACACCTTCTGGTGGAATTCACTGTGACACATATATAAAATGGAAAGAATAATTGCCATACAAAAAGGGAACTATAATAATTTTAAAAAGATTTGGGGGCCATTGACAGCATATTGTGATGATTAGACACCTTTTTTCCACAAATAGTATGTTATAAGAATGGAAAGGGGGGTATATTGTTATTGTACTGGCTTTTCAATATCTTTGAATATAATCACTAATAATAATACCCTAAGCGCGCATGCGCACTCCTACCTGCATGTTCCGTGATCTGTAGGTCCGTGGCAGGTAGGAGTGTGCATGCGCACTTAGGGTTCTATTAGCTTGGGAGGAAATGCCCGGGGCCTCCGGAGCGCAGAGGGGAGGCAGCAACAGAGGCGGCGTGGGCCGACGGGTGGTGGCGGAGGAGAAGCAGCGGCACTGGTGTCAGGAGCAGGAACTCTGAGGGGAGTCGGAGGAAGAGAAGCGGCGGCAGGAATAGGAACTCTGAGGGGAGTGGGACTGGGGAATTGCTGCGAGGCGATGGGTGGCGGAGGAAGAGGAGCAGCAGTGGCACTGGCGGCGGCAGCAGGAACACTGAGGGGAGTCTGTCCCTATCCACCCTCTCTATGCCCCTCATGATCTTGAAGGTCTCTATCATATCTCCCCTGAGCCTCCTTTTTTCCAGAGAGAAGAGCCCCAGCCTATCCAACACTGCCCGTACGCCGAGAGGTTGGATAGGCTGGGGCTCTTCTCTCTGGAAAAAAGGAGGCTCAGGGGAGATATGATAGAGACCTTCAAGATCATGAGGGGCATAGAGAGGGTGGATAGGGACAGATTCTTCAGGCTGAAGGGGTCAACAGGCACGAGGGGGCATTCGGAGAAACTGAAGGGAGATAGGTTCAAAACAAATGCAAGGAAGTTTTTTTTCACCCAAAGGGTCGTGGACACTTGGAATGCGCTACCGGAGGAAGTGATCAGGCAGAGTACGGTACAAGGATTCAAACAGGGATTGGACGGATTCCTGAGGGATAGGGGGATCGTGGGATACTGAGAGAGGTGCTGAGATGTAACACAGGTATAGAAAGCTAACCAGGGGTCGCGGCCTGCTCTGGTCGTGCATGTGCAAGACCGGAGGGTTAGGACTTCGATGGGAAGATAGAACTCAATGGGAAACCAAGGTGGCAAGGGGGCCCCTTCTGGTGACTCAGACAGGCCGTGACCTGTTCGGGCCGCCGCGGGAGCGGACTGCCGGGCAGGATGGACCTATGGTCTGACCCGGCGGAGGCACTGCTTATGTTCTTATGAGTCAGGGAGGGAGGTAACAGGAAGGGAGGCCTACTGCTAGACAGGGGGAGCAAGGAAGAGGTGCTGCTAGATAGGGGGAGAGGTAAAAGGAAGGGAGAAGGCCTACTGCTGGACAGGGGGAGCAGGCAAGGGGTGGTGGTGGACAGCCGAGGAAAGAGAGAAAAAGAAAGAAAGACAGACAGACAGAAAGCGGCCAGGGAGAGACAGACAGAAAGCAGCCACATCTATTCTAGCACCCATTAATGTAACGGTCTTAAAGACTAGTATATGTATAATATGCTTGAATTATATTATTGGTGGAAGGGGAGGGTGGGGGAGGGACTTAAATTTATGTACAGTGGTACCTTGGATTACGAGCATAATCCGTTCCAGGAGCATGCTTGTAATCCAAAATGCTCGTATATCAAAGCAAGTTTCCCCATAGGAAGTAAGGGAAACTTGCTTTGATATGTTCCCACCCCAAGCCTTCCCCCCCCCCCCCCCCGCGAACGGACACCCTCCCCCCCGCGATCCGGCACCCACCCCCCGCCGCCATCGGGCACCCCCCGCCGCCACCTGAGATCCCCCAACCCACCCGAACCCTCTTCTTACTTCCCTCCGCATCGGCATCGCCGGCATCAGCATGTCCTGTGCCCGAAAATCTTCTTCCTGTGCCGGGCCTTGAGCATGCGCGCATGCTCAAGGCCCGGCACAGGACATGCTGATGCCGATGCGGAGGGAAGTAAGAAGAGGGTTCGGTTGGGTTGGGGAATCGCGAGGGGGGGGCGCTCATACAGCGAGGCAAGCTCAGTTTACGAGGCACCAAATTTGCGAATGTTTTGCTCGTCTTGCAAAACACTCGCAAACCGGTGCACTCGTAAACCGAGGTACCACTGTATTTACAATGTTAATAGAAAAGATTTTCAAGTGATTTGTATGAACCAATTGTATTATTGTTCACTTTGAAAAAAAAAGGATGGACATTGGAAGATAGGCTGCACTATTTCCAATAAGACAGAATAGAAGGAAGGATACTTTTTGTTTAATCAGGTTTTACACACAGAGAGGGCCTGGAATGTTTCATGCATGTTTACCCAATTGGGTTAAGAACAATTAACTCTGATTTATGGGTCTTGTTCCCTTCACGAGTTGTGTAAACTGAGGACTCTCATTCACTAATATTAACTCACTTTCATTATGTTAAAATTCTAGAGTGCTTTATTGCAACTGTGTCTCCTCCTTCAGTAAAATATAACACACCTAAAAGGTTCCCTCAATGATTCTACAGTATCTTTTTATTGCACTAAAAGAATCTTTTTGGTCATTGAACTCGGCATTCTTTCATTATTAGATTGTTTAAAAGTACCTGGTGAGCTATGACATATTCAGTGGTGTATTTGCTGATTGTGATTTGCTTAAGGTCGTACAGGTTCTATGTGAAGTGTGAATTGACAGTCACATGGTCTTGTGAATAAGATATAACTGGCCACAGTGTCTGCGACTTTGGTGTAAACTGAGATTAGTTATCTCTTGCTTTGACAGTTGACAGCTACCTTCTGGCAGACATGGAAAGACTTTGAGATCCGTCATGGGAATGAGGATACAATCCGTGAAATGCTACGACTTAAACGCAGCGTACAGGCCACCTACAACACCCAGGTCAACTTCATGGCATCACAGATGCTGAAGATCTCTAGCACCACAGGTACAGTTAAGCAACTTCTAGGATGTTGGAAAGTTGTGCACCCAGAGAGGAGAGCTGCAGACACGAACGATGCTCCCTCTAAGGACTGGCCGGCTGCATACAAATTTTCTCTCATGTGAGCAACAAGTTCTAAAAAGCAATAATTTTCCAGATTTGCAAGTATTTTTGTGAGCAACCATGTAAAATCTGTGAGTGATGCTCTTAGGATGTATGAATGATTGCTCACATGCTCAACTTAGAGGAAACATAGGCCATGAGGAGCAATCTTCCACCACCCCCCTCAATCACTTCTGTAGTATTTCTTAGTTTTATTGGATACCAACGTCTACTGCAGTTACATTGGAACTCTTTTTGAGCAGTCTTCCACAGCAATGGTGAGATGTGTGGGAATGGTAAGTGACTTGTTCAAAGACAGGGAGAAGTGCAGGCATGGGAAAGATTTCTCAGAATAAGTGGAGATGCAGTACAGTAGAGAGACTAGCTTAGACACAGGAGCAGGAGTAGAAGCCTCTCTAGAATATTTCTCTGATTTGTTCATTCATTCTCCCTCTCATATATCTTACCTGTACCTCTTCTCCATCTTTCCTGTTTGTCTCACCTGCCCTTTCTGGTTTATTCTGCATCAGACCTGGCTTCTGGACAGAGAGAGATGGATGACATGAAACTGCTAGAGCAGAGGGCTGAGCAGCTCGCTGTAGAAGCTGAGAAGGACAAGCCCAGAGTCAAGGAGAAAATCCTCTTTGTCCGGTAAGTATATGAAAACTTTTATGTTGTTCACAAGTATCCTGATTATACCTGGAAATGCATGCAGAGAGCATTGAAGGGTTGCCTTGCTGACTAGTTTGGTTGTTCAAAGATAGATACAAAGAGCATTTCATCACGGGTGCAAAATGTTGTTGCCTCAGGTGTGGAGAGAGCATTGTAATCCCAGATTCCCAGAATAGATAATGTTGTCTGGTAGATGGTATGAGTAGAGACTGCTATTGTGGCTTGCAACGCGTACACAAAGCTTTGTTGTCTTGAGTTAGAAACATAGAAAGATGACGGCAGAAAAGGGCCAAGGCCCATCAAGTCTGCCCACTCTATAGACCCTCCCCTTAAGATTAGCCAATGTTTTGCCCTGACCCACGTAGTGATCCCACATGGGCGTCCCATTTATTCTTAAAATCTGGCACGCTGCTGGCCTCGATTACCTGTACTGGAAGCTTGTTCCATTGATCAATCACTCGCTCCGTGAAGAAATACTTCCTGGTGTCGCCGTGAAATTTCCCGCCCTTGAGTTTGAGCGGGTGCCCCCTTGTGGTTGAGGGGCCTCTGAGAAGGAAAATGTTATCTTCCACTTCTATACGTCCAGTGACGTATTTAAACGTCTCAATCATGTCTCCCCTCTCCCTGCGTTCCTCGAGAGTGTAGAGCTGCAAATTGTTTAGTCTTGCTTCCCTAGTTAGCACATAGGGTGCAGTGTATATCACTAATTGTTACAGTACCTAGTGTTGTCTGCTTCATAATGGATAAAGACAGGACAATACTGAATACATAGTAAATGACAGCAAATAAAAACCTGAATGGTCCATCCAGTGTGCCCATTAGTTATATCCATTAAAAATACATGATTAAATTAACTTGTCTCTTCTTTTTTTTTTTTTTTTTTGTTTTATAAATCTTTATTCATTTTCTTATGTTACAACAAGTGTTCCAAATAAACTCATTAGAAACTTGAATATACACACTTGATTAACTCATATATTAACATCAAATTTAACATTTCTTTAGAAAATTAATATTATATAAAGTTATAATATTATGCAAGAAATCTAAATTTATATAATTCTTATTGAATATAATAATCCTCCCTCCCTCCCTCCCAATCAATAATACATAAAATCAATTTTATAGTATATTCATTCAAATATTGATATAGTATGTAATAATCAGAAATAAAGTCCCTTGTCTCTTCTTTGCTATTTCTGGGCCATAGACTGTAAAGTCTGATATTGTCCTAGGTTCCAAATGCTGAAGTTGACGTCCAAGCTCACTCCAGCCTACCCAACCATCCTGTTTCTTGGCAAGCCCAAAGGACAAAATCACCATAACATCAATACACCTAAATGGTCACGATCACCCAATATCAAAAACTATAAAAATATTAGGGTGTCACCTTAGACACCCACTTGACCATAATCGAACACACAAACTCGGTGACAAAAAAGTGCTTCTCCACACTTTGGAAATTAAAAACCATCAAAAAATATTTCAACCCTCTGTCTTTCAGATTACTGGTACAGTCATTGATTCTATCCACCCTAGATTACTGCAACATCATTTATGTGGATATACCTAAAAAAACCGTGAGAAAATTAAGAATAGTGCAAAACACGGCTGTCCGCTTAATATTCGGACTAAAGAAAAGTGATCACATTAGTCCCTACTACAAACTACTACACTGGTTGCCAATAGAGAGACAAATTTTATTCAAGTTCTTTTGCTTCTGCTATAAACTGGTGTGGGGAATGGCCCCCACCTATCTCTTACCTCACTTCAAACTATACATCCCCACAAGGACAACCAGAAATCGCAACCTCTTTGCCTATCCGAAGATCACTGATTGCAAATACTGGACCTTTCTGGACAGAACTTTTAAGTTTCAAGCTGGTAGACAGCAAACCTGGCTAGGCAATTTCATCAATAGAGCCAGGTCGACCTACGGCTCTTTTCGGAAAGAAATTAAGACTGCTCTGTTCAATAGATTTATTTCCTAGTCAGACAACTCCCCCCCCTTTTTTTTTTTTTTTTTCCATTATTTTTTATTTTCTAATTTTACATAAAGTGTACATAATAATAAAATACAATTGATAAATGCATATTATCACTTTTATATCTAATACATTATATATCTAAATTTGATTTTCCCCCTCACCCTCCCCCCTCCCTTTCATTACTTTAATATAATATTTTAATTTTCAAATTTTTATAAAAAGTATACAACATATTAGAATACAATTGATAAATATTCAATAACTTTTTTATATCTAATACAATATAATCTAAACAAATTTTGTCCCATTTCCCTCCCCCCACCCTTTTATTACCATTTATTCATACGTTACATTTTGTATAATATATTATAACATACTATATATACATTGATTTTTCTTACCCCCCCTCTATATGTGTCATAAAAAAGATCCTTAAAAGAAGAAAAGAAGAAGAAACATCATATTATTTATTCATTACAGTATTTTGTCAATGGCCCCCATATTTTTATAAATTTAATATATGTCCCCCTTTGTATTGCTATTGTTCTTTCCATTTTAAAAATATGACATATTGTATTCCACCAAAATGTGTAATTTAGGTTGTTGTAATTTTTCCAATTGTTAGTTATATGTTGAATGGCAACCCCTGTCATAATTAATAAAAGCTTATTATTTTCTGGTGAAATTTGACTTTTTTTTCTCATCATTGTTCCAAATAAAATTGTATCATATGATATTGCAATATGATTTTCCATTAATTTATTAATTTGTGGCCAAATTGAATTCCAAAAAATTTTAATATAAGGACAATGATATAATAAATGATCTAATGTCCCTGGTTCTAGATTACAGTGCCAGCATTTATTAGACTTAGAACTGTCTAGTTTTTGCAATCGAGTAGGGGTCCAAAAAGCTCTATGTAATAAAAAGAACCATGTTTGTCTCATAGATGCTGACACTGTACATCTCATTCTCCAAGACCAAATTAGTGGCCATTGAGATGCATTAATTTGATGTCCAATCTCAATGCTCCAAATGTCTCTTAGACCATTTTTTGGTTTTTTATTCAAATATCCAGATATTAATTTATACCACAATGCGGCTTGATGTCCTAGGAAGTCTGCTTTAAAGCATAAGAACTTTAAACTATATTGATTGTTTAATGATTTCCATTCAGGGAACCCAACCTGAATGGCCTGCTTCAATTGCAACCATTTAAAACTTTGTGTTTTATTAAGACCAAATCTATGTTGCAATTGTGAAAAATCCAGCAGTTTACCTTCTGAAATAATATCATCTAGAGATCTAATGCCTGCAATAATCCAGTTCTTCCAAAGGATTTGAGCTCCGCCAATTTTGATCTTGGAGTTTATCCATATGGATTGATTAGTTGATTTGTATATTGGGATGGGTGTTAATTTATCAATAAATCTCAATGTTTTCCAAGTATCCATTATTATTTTATTTTCTCTGTATCTTTTAGGTATATTAATACTTGGTAAATGAACTAAATTTAGGGGAAACATAAGGCGCCATTCTAAATATAACCAATCTGGTGCATTATCTATAAGTTCTGGGAGGATCCAATACATACCCTGACGTAGAATATAGGCTTGATGGTACCTATAGAAATTTGGAAAATTTACCCCACCCTCCTTAATTGATTTTTGCAAAGTTACTAAAGCTATTCTAGGTGTTTTACCAAGCCAAAGAAATTTTGTTAAAATTCTATTAAGCTTTTTATAAAAGGACCCCTGAAAATAAATAGGTATCATACTCATTTGGTAGCAAACTACAGGTAATATCATCATTTTAATAGTTTGAATTCTTCCCCACCAAGAGATATGTAATGGGTTCCATTGTTCACACAACTCCGTAACTTTTTTTAATATATATTTTTCATTTTCTTTTACAGTATCTTCAATTGTATTTTTAACTTGAATGCCAAGATATTTAAATCCTTCTTCTTTCCATATGAATGGAAAAGTATCAAATAATCCTTTTACACAATGAACATTCAAGGGTATAATTTCAGTTTTATTCCAATTAATTTTATAACCTGAAAATTTGCCAAACTTATCAATTAATTCTAATAAAGAAGATAAGGTAGACTCTGGATTTCTCAAATAAAGCAAAATATCATCAGCATAAGCCGAAATTTTATATTCCATATCTGAATATGGGATACCTTGTATCTCCTTCGTTTGCTGCATTGCTAACAATAAGGGTTCTAATATAACATCAAATAACAAAGGAGATAAAGGACAGCCTTGTCTAACTCCCCTCTGCAATTGAAAACCATCAGATATTTTATTATTTATATTTAGTCTTGCAATTGGGAAGCTATACAAAGTTTTTACCATTTGTATAAATCCAGAACCTATACCAAACCATTCTAAAGCCTGATACATAAAATTCCATTCTATCCTATCAAATGCCTTTTCAGCATCTAATGAAACTGTAAAAGCCGGTTCATCCATTTTTTTTGATAAGTTTAGCATGTGAAATAATAATCTAGAGTTATTGGAGGAGTGTCTTTTAGCAACGAAACCCGTTTGATGCATATCTATAATATGTGGGAGAGCTTTGGCTAATCTCAAAGCCAAAATTTTCGCCAAAAGTTTATTATCAACATTTATCAAAGATATAGGCCTGTAATTTGAAACCAAAGTAGGATCTTTATTTGGCTTAGGCAAAACAATTATTATTGATTCAGCCATAGTACCTTTAATATTACCTTTTATAAGTTGTGTCTGATATAAATTTAATAAATGTGGGGAAAGTATATTTTGAAATGTTTTATAAAATTCTACTGTATAACCATCACCACCTGGAGCGGATCCAACTCTAAGAGATCTCAATGCTGTTTCTAATTCTTTTAATGATATAGGTTCATCTAAACTCCGTTTTATATGATCAGGAACCTTAGGTCCATTAATTAAATCTAAAAAATTTTTTCCGTCTTTTTGTCTCTCCAAATAAGGTTCGGAAGAATATAGGTCCTTATAAAATTTTAAAAATTGTTTTAATATTATATTTGTTTGATTTGTTATTATACCATTATCATCTTTTATTCCATTAATATTAGTTCTCCTTTTTTTTACCTTAAGATAATTTGCCAATAATTTCCCTGCCTTATTAGAATTTCCATAATACATTGTTTGCTTGGAAAACAAATCTTTTCTTATCATTTTTGAAGTTAATTCATTATATTTACCTTTTGTTTTCAAAAGAGCTTGTAAAACTTCATATTCCCATTTACTTATCAATTTAGCTTCTAATATTTTTATTTCTTTTTCTAATTCTATATATTGTTTTTTAATCTGTTTCCTAATAAAAGCTGAATATGATATAATATTACCCCTCATAGTTGCTTTAAATGCATCCCATACATTCTCTATAGATGTATCTTCCACTAAATTTATTTGAAAGAATTCGTTAATTTGTGTTTTAAAATTTTCCAAGAATTTGTCGTCCACAAGCAATGCATTATCAAATCTCCAAAGAGGTCTATCATTTTCTAATTGATCTAATTGTAATTCTATCCATACTCCCGCATGATCTGAAATAATAATAGGATCAATGTAGGCTTTAATCACCTGTTGCACTTTATTTGTCGAGACAAAAATATAATCAATTCTTGAAAATGATTTATGAACCTGTGAACAAAATGAATATTCCTGATCATTAAAATGAAGAATACGCCATATATCTTTCAAATCACATGATTGAACCAAATTATCTAGACCTAAAGATTTAATATTTTTACCTGGTTTTTTATCCAATAATGGATCCATTACAGCATTAAAATCTCCAGCCACCACTAAATTAGAAGCAGCCAGTGGTAATAACATATTTTGTAGCTTTTTGAAAAATTCTGATTGATTCGAATTAGGGGCATATATATTGAACAACGTCAGGGTATCATTTCCCATACTTATATCAATATGTATCCATCTTCCATGTGGATCTGAACTTTTTACTTTAATCTTGGCCTTACATTTTTTATTTATAAGAATTGCAACCCCTGCTTTTTTACCCACTGCTGGAGCAAAATAACATTCCTTTATCCATCCACCTGATAATTTCTGTGATTCTTTCATATTAAGATGGGTCTCTTGCAGACAGTAAATATCCGCATTTTGCTTTTTTAAAAATGTTAATACTTTTTTCTTTTTAATTACATGATTCAGGCCATTGACATTAATCGAATATATTTTAAAAGACATTATACATTTTAATACTTTTCATTATATTTTTCTTCCCCTCTTCTTTTATATTTAAAATTCTAAAAATTTTTTTCACGACACACATATTTACCCCTAATGTATCTAATCCCTTATTTATTTTTCCCTTAATCATTCTAGTAAATATTCTCCTTTTCCCTCCCTTTCCCACCCAATACATTGGCTGCTTAAGGATACACATTGGAACTGTAACCCGAATATTCTCCTCTCCCCAGGCAATCAATATTCAATATTCAAATAAATTTCCCTTCTATCTATCTATATCAATCCTTTATATCTTTAATCATTTTTCCATAACATTTCATTAATGTATCATTATCCATTAAACAATTTTTAATTTATATTTCCTTAGTATTATGATTTTAACATATAATTTATTTTAAACATATATGTAGTGTGTTGTTTAATAATTTTCCTATATCTTGTTCTTTCTTTCTTATAATTTTTATTGTCTTTTCTTTATATCATTTTCCTTCTTTTCTTCATATATTTCAATATTTCATATTTTTATATTTCTTCATAGAGACATCAAAACCATCTTAATGTTTTATGTTAAAATATCATAGGTTCTGGTTTAGAAAGAAAATCTTTTAGTTTTTCGGGATCCTCAAAATATAAGGATTTGTCTCCTGATGATACTCTCATTTTCGCCGGATAATATAGACCATATTTAAATCCTTTTTCTTTTAGTAAAGGTCTCATGTCTAATAGTCTCTTTCTTTTATTTGCTGTGTTTTTGGCAAAGTCTGGTAAAAACCATATTCTTGATCCTTTATAATTTAGATTTTTATCTTTTTTTGCAGCATTTAGTATTTCTAATGCTTGTTGGTATCTCAGCATTTTGAAAATTATTGGTCTTGGTCTGTCTTTGTTTTCTAAATTTTTAATTGGGATTCTATGCGCCCTTTCTATTTCAATTGGTTGTTTCAAGTCTAATTGTAGTAATTTTGGAATTAAATTTTCAAGGAAAAGGATAGTATTTTTTCCCTCTAAATTTTCTTGTATTCCAAATAGTTTAATGTTCTTCCTTCTTCCTCTATTCTCATAATCTTCCAGTTGATCTTTTAATTTATTTAATTCCAGGCTGTCGTTTTTACATCTTTTTGATTCACATTCTATAACTTCCATTTTTGATTCTAATTCAGTTGTTCTTTTGTTATTAACTTCCATTTGTCTATGAATATTTAAAATTTCTTCTTTCATTTCAGACATATTAGTTATAGTTTGCTTAAGCATTTGTTTGATTTGTTTTAGTTCTTCCATGACTTCTGCTTTGCTTAATATGTCTGATTCTTCAATAGGAAGTGGTATCTTGCTTGGTGTTATTTGATCTTGTTTCTGTCTTTTTGCAGATGTTCCAGCCTCATTTTTGTTTTGTCTGGTGCTTGCCATATTGTTGTTTTCTTTTTCTTGGTTATTCTTATTTCTTAAATTTAGTCTCTTAGTTTTAGGTTTGGTATTCTTATGTTTTTAATCCCTTTTCTTCCAAAATTTGGTTCTATCTTTTAAAGTAGAAATTTTCTTTTCCTTTTTTGCCTTTTTTCCTTTTCCTTTTCTCTTTCTCAGTTATCTGTCTCAATCTTAAATACTCCTTTTTTAGTGTCTTTATCACTTTAATATTGGCAAAAAGGTTCTTTGAAGTAACTGTCAGTTATTTGTTTCCAGTTCTATTGATGTGAAAAAAAAAAAAGAACCAGTAATCCTTTTTTATGGTTCTTTTCCCTTAAGCCCCTTCAGTGTTTCAATAAAAAAGGGGGATATTCAATCCAACAACAGCAACAGCATTTCCTTCCTTTAGATTTTTCTCAGACTTGTCGGGTTCTTCCACAGATTTAATTCATTACCTCTGGCAGTCACTCTTTTTTAATGACACCCCGCTTCAGCGCTGAATAAAAAAAAATTTTTTTGGTAGTCCTTTCTTTTAACTCTCCTCTCACAAGCCCAATCGCAGCCCTGACCGAGGAGAGCAACACTTCATCTAATTCTTTTCCCTTGTTTTGACAAACTTGAAGCAACTGTTCTCTGTTTATTCACAGCGTCTCTCAACTGCCTCGATGTCTTGCTGCTTCAGTTTTTTTTTTAAAAGTTCCGTTAACCCTTTCCTCTGTCTCCTCTCTCACAAGCCCAATCGCAGCTTTGTCAGAGAAAAGTAATATTCAATTCAGTATTTTGTTTATTTAGTAAGTTGATATTTTTTGTCTTCAGCGCCTCGGTGTTTAATTACTGAGAGAAAATGCCGGTATTCCTTTCTCTCAGTTTTCTTTAATCAATCCCCCTTTTCAGCGTCGTCGTCGAAGGGTAATCTATTTTTTCTTATGGGATCTTTTGTATCTGATCGGAACATAAAATTCCTTCAAAATTTCCCCACCAACCTCGTTATTCACTCACACACACCTCGCGGTCTCAGCGCTGTACGTTTCATGTAACCGCCGAAAATATAAACGGCTCTCTGCCTTTCCGATTCCTGTCAGCACATACCTCACTTCAACTGCAGCAAATTAGGATTTTATTTTGTATCATTTGTTCAGCTTCTTTTATATATATTTTTTATATAGTTATTCAGAAGGAAAAAATTTTTTTTATATTTCGTTGCCTGGGTGTTGAGGAGCTTCACGATCACACCTCCATCCGTGCTCGCGTTAAGCCACGCCCCCCAACTCCCCCCTTTTTAAAAAACTTACTCAACCTGTTGTATTCTGTATTCACTGACTGTTCAGTGACTTCTTCACCATTTGTATTCTGAAATTCGCTGGCTATCCATCCCCCTTCACTGTAACATGTTAATATTATATTGTTCAATACAGCTACAAAGAAAACCCTAACTGTATAGCCAATAAACCTAGTCAAAATACTACTGAAAAAATTGGCTAAACCTCCTTAAACCGGAGAAAAGAAAGTCTGACAAAATAATTGTTCTCTGGAGATACAGATATATATATATCGGGTTAGTGACAGAGGACATCAGTATGAGCCCACCATAGATATTCTAGGAACCTCTGGCTCAGGCAAAATCTCAAAGGTGACTAGCACCAGACATATGTATTAGATGAGAAATGCCTCATACATCATATAGTCCATAGTCACCTCCCGTAAACCCAAAGATTGTAATTCAAAAAGAGCAATTGCAGACTTAGCCCTCAGGAGAAAGGAGGAATAAGGACATAACAAACAAATAACCCTAAAAAGACTAAACCAACATGATAAATAAATATACAATAAATAATCAGAAGTGAGTGAATTGTGCAAATAGTGGTTATTAGCTTACACATACATATACATAAATCTAATCTTTAATAAATACATACATTGACATTGACAAATTGGTGCTACACATATAATACACTTAATAAATAACATATAAAAAAGATACCTTACTAAATGAATATATTAGTGATATATGAAAAACAAGATATGAAAAAATTGTGCAAGTCTGCAAACCCTACAATAAATAAATAAAGTGCTATAAATAAGATGTATGTTTATGAAAAGTGCCAGTGCAAGAAATTTCTATCACTAAAAGCAGCAAATTATGACTGAAAAAATCATCATCGAATCCTTAAATAAAGTGCAACTACTAAGCAAATAAAGTAAAATGCCACTACTAAGGTGCAAGTGCTTAAACTGTACAAAATGCAAGCACTAAAATTTAAATAATGCCACTCATATATCAGAGCTGCTACAAATAATTAAACATCAACATTGCAAAATTCCATACGCACACAACCACTCAAACCACTGATAATCACCACCATGCAAACCATAAACATATCACCACTCGACAGAGCTCCGTTTCGCGTCTTCGTCAGGAGCGGGATACAATAAAATAAATTGATAACCCAGTGGAAAGACCGGCAACGGGTTTCTAAGTTGTTGGTTTGAATAATAATGTGATTTAATGTTTCCTCAGTTATTTTTAGGATCTGGTGGCCAGTTCTTTACATGCCCCATGTATTCATTTAGTTTTTCAATTTTTCAGATTTCTTTTTACATACTTTTTTCGTATAAATATTCTCCTTTATTTGTCTCCGTTATTTTTCTTTAACATATCTGTTGTTTCGCGTGCTGCCGTTGTTCAATCTCACCACGCACTTTTAGGGCGTTGCCACGTCTGATCCCCTTTGGCGTTCTTAAACCCGGCAGACGCCATGTTACTTTTTCATTTTCAGCGTGGTTTGATTTGTACACGCTGCATATTTTCCTCTTTTGACCGTACAACTTAGAAACCCGTTGCCGGTCTTTCCACTGGGTTATCAATTTATTTTATTGTATCCCGCTCCTGACGAAGACGCGAAACGGAGCTCTGTCGAGTGGTGATATGTTTATGGTTTGCATGGTGGTGATTATCAGTCTATCAGATTCGTTTGGCACGATTTACCCTTAGTAAACCTATGTTGCCTCAGATCTTGTAATCCATTAGATTCTAAGAATTTGACTATCTTTGCTTCAGCAACATTTCCATTATTTTTCCAATAACTGAAGTGAGGCTTACAGGCCTATAGTATTCTGCTTCATCTCTGCAACCACTCTTCTCCAGTCCTGCGGAACCTCGCCCATCTAAAGATTTATTGAGCAAATCTTTAAGAGGACATAGAAACATGATGGCAGATAAAAGCCAAATGGCCCATCCAGTCTGCCCATCCGTAATAACCATTATCTCTTCCTCTCTCTAAGAGATCCCATGTGACTATCCCAGGCTTTCTTGAAATCTGGACACAGTCTCTGTCTCCATCACCTCTACCAGGAGACTATTCCACGCATCTACCACCCTTTCTTTAAAAAAAATAAGATTACTCCCGAGTCTATCACCTTTTAACTTCATCCTATGCCTTCTTATTCCAGAGCGTCTTTTCAAATGAAAGAGAATCGACTCATGCGCATTTATATCACGTAGGTATTTAAACGTCTCTATCATATCTCCCCTCTCCCGCCTTTCCTCCAGATCTTTAAGTCTGTCCCCATACGCCTTATGACAAAGACCACGCATCTTTTTTGTAGCCTTCCTCTGGACCGACTCCATCCTTTTTATATATTTTTGAAGGTGCGGCCTCTAGAATTGTACACAATATTCTAAATGAGGTCCCGCCAGAACCTCTCGGAACTCCCTCAATATACTGGGATGGGTCCAGCCCCATAGCTGTGTCCATCTTCAGGTTTTAAAGTTGCTCATAAATACTTTCTTCCATGAATGGTGCGGTATCCACTCCATTCTCAGGTGTAGCTTTGCTAACTAATCACGGTCCTTCTCCATGTTTTTCTTCTGTGAAGTATTTGTTTAGCACATTTGCTTTGTTCTCATCACTCGCCACATAGCAGATAATACCTTCTTTCAGTCTCGTAATTTCATTTTTTGTTTTTCTCCTTTCACTAATAGACCTGAAAAAAAAAATGGTCTCTTTTTTTATAGCCATTTGCTCTTCCGCCAGACGTATCTCTCTCTTTACTTCGATATTCTTAAACAGACTGCAGGGGGTGCTGATCACATAAATACTTAAAACTTTCTCAGTTCCTCATATTGAAGAAAGCATAAATTCAGGCCTTTGTAGTGGGTTAACATTTAGGACCTCCTTTATGAAGCCGTGTTAGCAAGCACAGTGTGACAAAAGCCCCAAAGCACTTTAAATCCCTATAGGCTTCGGAGCAGTTACCACAGTGGCCCGTGCTAATTGGCTTTGAAAAAGAGGCCCTTAGAATTCGTGCATTTTAAAATGGGTAAAGTTTGGGATGGTTTGAAGGTGGATGAAAAAGTTCCATAGAAAGTGGCAAAATCCAACTATTTTCTTTATTCAGTTTTGCATATTACAACAAGTGTATCAGAAAAATTCATATGATCTTATAACTTCACACTTGATTTTCCTTCATGTAACGCTTTAAGTACAACATATCATTCTTATATTCATATTATTAATCCAACTATTTTCAATAAAGTTTGTGGGAAAGGTGGGTGGGGAGGGAATAAATTTATGCATTTATGATGACAATAGAAAGAAATTCAAGTGATGTGTAAAAGTTTTAAATGATGTAATATTGTGTACTTGATGTAAGATGAAAAATGAATAAAGAATTTTGAGGGGGAAAAAAAAAGCTGGTTTGTTTAAGGCAGGGATCCTCAAATCCAGTCCTCGACGTCCACAATGAATATGTATGAGATCTGTTTGCATTCACAGCTTCCGTTGCATGCAAATAGATATCATACACATTCATTGTATTTCTTGTGCTTTCTGTTTTTACGTCTTTTTGATGTTATGATGATTTTTTAAAAATCCCGAAAACCAAGCTGTATTGTGGACTTCAAGGACTGAATTTGAGGACCCCTGGTCTAAGAAGTGGTGGTCAAATAATTGCCATAACAGTGTTCTTACGCCACAGTAACATTTACTATGGTGGGAGCGATATTTTCCTGATGCTCAGCACTTATTTGCATGCTATTTGCGTGGAGTAGCACTAGTAAAAGGAGGAGGAACTGTGCCTGGCTCTTGCTTAGAAGAGTAATCGCTAGGTACAGCTCCTCCCTAACCATCCTGTCAAATTTTTTGCTGATCTCCCTGCCCACCGATCAATGCTAAGCTAGCAGGGGAAGCCCCAAAGCCATTGATTGGTTCTTTGGGGAGTCCTGCTGGCTCAATTGTGTTTGTAGTTTTTGGGGAGCATATTTAATATGAATTGCTACATAATTAACTATATAAGAGCAGTGGGGTTGAAGGCTCTTCTCCTTGATCATTATCCAACAGCGTGGTTATGTCCCAAAGGGCAGATATTTATTTGGCGTGGAGTGTTTTCTTGTGCTTAGTCATTCCCTGCTTGGCTATTCGTCAGACTGAGTCTAGATGGGACTGCACAGCCCACTTGTACTATAGCCAAAAGTCATTGTCTCAATCTCCATCTGCTGGCAGAGGAACATAAACCCATACCGATCCTGCCCCCTTCACTCTCAAGCAAGCCCCATCCAAAAGAAGGCAACTGGTGGTCTAATAGGCTACCATTGCCCCCCTCCGACATCCCTCCCCCACACCAGGCCCACCTCTTCAAAATGGCAGCCTTCTTCCTAGTGCATCTTGAGATGCACTGGGAGGGGCCTAAGATTCTAATTGGCTCTGGCGCCTAAGGCCCCTCCTAGGGACAGACCCCTGCATCTTGGTTGTGGGGGGGTGGCAGGAGAGAGTGGGCAATGGGCATCCCTCCTGCCAATCTGCAATTTGAAGGCAAGGGGGTTAAGTGGATTTCGTGTGAGGATGTGTCTTAAGGGCGCGGCAGCAGAGGGAGAGGGATTTTTATTTTTTTTTAATTGAGTGTTGGGAGCCTTCCCAATTTACCAGTCTTACTTGCAAGGAAACCTTTTGTGCTTCAGGATCTAAATGGATAATTGATCCCAGTATATTCAAATCTAGTACTTAGTCATTTAAACTTATAACTATATTTAGTAGTGTTAAATGGATAATTACTAATACTCCTTATTTCTTTGCCCCCCCTCCCCCCCGACTAGTGATCTTAAAGAGCTTTGTTGTCAAATGCTGAGAACTTGCTGCCATTATCCATAGTGTTCACAAATTTTATTTTGTACTGTTGAGACCTTTACCAAGTTAGTTTATGTGTAAGGGGTGTGCAGAGGCATATAAAAACTTTAAGCAAAGAACAAATCTGCATAGAAAATGAGCTTAAAAAAAATATTACTCTCCTTCCGTGCATTTATTCAGATTAAATTTGGTAACCTCTCAGGTGAAAAATGCCTTCAGGCAAATTAGATACTTCTAATTTTAATTTTGTTATCAAATTACTTGAGGATGGGCTGGAGAGGGCTTCGATGGAGTGAACTTTGATGGAGACTCCAGTAGATACTAAGCACACTACCGGGCAGGGCTCTGCGATTTTGGCCAGAAATATCTAAGAAAAAGGACCATTTAAATAAAATTAGTTTATGGAGCATGCATTGTTGGGCAGATAGGATGGACCATTTGGGTCTTTATCTGCTGTCATTTACTATGTTACTTATCTCTGTAGAATAAAGTGTCTGGATTTTTAATATTTAGCTATACCTTTGATAAAAGTTGAGTCTCAGAGCCTTCTACTGTATGCGATCTTTTGAGGGAGGGCCTGAGACAGCTATTTGCTAACTCCTCCTCCCTTTTCCCCATAATAAAGTTTATTAATGTCTCTCTGTATCTCACCCTCAGGAGCGATGCTTCACGTAGCGAGCTGGCAGAGCTCACCAAAGAGGCCAACCCAGATGAAATTGACATAGATGATGATGATGAAAGCAACGAGGATGAACCAGATGGTAAGGAAGAGAAATATATATACAGTATAGGTTTCTGGGCTTATAGCTGTTCAATGATATAATCCAAAAACAGGGCTGGATTAAAGGGTAAGTATAAATAGGCAGTCAAGCGGGATGCATGTTTTCAGAAAAATCTTCCCCAAGGCAGGAAGCCTACTCTAGGCGTTTGTCACAGGTCTAGGGAGAGAGATAGGGACACCTGGGTTTGCCTGGAAGTGGCCTTGGGTAAGTTTAATTGGTCTTAGTAGTCTCCCTAGAGCTGCGGCAGACAGCTGAAATGTAGAAAATTATAGCCCACATTTCAAAAGTCAAAAGTTAAAAGTAGTTGGTTGAGTCCTCCCTCAAGCGGTCTCATCCTTCCCAGGTATATGCCTCTGTACCTCCGGGCTGCGAGGGCAGAACCATGGATAAATTTGGGAGACGTGTTTACCAGAACTCGATGATGATCTCCCGTGTTCTGAACTATAATTTTCATTTTGCGACTTATTTGGAGTTCTTCCTGCCTGTGCTTCGGAAGTTTACCCCTTACATTGAGTCTCAGGCTCGTTTCGAGTTCGAAGAGGTGGTGGCGTCGCTGTCCCAACTTAGTCTCCAGTTGATGCAGTCTTCTTACGATGCTTTTGAGCTTGCGGCACGGGGTGCCGCCTGTTCCGTGGCTATGCGTCGTCTGGCGTGGCTGCGGACCATTGACATGGATCCGAACCTACAGGACAGACTAGCCAACATCCCCTGTGCTGGAGAGGATCTGTTTGATGAGTCCATCGAGACTGTGACCAAGAAGTTGTCGGACCACGAAAAGTCGTTTCAGTCCATCCTTCGGCCAAACCTAAACCTCAGCAGTCTCGACCGGCCCGACCGCCCTTGATCTATCAGAGGCGTTACACTCCGAGACAGGCCCCTGCTGCGCGACAGCCGGCGAAGAGGCAGCCTCCTCAGAAGAATCAGCAGAAACCACAACCTCCTGCTGTTCCCAAGGCTCCTCAGCCTTTTTGACTCTCTCTCAGGGAGCATAACCGATCTCGTTCTGCATCCTCCTCTTTTTCCCATCGGGGGTCGCCTCCATCATTTCATTCATCGATGGGAGGCCATTACCACCGACCTCTGGGTGCTTTCCATTGTAAGAGAAGGATACTCTCTTCAATTCCATCGGGTCCCTCCGGACCACCCTCCAAGAGAGTATCCTTCCAACTTGACACAGACCGCCCTTCTTCTTCAGGAAGCTCAGGCTTTGCTCCGGCTTCGGGCCTTCGAGCCTGTTCCTCTGGATCAACACAACCGGGGTTTTTACTCCCGGTACTTCCTCGTTCCGAAGAAGACGGGCGACCTGCGACCCATTCTGGACCTTCGGGTCCTCAAAAAATTTTTGGTCAAGGAGAGGTTTCGCATGCTGACCCTTGCTTCCCTCTATCCCCTCCTCGAGCAGAACGATTGGTTATGCTCTCTGGATCTCAAGGAGGCCTACACTCACATTCCCATTCATCCGGCCTCTCGCAAGTTCCTCAGATTTCGGGTGGGACATCTACATCTGCAGTATCGAGTGCTTCCATTTGGCCTGTCCTCGTCTCCCAGAGTCTTCATGAAGTGTCTGGTAGTGGTGGCCGCTGCACAGGGGTCTTCAGGTATTCCCCTACCTCGACGACTGGCTCATCAAGGCCCCCTCAGCTCCAGAGGTCATTTCGGTGACCCTGGCTACCATTTGCTTCCTGCAGAGTTTGGGCTTTGAGATCAACTTCCCCAAGTCTCATCTTCAGCCCACCCAGTCTCTTCCCTTCATCGGGGCGATCCTGGATACCATTCGTCTCAGAGCTTTCCTTCCTCCTCAACACATGGAGACCCTGCTCCATCTTTGCCAGTCTGTATCTTCTCGCCAGTCCATCTCGGCGAGACACATGATGGTTCTCCTGGGCCACATGGCCTCTACAGTTCATGTGATACCTTTTGCCAGACTTCATCTCAGGATTCCTCAGTGGACCCTGGCTTCTCAATAGACTCAGGTGTCAGACCCGTTGACTCGACACATCATAGTCACTCCTGCTCTTCGGCAGTCTCTGCTTTGGTGGATGACCTCTTCGAATCTATCCAGAGGTTTGCTGTTTCACACTCCTCCCCACCAGAAGGTTCTCACAACCGATTCCTCGACCTATCATGGGGAGCTCATCTGGATGGTCTCCGCACTCAGGGATTCTGGACCAGTGCGGACCGACTCCATCAAATCAATCTTCTAGAGCTCAGAGCCATTTTCAATGCTCTTCAGGCTTTTCAACATCTGCTTTAGGACATGGTGGTCCTCATTCGCACAGACAATCAGGTCGCCATGTATTATGTCAACAAGCAGGGGGGCACGGGCTCGGCCTCCCTCTGCCAGGAAGCTCTTCGAGTCTGGGATTGGGCAGTTCGCCACAACGCCTTCCTCAAAGCTGTCTACATTATGCGGAAGGACAATGTCCTCGCAGACAACTTAAGTCGTCTCCTCCAGCCTCACGAATGGACCCTTCATTCCAGGCCCCTTCATCAGATCTTTTCTCAGTGGGGGACACTTCAGATAGACCTCTTTGCTGCTCCCCACAACTTCAAACTGCCTCAATTTTGCTCCAGGATCTACACTCCTCATCGCCTCAAGGCAGATGCATTTCTGCTGGACTGGGGGAATCGCTTTCTGTATGCGTTTCCTCCATTTCCTCTCATTCAAAAGACTCTGGTCAAGCTGAAATCCGACCATGCAACCATGATTCTGATAGCGCCTCGGTGGCCCAGACAGCCTTGGTTCTCCCTTCTACTTCAACTCAGCAGCAGGGAGCCATTCCTTCTTCCAGTGTTTCCTTCACTGCTTACTCAGCAGCAGGGATCTCTACTTCATCCCAACTTGCAGTCTCTCCACTTGACAGCTTGGTTCCTCTCAACGTAGCTCCTCACCAGTTTTCCCAGGCGGTGAGGGATGTGTTGGAAGCTTCCAGGAAGCCTGCTACTAGACAATGCTACTCCCAGAAATGGACTAGATTTTCTACCTGGTGTATTTCCAATTTTAAGGAGCCTCAGCGAGCCTCCCTCTCTTCTGTATTGGACTATCTTTTACAACTGTCTCAGTCTGGCCTCAAGTCTACATCTATTTGAGTCCACCCGAGTGCTATTGCGGCTTTTCATCAGCCTCTACAAGGGAAACCCCTCTCTGCTCATCCTGTGGTTTCCAAATTGATGAAAGGACTTTTCCAT
Organism: Geotrypetes seraphini; assembly: GCF_902459505.1. Classification (NCBI taxonomy): domain Eukaryota; kingdom Metazoa; phylum Chordata; class Amphibia; order Gymnophiona; family Dermophiidae; genus Geotrypetes; species Geotrypetes seraphini. Next base: position 111,704,276 of record NC_047095.1, on the reverse strand, counting down.
GTCAATCCTCCTCTCAAACCTCCTCCAGTGGTTTGGGATCTCAACGTTGTCCTTTCTCAACTAATGAAACCTCATTTTGAGCCTCTTAACAAGGCTCCTCTTAAGTTTCTCACTTGGAAAGTGGTTTTTCTGGTGGCCCTCACGTCTGCTCGCAGGGTCAGTGAGCTTCAGGCCTTAGTGGCGGACCCTCCCTTCACAGTATTCCATCATGACAAGGTGGTCCTCCGCACTCATCCGAAATTCCTGCCTAAAGTGGTCTCTGAATTTCATCTCAATCAATCTATTGTACTTCCAGTGTTTTTTCCAAAGCCTCATTCTCATCCTGGAGAATCTGCTCTTCATACTCTGGACTGTAAACATGCTTTGGCTTTCTATCTGGATCGCACCAAACCACACAGAACTGCTTCTCAACTTTTCATCTCCTTTGATCAGAACAAGTTGGGACGCCCTGTCTCGAAGCGTACCATCTCCAACTGGATGGCGGCTTGCATCTCGTCTTGCTATGCCCAGGCTGGATTACCCCTTCCCTGTAAGGTCACAGCCCATAAGGTCAGAGCAATGGCAGCCTCTGTAGCCTTCCTCAGATCGACACCGATTGAGGAGATTTGTAAGGCTGCCACTTGGTCCTCGGTTCATACATTCACCTCTCATTATTGTCTGGATACTTTCTCCAGACGGGATGGACAGTTTGGCCAAACAGTATTACAGAATTTATTCTCCTAAGTTGCCAACTCTCCCACCATCCCATTGAGGTTAGCTTGGAGGTCACCCACTAGTGAGAATACCTGCCTGCTTGTCCTGGGATAAAGCAATGTTACTTACCGTAACAGTTGTTATCCAGGGACAGCAGGCAGCTATTCTCACGTCCCACCCACCTCCCCTGGGTTGGCTTCTCGGCTAGCTACCTGAACTGAGGAGACACACCCGGAGTATCGGGCGGGAAGGCACTGGCGCATGCGTGGTGCGGGCATCTCGAAACTTCTGAGTTTCTTCAAGCAAAGTATGCTTGTGAGACGTCCGTGCCGGGGCTCTGTCGGATGACATCACCCACTAGTGAGAATAGCTGCCTGCTGTCCCTGGATAACAACTGTTACTGTAAGTAACATTGCTTTAAGGTAGTCCTAGGGAGAGTCATTCCTGTATTTCCTGGGAAGTAAGTAACCCCAAAAAAAGTATCTACGGTTGGGGATCCTGCCAAGTATTTCTGACTTGGCCACTTATGGAAACAGGATAGTGGACTTAATGGACCTTAGATCTAAGCCAGTTTGGCAATTATGTTCTTATTAAAAAATCACAGTGAAAACATTCATTACTCTCCTAGTGGCTTACCTTTTCTCCTTTGGCTTCTTGTTCAATCTTTCCACCTTATCATGCCTGGAGGGGTGAGGTAGAGTGTTTGCATTTTGTATGCTGATTCTATCCACTGCCTTTCATTAATATATATTTTTTTAACAGAGGTAAACCTACAGCAGAGAAGTGTGCCCTCGGCAGTATTTGGAAGTCTAAAGGATGACTGAATTACCCTCTCCTGTAGGAGGGAAGAGAAACCAGAACCTTGACTGGCAGTGGAAATATTATTGCATCTTCACCAAGACTTTGAATATATATTTTTATCTCATATCTTGTTATATTTCTGTAACAGTTTTCTTGTTTCCTCTTGTCGTTGTTATAAAATGTTTACAAATGCATCCAGTCAAAATCTGTAAATGTCATATATGTAAATGCTAATGTATTAGTCTCCACACACCTATCCCAAAGAATAAAATGTATCCACTCTTATTGTTTGTTCTCTTTTGTAGGAACACGTTTGGTTCATTGCTCATGTTTTCAGTGGCCTGGGATTTTGTTCTGTCACTTTTGCATTTCTAAACCACCTATAACTATGCGGTTAACACTTAAAATAATGTCAAAATGCAACGAGTTTGCATGTTATCTATCCATCCCTGCTAAATAAAATACAGCAGTCAATCCAAGATTCTTAGTAGATATGACTACCTGCACAATTTCAGAGAAAAGCCTCCACAACATCTTTCTAAACTGTAAACAGGTCAGAACATATCCTCAGGATGCCAGGGAAGGAATTCCAAAATTTTACCTCAGACAACATAGCTGCTCTAGATTTAGCATGCCGAACAGTTTTCTCCTTCATGGAAGTTAGTCTCATAGACCTTAATTTCCTCCTCAACCGATACACCTCTCACTGAGTTTGAAAATTCAATGGAACAGATCTATACAAGCTCTGCTGTATCACTGATAACATTTTATAACAAACCCTTTGCAACACTGGGAGTTAAAATATGAGGGCATTTGGTACATCCCTGGTACCTCCCATCTCCCCTTGCAACACTATTTTTTGACAACAAATATAGGAGGCATAATTCAACAAAGAAAATACATAGAAACATGATGGCAAATAAAGGCCAAATGGCCCATCCACTAACCATTATCTCTTCCTCTTAAGAGATCCCACATGACTATCCCAGGCTTTCTTGAAATCAGACACAGTTTATGTTTCCACCACCTCTACTGGGAGATTGTACCACACATCTACCACCCTTTCTGTAAAAAAGTATTTCCTTAGATTACGCCTGAGCCTATCACCTCTCATTTCAAATGAAAGAGACTTGACTCATGCGTATTTACAAAAATAGTGTAGAATACCACTTATAAGGAACAATACACATCAGTACTGTTAAGCCCGTACACTTTAGGGCTTACTATAAGGCCTCAGAGATGGAGCCTACACACAGCAATGCAATCACAAGCTGAGATGGTCCGCGTAGTTGTGATACTCCTGCTCCAATCATTGGCCACTAAATACTTTTTTTATGCTATTTTTATATAATCTTTAACTTAGAGCTAATGTAAACCCTTCACCAATCAGTACTGAAAATATAGTACTTTTTCAAAAATTCTTCATCAAGTACTGTGTATATTATCCAAATTTGAAAAACTAGACCACAACTTTCTTGAAAGGTATCAGGGGAGGGGGGGGGTTCAGGGGACCTCCGGTGGCAGGGAGTGGGCATCCCTTCTGCCTTTTTGGGGATAGGGGATTTTTGGTGGTGGCACCTGGCACGGAGATGGGCTTTCGGTGGCAGAAGAGAGTGGGCATCCCTCCTATTTTTTTCTTGCTGGGGGGGGGGATTGCAGTGCTATGTTTGTTGGGGAGGGCCATCATTGGCAGGGGGACTTTTCTTTTTTTTTAATGGGGCAGATATTGTGCGCGTGTAATATGAACAGCCGAGTGGCAGAAGGCTGCTTTCTGGGCTTCTCTTTCCTCTCAGCTCTGCGCATGTGCGCGAATCGCTCTCACAGCGATCAATTGGACAGGAGAGTTGGTGATTACAACGAATCATTTGCATGCAAACTCTTTAGTGTATCAATAGCTCTTTTTGAAATGGCCAAAAATCAGATCGGAGCAGACCCACACGATGTTACCGATCCTCTTTAGTGCTTTTAGCCTCTTGAGGATGTCATCCAGTGGTAAAAACAGAGGTTCAGAATATAAATGTGAAAGATGTTGAAGTAAATATAAAACAGATACACCAATAAAAAGTTATATTAAAAGAATATATATATATATACATACAATATATATATAAATTCCAACTTGGATGTGTTTTAGTGAGGGCATGCAAAAAAAAAACTCGGATATGCTGGTTTGCTAATCATGCCGCCATCTTTGGATCTTTTGAGACGTGAATGGCGTCCGTATGAGAGGTATGTAGCCAGTTTTCATGATGTATATAGTTATAATACATACCGGGTTTTTAGAAATATTGATTTGAGTGTTTTATATTTCTAGTGCGATCGGGCTTGAAACACCCTGAGGCAGCTTGACAGTGAAACGCTGGCCATCGTTGGTGTTCCGATCTTTAAAGGAGAAAGTTAAGTTATCATTATCTTCTTCCATATCACTCGATTCTGAAAGTAATTTTTCAATACATTGCTATGACCATCAAGACCATCTAAGTAGGAGGTTTTATGCCAGTGAAGTGATCGCCCGAACACCGTTATTCCACCATTGTGGAGGTGGGCGGGCCCCTGTCTGAGGCTTTTTCCTCCGTTTAAGATTGGTTTTTGCTGGTGTCTTTATTTATTATACCTTCATTTTTCCTTTTGGTGAAAGTGTTTTTTGTGATTATTAGTGAGGGCATGCACACATGACGAGAATAATAAAAAATTCATATTCATACCATTTGTTACCTTTAAGAGCACAAGTTGTAAAAAGTACATTTTATTAAACAAGAAAGGCCAGAGCACATACCAGATTATCAATTATGTACCACTTCAAAGAGGATATTTAAAATTTTGTTCTCTATATCAATGATGCATCTAAACTGTAAAATATGTAGAATTAGGAGTAAACAAACCAAATAACATGTATGGAAAATATAAATAAAAGAGGAAGAGTTAAAAATACTTCTGTGTAATTAATACCTTCCTTATATCTAGCCAAAGGAATCAGGCCTTGATGCAACTGCATTACTCGACCCACAGTGAGACAATCTAAAAAAAAAAAAAAAAAAAAAATGCAAGTATTAGTGAATCATTTACAAAATAATAAACCATTGCCTTTGAAACAACAGTGTTTATTACAGCATATTGAAGTCATATAGCATTGCTACTTGTACAATATAACAAAATATGATGATCAATACTGTTAACCTACTTGAAAAGACTTACTGTATTTTTGCCCAATAACACGCACTTTTTTCTCCCCAAAAAGTGGGTGGAAATGAAGGTGCATCTTATGGAGCAAATATAACACCCCATCCTGGTACCTTTTTTAAAAAAAATTCCGGCGGTCCAGCGCTGTATCGGAAGGAGCTTTCCGTGCTCCTGCCCCTCCCTCACTGGACAGCTGCTTCAGAGTCCTCATCCCTTGCGGCAGAGTGGCGCACAAAGCAGGCGCGAGCTTTTTGCGCTCCCGCCTGGTCCTGCGTCGCTCCCTGAACGGCTGCTGTCAGGTCTCAAGAGAACTGCAGTACTTGCCTCTGTTAGTTTATTTATCTTCTGGACTGTCATCCCATGGTGCCAAGGCACTGCCTTGGCGATTGCATGAAGTGGTGCCTGTGCGGCTAGCTGCCTCGCCACCTCCTGTATCCGTCCCTTTTTCCTCCTCTGCCTTGCCTTTCTCTTCATTTGCTGTAGGGGAGGGGACTGGAGGCTGGATCTCTGGGTCAGCTGTCGAGACAAAAGAGCATTAACTGTATAAAGGCAGCTCATTTGAGACAACTCAAGGAAAAATTACAGCCTGTATGTGCAATAATCTAGAAATTTAGGGATATTTATCAGTAGACCTGCTGAGGTTTCTTTGGATACTAGGAAAACTTTGCTACCTGTTGTAAAATGATGTAAAACCTCAAATTAATGGTTTGGTAGCTACAGTTAAGAAGCATGAAGATTTGGATTAGATAGTAACATAGTACATGATGGCAGATAAAGAACCAAATGGTCCATCCAGTCTGCCCAACCTGATTCAATTTAAATTGTTTTCAATTTTTTCTTCTTCGCTATTTCTGGGCAAGAATCCAAAGCTCTACCCGGTACTGTGCTTGGGTTCCTACTGCCGATATCGCCATTAAAACTTACTCCATTAAAACTTACACCCTCCCAGCCATTGAAGCCCTCCCCAGCCCATCCTCCACCAAATGGCCTTATACAGACACAGACCGTGCACGTCTGCCCAGTACTGGCCTTAGTTCAATTTTTTATATTATTTTCTGATTCTAGATCCTCTGTGTTCTGGGCCGTAGACTTGTAAAGTCTGGTATTGTCCTAGGTTCTACCATCCAAGTTCACTCCAGCCTATCCAACCATCCTGTTTTGCAGGATATCTACCTTAATGTCTGGCCAGTAACATCCTCCCTCATGTTCCATATTAGTGGAGTTCCCATTGACGCCCACCCCAGCCCATCCTACACCGAAACACCATATATGGGACACAGACTGTGCAGATCTGTCCAATACCAGCCTTAGTTCTTTAATTTTCATCCTTCATTTTCTAATTAGAGATCCTCTATTTTCATCCCACGATTTTTGGAATTCCATCACCGTTTTGCTCTCCACCACTTCCCTCAGGAGAGCATTCCAGGCATCTCCGCGAAGAAGAATTTGCTAACATTTGCTCCTAAGTCTTCCTCCCCGTAACCTCAAATTATTCATGGAAGGAATTAATAGAAAACATGGTTTGGTTTTTTTTTATTTGTAAAATTTATATTCCACACACTACAATTCTTGGTAGATTACAAGGTCATCTATCTAAAAAAAAATACATAATTCAAAATTAAATCGATCATTGGACACAATACTGTGGCCCATAATGTTTTACTAAATTGGTATGTAGGCTTGTAACTGAAGAATAATTATAGAAGAATACGTGCTATAACAACCTAAGGAGAGGGTTTCACTATAACCCTCCCCACGTTCTCTTCTATATCACAACTGCTCGATACCCAGAATCTTCAGACCCTCAGAGGTGCCACCAGATGCTCAATAGTCTCTCATAGCAACTGGCTTTATGCCCCCTATCGTCATCGGGTCACATATACTAATTAGTTTTTAAAGATTTTTTGTGCAATGCTATAATATACTTATGTGTTAATTCAATAAATAATTAATAAAGTTTGTTAAAGTTTGTTACACTTATCTTGGGTGGTTCAGCCAAGAGGGACAGAGTACTGCCAACATGTTTCACCCTATCCGGGTTTCCTCAGGGCACAATCCCTCAAAACTGTGTTACTCTATACAACGTGGCCACCCGAGTAATTGTGGGGAGGGTTATAGTGAAACCCTCTCCTTAGGTTGCCATAATGTTTTACAACACCACACCACAATTGACATGTATTCTCAGAAGTAGTTGTATAATACTATTCTTTCAGATATCAACAAACGAAATGGTGTAGCAACCGAATTAGTCCACTCAAAGATAATATGTAGAAATAAAAAGAATCTGAGTGGTACTTTTTATATTGGTGTAACTAGAGGATGATCTGAAAAAGGAGGATTATATTCGAAAGCTAATCTAACCCTGCTCTAGTTAGTCCAATAAAAAAGGTAGCACTTGGATTCCTTTTGTTTTGGTTTTTATTTCTTTTCATTTCTACAGATATCAACAAGATATTACCAAAAGCTTGATGAAATACAGTTGTTTTTAAAGTTTTTAAAAAATGATTCTAAACTTCACAGAGATTGTACAAAAGGCAGCAATTCGTTCCAATGTTTTTGTCCTGCATCATAAAACAATTAATGTTCTATACTGTTCCAATGAAAAGTCGGGACATCTAATAAGTTTTCCTTCCCCCCCTTATCAAGCCACGCTACTTGGCAGCGCAGCTTGGTAAAAGAGGGGGAGGGGTTGCTGAAGCATACCATAGAGTTTAAGAGGGTCAACAGGAAATTACCGCCATCAATACACAACTCTTCCAGTAAACCCACATTTACGCATAAATGTGCTTCGTTAAACTTATAGACCAAACAGCACAATAGTTCAAGTTAAATCTTCTGTGAGAGTATAACCCAAACTTCAGATTGGAAGGGTATATATTCTCTTACCCCTCCTAACTCTCTTCACAGTGAATAATACATTTATAGATCCTCAGAAGTAACATAGTAGATGATGGCAGATAAAAACCCGAATGGTCCATCCAGTCTGCCCAACCTGATTCAATTTAAATTTAAAATTTTTTCTTCTTCTTAGCTATTTCTGGGCAAGAATCCAAAGCTTTATCCTGTACTATGCTTGGGTTCCAACTGCCGAAATCTCTGTTAAGACTTACTCCAGCCCATCTACACCCTCCCAGCCATTGAAGCCCCCCCAGCCCATCCTCCACCAAACGGCCATATACAGACAGACCGTGCAAGTCTGCCCAGTACTGGCCTTAGTTCAATATTTTATATTATTTTCTGATTCTAAATCCTCTGTGTTCATCCCACGCTTCTTTGAACTCAGTCACAGTTTTATTCTCCACCACCTCTCTCGGGTGGTGGAGAGTAAAACTAGCAGGCATACAAATTCATTGTGTCAGGCTTTATGTACTACTTCCTCACCGGATCTTCCATACTTTGCTATTAAATTTATAAATACTTTTTTCCACCTTGGTGTATAAATAGTTTAAATACTTAGCTTAAAACTTGTGGTCATGCTTTCAGGGATTTATACCGCCAACATGTTTCACCCAAAGGGGTTATATCAGGGCATCATATCCCTTTCTAAAGCTTAACAAAACTGTAACCGACCACTGAATAGTTAATTCAAACTTATAGGCATAATAGCACTCTACAGCCTTTGTTTCAAATCATTAACATCTCATTAGTTGGAACTAATTAAAATAAGATTTAAGTCTGCTAGACCATTATGGAAATCTTATAACACGTAGACAAACATGATTTAATGAGATAAGAGTCAGTATGGGTTCAGCCGAGGGTGGTCTTGCCTCACCAATTTGCTTGACTTCTTTGAAGATGTGAATAAACATGTGGATAAAAGTGAGATGGTTGATGTAGTGTATCTAGATTTTCAGAAAACTTTTGATAAGAGTTCCTCATGAGAGGCTCCTGAGAAAAATGAAAGAGTCATAGGATAGGTGGCAAAGTTCAGTTGTGGATTAGGAACTGGTTATTGGATAGAAAACAGGGTAGGGTTAAATGGTAATTATTCTCAATGGAGGAGAGTAAACAGTGGAGTGCCGCAGGGGTCTGAACCGAGACCGGTGCAATTTAACTTATTTATAAATGATCTGGAAATTGGAATGATGAGTGAGATGATTAAATTTGCAGATGACACTAACTATTCAAAGTTGTTAAAACGTATGCAGACTGTAATAAATTTCAGACCTTAGGACAGTGGTTCCCAACCCTGTCCTGGAGGACCACCAGACAGTTAGGTTTTCAGGATAGCCCTAATGAATATGCATGGAACAGATTTGCATGCCTGCCACCTCCTTGATATGCAAATCTCTCTTATGCATATTTATTAGGACTATCCTGAAAACCTGACTGGCTGGTGGTCCTCCAGGACAGGGTTGGGAACCACTGCCTTAGGAAATTAGAAGATTGGGCCGTCCAAGTGGCAGATGAAATTTAATGTGGACAAATGATGCATGTTGGGAAGAATAATCCGAATCATAGTTACCGGATGCTAGGGTCCACCTAGGGGGTTAGCGCCCAAGAAAAGGATCTGGGTGTCATTGTAGACAATATGATGAAACCTTGCACCCGGTGTGTGGCGGTGGCCAAAAAAGCAAACAGGATGCTAGGAATGATTAAAAAAGGGATGGTTAACAAGACTAAGAATGTTATAATGCCCCCGCATCGCTCCATGGTGTGACCTCATCTGGAGTATTGCGTTCAATTCTGGTCTCCTTATCTAAAGAAAGATAGAGCAGCGCTAGAAAAGGTTCAAAGAAGAGCGACCAAGATGATAAAGGAGATGGAACTCTTCTCATATGAGGAAACACTAAAAAGGTTAGGGCTCTTTAATAAGACAAGCTATTTTTTCTGCGGCCCTCCAAGTACCTACAAATCCAAAATGTGTCAACTGCCTATTCCTGAAAGCGGCATTACAAAAGTAACACATAAAGTAAAACAAACACGACTTATACACATATCTTAAAGTACAAATGAATAGTTGTATCTTAAAACCAAGATTTAATAGATCATCACAGAATCATTCATCTTAAAGCCAGTTTTAAGTTTTAAACAACGAATCGTTCATTAAATCATTCCATATAAGGAATTCTAGTTTTGAATGTAATTTGATGTTTGAATTGCATATCTATGAATATCATGGGATAAAGCCAGGACCGAAGTAGCTGGGTTCTTATAACATGGAACCAGGTTGCATAGAAATAATTGTACTTACACTTGTCTTTATATTTAGCATCACAGATGCCTTCATGGTGGATGATGTTTATGCTACAGCGCTGCTCATCCATCTGAGCATCCTGGATGTGGCTCAACAGGTTAAAGAATCCCTCTTGCTCGGGTGAAACCTGTGTGAGAAACCTATAATGAGAGAAGTCAAGGATAGCACTATTGAAGAGTATCCCTGAACATCACTGTGACCCTGACCACAAAGTTATAATAGTACTAGGGATACTTCTGAACCATAATTACACTGTGCAACAGAGATGTTTGGGGCATGAATTGTAGTGGGTGTTTTATGGTGATTTGGGGCTCGCTGAATTCAAAACTGACCTTCATTTTTCAGTATAACCCTTTGATTTTTGGCAAAAGAGCATTATATTGCAAAAATTAACATTTTCGCTACATATATTTTTTTTCTTTCCTGATTTCAATAATTTTATTGGTATTTAAAGAAGAAATCATACATATGCAAATATAATACAATATAACAGGGTTGCTAACACTTTTTTGGCTTGCGAGTTATTTTTAAAATAACCAAATCAAAATGATCTACCAATAATAAAATTTTTAAAAACACAAAGCACACTGTATGAAGAAAATGTTAATTATAATTTATATTCAGGGTTTTTTTTCAAAGAGGTCAAGGCAGATGACTAAAATATGCAATGTCACCTCAGTAACAACTATACAAAAATAGACAAACTATGACCATAACCCTCCCCTTTTACAAAACCGCAATAGCAGTTTTTAACACAGGGAGCTGCGCTGAATGCCCTGAGCTGTTCCCGATGCTCATAGGCTCCCAGCACTAAAAAACTCTATTGTGGTTTAATAAAAGGGGGCCTTGGTGCAAAATATAGACAGCAGAAATAAATTCTCAAAACGGACACATTTTGATCACTAAATTGAAAATAAAATCATTTTTCCTACCTTTGTTGTCTGATGATTTCATGAGTCTCTGGTTGCACTTCCTTCTGATTGCATCCAATATTTATTCCATTCTTCCTGCCTCCTGCATGCTTACCTCTCCTCCAGACCTCATTCCATTCCCTAACCAACATCTCTCTCTGTCCCTCTATGAGTCCAACTTTTTTTCTTCCTCTCTCCCTGCCTGCCCCCTGCCACCCTACGCACTCCATCCCCTCCCCCAACTTTTTCTTCCTCTCTCCCTGCCCCCCCTTCTTTCTTTCTTTCTTTCTCCCTGCCCTGTCTTTCTTTCTGTCTTTCTCTCTCCGTGCCCCCCCTTTCTTTCTCTCTCCCTGAACCTAAGCCATCGCTACCGATTTCTCCCTGCTTCCCAGACACTGCAAAAGCCAGGCCCATGCAGAAGCGCTGGGCCCACAAGCCACCCCCTCCCCCCCCACACCCGACATAAATTCTGACATCGGAGAAGAAGTTCCGGGCCAGCCAGGCAGCGATTGGAACTTCCTCTGCAATGTCAGAATTGACGTTGGGGGAGGCTTGTGGGCCCGGCACTTGTGCAGTGGCTGCATGCACCTGGCTTTTGAGGAAGCAGGGAGAACGCAAAGGCAACACGAGTCTACCGCGATCGACTCACGTTGCCCTTGTGATCGACCTTTTGGGCACCCCTGCAATATAATATAGATCATATGTATGCACAAAAGAAAATCAAACAACAAAATAACAGTAAACTAACATTTAAAGTTATTAATGATCATTGATGCTTTCATAGATTTATCAAAAAGGGCAGTATGGATGTACACCTTAAACAAATTGCTAATGCTTGGAGTAAATGTTATAACAATCTCTGAAATATTAAAACAGTTTGCCTCAAATTAGATTTTTAAGCTAAAGTATTAATTTTAATGATGATGTAATAATGTACTATATAATTAAATTATTGTGGGTGAAGAGGCGGAGCAGGAATATGCTGTAGGCCTATTGCATCATAAATTTTCAAGTTTCATCAGCACAGTTGAGATTAAATCAATTTTGTATTAGGGTTTTGCTTCTTAATTAAATCAGCACATTATGACTTCTCATGCTATAAATATTTGCGCTTTGCTCAAAAACTATACGTGATAGGAGAAACCTGAGGCTAATTACATACACAGGATGTCAAATTCTATAAAGTAAGCCTCATTTTCTTCTTGCCCCAGAAAAAAAAAATTAAAATTTGTTGCGCTGTTCCCAATTAATTGACTCATCATGGATTTACCATAACAGTTTAACAGTCATTTCTGAGATGTCACAGATTCTGAGGTGGATTATCTAAAGTAATAAAACTCAATTTCAAAAATTTTAAAATGAGATTTTAATTGGCAACAAAACAATTTATCATTTGATTCAGATCTAACAGTATGTGGAAGTTAATTTCATATTTTAATCACTTGATAGGAAAAAGAATCAATGGCGATGTATGGAGACAATTATACTTTACATTTTTCAGAGATTGGCAAGCTGAAATTTCTCTGAGCCCAAAACTAGCAAAGGATTACATTTACAAGTTTCTGCTAAACAAAGTAAAATTTTGACTTTCTGCAAAATTAGAGACTAATCTTGACTAGAGACAGGCCATCTAATTATGGCGAACTATGCTTTTTTGAATTCCACTCAGTGCCTATTCAGGAAAAACTAAAGACTTAGCTCCTCCTCCAGTAGACTCAGCTCTTCCCGAGAGAGAGAGAAGCACTGAAAGGGCTAAAAGAGGACCAACATAATAAGTGAAGCGCAGGGTCATGTGTCCTCTTTTTTGTCTTCACATAAATGGTAACTACCTAGTTATGCGATTTCTCAAGGTCACAAGGAGCTGTAGTGGAAACTGAACCCAGCTGTCTCGATTCTCAGCCCACTATGCTAACTACATGTGGGCACTCCTCCACTCCAGCAGATGAAAGTAGAAGTCCACCTATGATATGGCACATAGTTGGTAGCTGAAACCCATCTCCTTACCTGCCTGAGCATACCTGGGCTCCTGGCACTGGCATACTTCTCACTCACTTCAGTCTCTCCCAGAAAGGCTGTAGGTGTTGAGTGATAGCTCCTGCTATGGTGGCGGAGGGCACTCAGAGATTGCAGGAATGATCTTTTCCTCTTTGAATCAGAATCTGAGCTGGTTGTCTGTACCTACCACATATACAGAATAGAGCAGTCAATTATTCCTTTGTTTTTGCCTTGCATTCTGCCATCAGGGAATCCTCACATATCTCAGTTCTTACTACTTCCCCATACTATCTCTGCTAATCATTTCTATAGTGCCTCGAGTTCTATCCAGATGTCTTGCGAGACGTCCTTGTCTAACCCTAACCCAAAGCTCGCCCATAACACATCTCTACCACGCCCATCTCATGCTCTGAATGGACAGAGGCTGGAACACCTCACTAGACATACAGAACGACGGTTTTGATTATTGTCATTTCGACGTCCAAGTGCTGATTTAGGATGCTTTTTGGACATCTATGTTTTTTGATTATGGGCCCCATATTTTCCTGGTCAGCAAGCCTGTATTATTTTATGGCCGTGTTTTATTTTGTTGTATTGATCATTTTTTGTGCATTCATCAGAAAGCACCATGTGTCTATGCCTTGAAATCCTTCTGTGTACATAAGGCACCATCAGCAAATAGGTTACCTTGGCAATGCCTGGTGACATCACAATGCAATGCTGTCTCACTAAAGTATTAATTAGGTCTAGCATGCAAAAATATAACAAAAGTAGTCAATTAACATTTTAAAAGCAAAATCTCCAGAGTTTTGGGAATTTTTAAAGTGAAATAACGTTTTCCAGGATGTGCGTTAAATTTCAAACGCATCAGTACAGTAAGTTATGTATTCAAGGATGTGGGAGTCAACTAATAGTATTCCTTCACTTCTGTTCAGCTGAAATAATCTAAGAAGAACCACCAATCTCCTCAGTAAGCGTGGTCCAAAGGAGAGTAGATATGGCCAAGGGAGGTGGATAAGGTAGTGTTATTCTCACCAAATTTGAAGAAAGTGTAAGATTCAGCCAAGTTGGCCAAGGAGATGGATGAACAGGAATCACACCGCGGGGAAACTATTCAATGAATGCTTCTGTTCATTCATCTCCTTGGCCATCTCTGCTAAAATAGTCCAACAGTGAGAATAGCACTACCTCTTAGCCTAGCCACGTGCAGATGAAAAAAGTAGAACCTGGTTTATAGAAATATAGTTCCCCCTTTTACAAAGCCGCAAAGCTGAGTGATGCGCGGCAATTCTCCGACATCCATTCAATTCCTATGGGCATCGCATTTACTGCGCCAGCTCACACTGCCAGAGGGAAATAGTTACATGCAGTCCCCTCATCCAACCCCAGCACTGGTTCAGAGGGAAGTGTGGCCCCTCACAAATAATGGAAGTAAAACCCAGATGTCTCAATCCGTCCTCCATTTTCTGGAGCCATATGGTAACCCTAGGGATACTGGGACAATACAGACTCCAAGGATAGATTACTCTTAACAACATGTTGAGATATTGGGGTAATATGAGCTTAAAGGATAAGGGGCCCCTTCACATGTTTATTAAAATTGCTTCATATCCCACTAAAGATTTCATAGAGAAAAAGTCTGTTCCAAAGAGTTTGTTGGGATAGTGGGAACTGGGAGCATGCCTGTAACCCAACATAAGGTTAAATGGTAAAACTAGAGAGCATAATTTGAGATTACAGGGAGGAAGACTTAGGAGCAACGTTAGGAAATTCTTCTTCACAGAGAGGATGGTAGACGCCTAGAATGCACTCCCCAAGGGAAGTGGTGGAGAGGAAAATGGTGATGGAATTCAAAAAAGCGTAGAATAAAAATAAAGGATCTTGAATAGAAAAAGATGTAAATTAAAGAACTAAGGCCAGTATTGGACAGACCTGCATGGTCTGTGTCCCTTATATGGTGATTCGGTGTAGGATGGGCTGGTATCAATGAGAACTCCACTAATATGGAACATGAGAATGTTACTGGCCAGACTTTATGGTAGATATCCTGCAAACAACGGGATGGTTGGATAGGCTGGAGTGAGCTTTTGATGGCAACTTCAACATTTGGAACCATTAGGACAATTCCAGACTTTACAGTCTACAGCCCAGAAATATCAAAGAAGAGACAAGTTACTCCAATCATGGATTTTTAAAATAGGTATAACTTATGGGCAGACTGGATGGACCGTTTAGGTCTTTTATCTGCCCTCATTTACTATGTTACTATGGTTTGGTTGGATTTAAGATGAGACTGCAAGATGACAACCAGGAAGTAATTGCATCTGCGCATGATTTAAAGGGAACCTAAATTTAACTGATGAAGTAAGTAACACTGAGAAGATTAAGAGAATATCAATAGTATAAATAAATGCTTTGATGTTATGATCCTGGATTAAAGAAGCAAGAGGGCTAAGAAACATATTAAATATAAAAGAGGAGATAGTAGAGAGCCTTGTGGGACACCACAAGCCAATGGAACTGAAAAAAAAACAAAAAAAAGAGGCGGCAGGGGAAACAGATACCTTGAAATATCTCTTAGAGAGATAAAGCACTGAACCACTGAAAAACCTTACCTGAAATACCTATCGATTGTACTTGAGACAATAGGAAACAATGGCCTACTAAATCAAAGGTCGATGAAAGGTCACGCGAAACCAAAAGCACTAGAGAATCTGCATCTAAAATGGAGTGAAATTCACTATTGAGAGCCGTCACAGTTGTTTCCAAGCTATGGTGTGTGTGAAACCCCATCTGATGAGGGTGTAATTACTAGTGTATTATCTACAAAATCAGAGGTTCTGGTTAAAAGTAACCTGCTCTGTGATCATTGAAAGTATGCAGAGATTAGATATTGTACGATATGTCCAGAACGACGAGGAGGTAGCAAAGGATTGAACAATCGCTGTTTTCCGTGAAGATGGAACCTCACCATTAGACAGACTAACTCCTCTTTTACTAAGGTGCGCAAACATTTTTAGCACGCGCTGCATTGCCACGTGCGCTAACCCTGCGCTACGCGCAAAGAAGAAACGCCAGCTCAATGCTGGCATTAGCGTCTAGTGTGCGCTAAAACCGCTAATGCAACTTGGTGAAAGGAGCCCTAAGGGTAATAAGAAGTACCGGTAAAATGATAGGGAGGAAACCATGACTTGGAAGTTTTATCCAACTTGATGGAAGCGGATCGAGCAAAGTAAGTTAGTTAAGTAGTTATGTTGAAATCTGTTTTTATTAAACAACAAACCATAACACAGGCAAACAACAGACAAAAATATATAGCAGTTTCACCCCAACCAAGGAAAACAGGGCTCCCCACCACCCAAGAGGACCGGACTCTTATGTCCTCTCAGGTTACAAAGAACCCCAAACCCCCAGCCCCCCCCCCAAAAGCAGACCCCCCCAAAAACCCCTCCCCCTCCCCCCCAGCCCCCCTCCCCCCTCCCCCCCCAGCCCCCCTCCCCCAGATCAGACAGGCGGACTGGAATACAACCGCAATCTATTCAAGACACGACTATGCACCCGGGGAGACAAACTGTCCAAATAGGGAGTCCAAATATGAACAAAGTCTCTGCTCCTTCGCCGAGAGGAAGAAGCCAGGTTGGCCTCCCAGCTGAGAAGGTCATGTAATTTATTCCTCCAGTACCAGAAGGAGGGAGGAACATCCACCAACCAGAAATTTAGTATACATTTTTTTCCCCAAAATATAACATTTGCTCAAAAACAATTTCTCAGCAGAGGTATACACAGAAAACAAAGAAAAATGAGCGAACAACATGTGATATGCAGAGACAGGAACAGAAACCCGTAAGAGACCCTGAAGAAAGGAAGCCAAGGCCTCCCAAAAACTCTGAATACTCTCACAACTCCAAAGACCATGAAAGTTAAGAGTTCACCTCCGCATGACAGGTGAGACAGTAGGGGGTATCGGCACAGCCCATATGGTAGGCCCGGCTCTGGGAGGCGTACGCTCTCAACAAGGTCCTGAAGTGGCACTCTTGAAGCTCTGGGAGGCGTATGCTCTCAACAAGGTCCTGAAGTGGCACTCTCGAAGCTCTGCACTAAGCCATTAGGGCATTGGGTCAGCATTGGCCCTGAAGAAAGTCTGCAAGAGGAAAGAAGGAACGCATAAATTACCTGCTGGGCCATTTCCTCTGTGTCCCTGCTGGGTGCAAAGTCTTTCCAAGAAGGATATAGAAAGGTGATGCAAGGTTGGAGAAAAGTCAAAGGCCCCCATTGTTGAGAGGTGTCATCTGATTGGCTGAATATTGTCTTTGTTATTAAGTCACACTTTTGGCTTTAGCTGAACAAATACTAGTACAGAAAACACCCACACATAGGCTTATAAGAAAACACCTCACAAGTGTCAGTAGTGCTCAGAACTAATTCAATGGTGTTTAAAGATCACAACGGGGTAAATCCCCGGAAAATGTGCCTTTAATGTCGTTGCACTTTGATCACTGTAATGGTTGCAATGAATCCAAATGCTTAAAGGTACAGATCAGTGGTTCCCAACCCTGTCCTGGAGGACCACCAGCCAGTCGGGTTTTCGGGAAAGCCCTAATGAATATGCATGGGGCAGATTTGCATGCCTGTCACCTCCATTATATGCCAATCTCTCTCATGCATATTCATTAGGGCTTTCCCAAAAACCCGACTGGCTGGTGGTCCTCCAGGACAGGGTTGGGAACCACTGGAATAGATAATTCAAAAACATGTGTACTCGTCTGGGGTGTCCAACTATTCCAGGTTACTTTAAAGCAGGGGTCTCAAAGTCCCCTCCTTGAGGGCCGCAATCCAGTCGGGTTTTCAGGATTTCCCCAATGAATATGCATGAGATCTATGCGCATGCACTGCTTTCAATGCATATTCATTGGGGAAATCCTGAAAACCCGACTGGATTGCGGCCCTCAAGGAGGGACTTTGAGATCCCTGCTTTAAAGTATCTTATGTGTGGGTTCTCCGAGGAAGCCTGGTCTGGCGAAATGCGTCAGAACCTGGAATAGTTGGACACCCCAGACGAGTACACATTTTTTAAAATGATCTATTCCAGTGGTTCCTAACCCTGTCCTGGAGGACCACCAGCCAGTCGGGTTTTCGGGAAAGCCCTAATGAATATGCATGAGAGAGATTGGCATATAATGGAGGTGACAGGCATGCAAATCTGCCCCAGGCATATTCATTAGGGCTTTCCCGAAAACCCGACTGGCTGGTGGTCCTCCAGGACAGGGTTGGGAACCACTGATCTGTACCTTTAAGCATTTGGATTCATTGCAACCATTACAGTGATCAAAGTGCAACGACATTAAAGGCACATTTTCCGGGGATTTACCCCGTTGTGATCTTTAAACACCATTGAATTAGTTCTGAGCACTACTGACACTTGTGAGGTGTTTTCTGTACTAGTATTTGCTCCATGTGTCACCCACGTGGTATTACATATCTTATTCCCAAGTTTTTGTTTTGGATTTAGCTGAATAAAAACAAGATTGATATGATAGCATCTGACTTTGCTCTGGGACTACGATTTGCTATTCTTTACTTTGGTTTATTTATCTATTTTTTTTATTCAAAATAAGTATTGATTGCTTATCTGTACTTCTTAGGCTCTCTCGTCATTTTTTTCATATTTGTAGTTCTCTGGTGGAATTTGTAATAGAGCGACATTCAGTCCTTCTGCTGCATTTCTGTCCTCCATATTTCCTACTTAGTGCCCCTCTCTTATTACCTAATAGAGCATATCTTCACACAAGGCCAACCCTGAGTCCTTTAACGACAAAGGACTATGTCTTCTTTACACCTGTGCGTCGGGTCTGGCAATGGATCTGTAAGTTTCACTCAGTTGACTGGCATTGCATTCCATTTCCATTACACTGTGATAGCTTTTTGGGACATGGGAGAGTAGAGGTATTACATGTTTTCCAAGTGTTTTTGAATGAAGGTATCATTAAGCCCTGCCAGACATTACAAGAGGAATTCCATCTTGCTCCAAGTTATTTCTTCACTTATTTACAGTTGCGCCATTGTTTTAATACATTGGATATGACCTACTTGACTTTGGAAACCCCATGAGCTTTCATCATCAGCATTCACGCCGGGCTCTCAAATACAGGTCCCCCCTGCACTTTCACTACATGCATTTCAAGGAACATTCATCATTCCCATGGGGATTGATAGATGCCAGATAAATGTAGTTTCTGGTTGCTTGGGAGTTACTATTAAAAATAGGCCTAACTAATACTATACCCCATACTATGCCATACCATAAGCTGTTCCAGACAATACCAGACATGTGGTAGGAAGAGAGTGGGCACACTCAGGTGGGGCGTGCCAACTTTACACTTAAATTTCCACCAGAAATGTATTTTATTTTAATTTTTTATTTAAAGTATTACAGTATTTCTTTGATTTTTTTTTTTCTGTTTGCTTGAGAGTTTATTTGCTTGAGTTCCAGTTAACAGAGTCTACTGTATAGTCATATTGCATCTGTATATTGTGTCTAGAAAAGCATCTCTGTTTCACGATACCGTAACAGGGTCTTGTTTGAAATGTGGACATTTACATGCTTCTTTCTGGAGCCACATTTTTAGTTATACTGTATATCTAATATTTGGAAGTTTCTTAAGCCTATGGCTCAGCTTATCTTTGGCCTTATCCCAGGGTCCAGATCACTTAAGAGAGGACTTTAAAAGTTTGTTAAATGGCCCTTAAGTAGCATATTTTTTTCACTCAGAGAATAGTTAAGTTCTGGAATGCGTTTTAAGAAAGGTTTGGACAAATTCATGGAGGAAAAGTCCAGTCTGTTTTAAGACATGGTGGAAGACTCTGTTTGCCCTTGATTGGTAGCATGGAATGTTGCTACTCTTTGGGTTTTGGCCAGGTACTAGTGACCTGGATTGGCCACTGTGAGAACGGGCTACTGGACTTGATGGACCATTGGTCTGACTCAGTAAGGCTATTCTTATGATCTTATATGGCTCCAGAAAAAGCAGGGTGGATTGAGACCTCCGGGTTTTACTTCCATTGTTTCAATAGAAGTAAAACTTGGATGTCTCAATCCGTCCTCCTTTTTCTGGAGCTATATGGTAACCCTATACTTAAGAATATTTTGCTTAAGTGCCAGTCTCTCATTCATTACATACTTGGAGATCTAACATGTCTATGGCACATTGTACTATACAAGATTTTCAGTCACTAAAGAGAAAGCAATTTTAAGTGACCTGGGAGCCTTTTTGGGCAATCGCCAACAGCACATAGCAGAATATTGAATATTTGATTATCATTGTTTTAATTATCAGTTCTTTCACAATGAATAATCCTTTGTTGGATAGGAGAGGGGATTTCTTTTGGAAGGGGATACTGTATGATCATCTCTTAATCTCCACTATCTTATATCTTGAAAACATAAAAATTGAACAATAAGTATTGCATTTTTTGGAGGTGTATTAATCTGTACTTGCTCAATAAAAATTGCTTAAACATAATTTTAAAATATCAATAAAAATAAGTTTTAAAATGTTGAAAAATTTTGGAATGTTGCATTGAAAATGCACAGTATGAATACTGTTTAAAATAGTAAGAGGTTTATTAATTTTGGGCTTTGGGTTGACCTGAGCTCCAATTTTCCCTATCTAGCTAAAGGATATAAGAGAGATGTTATCTGCTCTTCACTCTTGGTTGGCGGTAAATTTCATGGCGACACCAGGAAGTATTTCTTCACTGAAAGAGTGGTTGACCATTGGAACGGGCTTCCGTTGAAGGTGATCAAGGCCAACAGTGTGCCGGATTTTAAGAGTAAATGGGATGCCCATGTGGGATCCCTAAGAGGGTCGAGTTAAGGAGTAGGGTCGTTAGGAGTGGGATCTCTAGGAAAATAAGCCTAGGTGGGTGGGTCTGTTAGGTGGGCAGATTTGATGGGCTATGGCCCTTTTCTGCCGCCATTTTCTATGTTTCTATGTGTGCTTATCCTAAGTTTCCCTAAACACGAACACATTTATGACCATCACTACCCGTTTCAGGAAGGTGTACTTGTGACATTGCTTATGAATCTACCTGTATGGAACTTCATACCATGACCTCTTCTTTTATAGCATCAGTCAAAATCATCCCTAGGCTCCTCTGAGGAAGAGATGGGGAAATAAAAAGAATGGAGAGGAGGAAAATAGAGGGCAGACATGGTAAGAGCTAAAAGTGTGAGAAAGAATGGTAATGACAATAATAATAACAGTTTATATACGCAGGACCGTGAAGTTCTATGCAGTTTACAATGATAAAAAGTTACAGATTGAGTAGTACTAACAGAGTGAAGAAGATGGAAGAGAATAAAGCAAAGGGGATTTTTGGATCACTGGTAATGGGCCAGCACTTGTAAGGAGTGATGCTACAGTAGAAATGGTTGCAGGGTAAATAAAGATAATTGTTGGGTTTTTGGGGGGTGGGATATTTGATTTGAATTAGTTTCTGATAGAACGTTAAATGATCTTTACATTACATTACATTAGGGATTTCTATTCCGCCATTACCTTGCAGTTCAAGGCGGATTACAAAAGAATTATCCAAGATGTATTACAACAAGAACTTACAAAAAAAAAAAAAAATTGGTCATTTTCAAAAAGAGTGAGAAATGGGTAAGGTTATTTGTTTGGGGTAGTTGGCTTTCGTGAGAGGTGGAGTTTGAGACTTGCGGTATTATTTCTTTTTTTCAGAGTTTTCTTGAAGAGTATGGTCTTTATTTCTTTTCTAAAAGTCTTGTAGTCGAGGGATGCCGTCAGTAGATGGCGATTTGGTTGTCTAGTTTGGCTGCTTGAGTGGCCAGGAGGCCATCATATAGTTTTTTCCGTGTAAAATGTTTTTATCTTGTATTGCACTTGCTGAAAGTTTTAAAATGAATAAAGACTATATATATATATATATAAAATAAATGGTTGAAGGGTAAATAAGTCCTATTTAGACTGTCCCCATATGCTTTACAACAAAAACCACCAGCCATATTAGTAGCTGGTCTCCAACTCCATCCAGTTTATAACCTACTGAAGATGTGAATTCTGGAATTCCATGTTGTACCCTCCACAAGTTCTCAAAGAGACTTCTACAGCAGCACAATCACTGGGTCATTCCTTTCTTTAGGCATACTTTTGGCTTTTACCATTGTTCTGCTTGACCCCAGCCCCGGCTCGAACTCTTTTCTCACGCGAAGTACCTCACTCCGATAAAAAAAACAAAACACAAAACCAAAACGTTTGCAGTCCAAAGGCGTGAACTTGTATTCTTACCATTAAAGCTTAGCCACCATTCTCTAGTTCGGGGGTGTCCACCCCCGTGGCCCAGTTCGAGGGCGCAGCATTCTGACTCATCGCCGCCCCCGGGAGTTTTCCCTTCTGAGTGGCTCCCTCCGCCTCCTCAGTGCTGGAGTCATTTTTGTGCACAAAAGCCGCGCGCATAGGCAGCTCCGTCCCGTGCCTGACCCGGAAGCGTTCCCACGTCAGAGAGAAGGCTTCTGGGTTAGTCGCCGCCCGCCGGAGGGAGAGAGAAGGGGTGTTGGGATTCAGGGGGAAGAGATGGGGAGATGAGGGAGGACATAGAAAGGGAGAATTGGGGGTCTAAGGGAAAGAGAGATGGTGAAGAAAGAGGGCTTGTACATCATGTTAAATTGTATTAAGAAATTTTATTTTCAGCTTGAATAAATGGGCTTCTTCACTATGGAGGGAGAACTGGTCCTTATTTTGTATTATTTACCATTTATATTGCTGATTTTTTTTTTTTACAGATTACATAAGGCTCAGGAGATCCACAGACAGACACTGTTTAAACATGAATATAGCTTTATTATCTACAGTATAACAAATGAACATTTTAGAAGGGTACATTTTGGAGTAAGGCACAAAAATATATAAATATATACATATACAGTATCTCCAAATAACTGCAGTTAAAGTTTCAATGTGCTGGTTGAAATGGATATTTGGTAGCTGAAAAGTATTCTGGAATAAACACTATTTGCATAATTGCCCTTCCCCTCCTCCAAGTCTAAATAATGAAATTGAATGCCACACGGCAAGTAATAGCAAATTCTTCTTCTTATAAATCTTACTAAGGAGTCCTTTTCCTATGCTGCATTAGGCATATACCCAAACACACAAAAATGAACTAATACAGGATGTGCTATCATGTTAGTTTTTTTAACTGCACACTAATTTATTTTGCATTTTTTTTTAGGGGGGCATTAAGGGCGGAGAGTGGGCATTCATTCCTGTGGTAACCAGCTAGAACATCATTACCGTATTTTCACGCATATAATCATGCGCGTTATACGCGTGAGCACGTTTTACAACTTTTTTTTTACATAGTTCTCCCCCCCCCCCGACGTCCGATTCACCCCGGACCGCTCGCACCCCCACCCCGAAGGACCGCTCGCGCCCCCACAGCCTCCCGACCCCCCCCATCATGTAGAAGCTCCTACCGTTGTCCTGCTGCTTCCTCTGCCGGCGGTCCCGCCCTTTCTCTGACATCAGAGAAAGGGCGGGACCGCCGAAAGAGGAAGCAGCGCAGACGCAGGGCTCACAGAAGGGCCGGGACCGCCGGCAGAGGAAGCAGCAGGACAACAGTAGGAGCTTCTACATGATGGAGGGGGGTCGGGAGGCTGTGGGGGTGCGAGCAGTCCTTCGGGGTGGGGGTTCGGGTGCAAGTGTGTGCGAGCAGTCCTTTGGGGTGGGGGTGCGGGTGCGTGCGAGCGGTCCTGCGGGTGGGTGAATCGGACGTCCGGGGGGGGGGGCATCAGGCTTTCAGGGTGGGGACAGGACTTCAAGGGGGAGAGGAGAGTCGGGGCGGGCTAAAGGAGAGTCGGGGTGGCCAGAGGAGAGTCGGGGTGGGCGAAAGGAGTGTCAGGTGGCGACGGGAGAGTCGGGGCGGCATGCACGGTATATAAAAATTTATTTACATAAATTAGTTCCCCGCGTGCTATACCCGTGTGCACGTTTTACACGGGTGCGCGGTATATGAGTGAAAATACGGTACTATGTGGTGTTTGGCATTCAGATATCATGGAGCTCTTATCACCAGCAAAACAGGTAGTAGTGGTAAGTGCTTCAGTTGTAATGGCCACATGCTAATGGCAGTATTTGCACACGGCCATCAGCAAATAGGCCATTTTATGACCATGCTAAAAATGGCCTTAGCAAGTGGAAATGACCTCTGTTAAGGATGTGAACTAAGGCTAGATTTTACTGCAGCTTTGTAAAAGGACTCCCGATGATTGCTCTTTAATTAACACGGGATTATGCTGTGGAAGGAATGAGAGACTTCGGTTTATCTCAGTGCCAAAGATGACTCAGATTGCTCCATCTGAATCCTACATTTCCTGGGGGAAATAACTGTCTGTTCCGAAAACACTTATGAGATACACCGCTGGCTTTCTCTATTTGAAACGCCTGTGGAAGCCAAACAGATTGGCTTTCGATTATGAAAATCCTAAACCACCTAGCAGAGGCAGAGAGCCTCCTTCCATACCAAAGAAACAGTAAAACAGTTGGATCTCCCCCTCTTAACAGGTAAGCTTGGATCTCCTATGGAATTTCTGTAGTTACTTTGCAGAGTATCATTACTGCATGCATTGCACTATCTCCAAACAACAAAATCCTAGTAAAAATGCAGAATGCTGGTGATCTTAAGCTTGTGTCAGAGTTAGTGGAAAAGTCTGCTTATATATGCAAAAGTGCAGTATGCCTCATAGTTATGAGGCTCCAGAAAAACACAGGTTTTCAGAATGGTGTTATGCATGTGTGTGGCTTGTGACTACCGTGTTTTCCCCGAAATAAGACCTACCCCAAAAATAAGCCCTAGCATGATTTTCGGGGTAGGTCTTAATAGAAGCCCTACCCCCCAAAAATAAGCCCTAGTCGCTGGCAGCAGCGCTTCTCCCGCCTCCCCTGCCATCTCTCCCATCCGAACCCCAACCGCGAGGCCGAAATACCTGGTAACACACGGCAGCATAGGCTGCATCACGGCCTTCTCACGCCCGGGCGTTCCCTGCCGCATTGCTGACGACATCTCAGGGTCACAATCTGTCAGTGGAATGTCTGACAAACAGCCTCCTTGTGCCAGAGATTAGGCCAAAAGATGTACTGTAGATAAATGTTATTCTAAGTGGGACTTTGAAGCATATTCAGTTGCCTCACTTATGTAACACATTTGACATTTTCATCAAAATGCTGGAGAAGCCCACTGAAGAATTCTTAGAACTTGTCTAGAACCCTAAGTCTCATTTTAACGAACTAAAGGTCATTTTCCCCTCATGGTAAGCAAGTCTACACTATGTTTCACAACAATTCACACTCTGCTTTAAAAGAAACCCTCTAGTTTTGCCAGTTCCCAGACATTTTGTTTTTAAATTTAACTCTGACATTACTTGTAACTGGTGTTTCTGCAATGGAGTGGACCGAGATACTCAACAATAGAAAGAAACTCAACAATAGAAAGAATTCAACAATATAAAGAACTGCCTCTGGTTAGCTGTCCCACTTTTGTACAGAGATCATTCACAAGGTTACGACCACTATTATAGGAGTTCTGTGATTGGTAGAATGGTGAGAGGTGGGTGAAATACCATAACTGGGAGTGGGAGATGGTTACTGACTTAGAAATGCTGGAAAGATAGGGATCAATTCATGAGGTAAAATTTGATCCCCCCAAAGCCTAAATTAATTTTAAAAATATAACATATACCTGAACTTGTCCTGGAAGAAGGGTAGGGATTGTAGAACTAGGGTTCTTAACATTTAACAATATTGATAAGGGTTCCGAGTTCTGCCAAGGGCAGCTACTTGATATAGGCTGGATTTAGGCAGAAGCACTGCTGCTTATCATCCCAGTGAATACAAGACCCTGAGAAAAGGGGCAGATATGCAAGTGCTTAGCATATACATTAAAAACAGACACATTATTATTACATATTCCACTAATAAGGGATATTCTGAAGGGAGTATGCTAAATTAAAGAGGGCACTGAACTATACACTCCAGTTCATGGACTTCTTTGGTGACTCACTATTGCAAAAGTTTGCAAAATCATGGCAGGAGCAGAATGGAGCAGATAGAGAGAAGAAGGTGTTTCCTTTTTTGTGAGAAGTGACCTGCATCTAGCCTTTGAAAGAAATTCTTCACTTTGGCATTAGAGCAGTGGTCTCAAATTCAAACCCTTTGCAGGGCCACATTTTAGATTTGTCGGTATTTGGAGGGCCTCAGGAAAAAACAGTCTTCATAATAATATTGTCATTTACAGCTAAAGAGACATATGATCAAGAAACTGTTTTATTTTACTTTTGTGATTATGATAGACATACCAAGGGTCTCAAAATAGTACATGGCGGGCTGCATGTGGCCCCCGGGCCGCGAGTTTGAGACCACTGCATTAGAGTGAGAAGCTAATAATAAAGAATGTTAAGAATCTGTATGTAAATACAGTCCATGTAAAGCACCTTTAAGCAAACACAGGTCAGACCCAAGTCCGGCAATCTGTTCTAGATCAAGTCATGGCATTAGTGGTAATCTGGGCAGACCTAACTAGTCTTGGCTTTATCCAACTGTATCTATCAGACTTGTATATGCGTAAAGAAAAATGAGAATCACACATTCACGTCTACCAGCTTTGCACATCCGGACAGACACAACACGGATTGGCTCAGTCTGCTCCTCATGATATCACAGAGAGCCAGGGGGATGTTTCACAGTTAACACCCTGTTGGGTGTAAGCCAGTGACAGCCGTTACTTCTGGGGGTCCCCGGAGGGAGGCTGTGTGACTGAGGGCTCTCTAAAATCTAAAATATTTAATATTATTTATGATATTTCTTTGAGTGGTAGTAGTATTACCACTCTACAGGTTGTCTCTCCCCCTCATCTAGTTCCTTTTTTGGGGGCTTTGGGAGATTATTCTTTCCTCATGATATGGAACATCATATATTATATTCTAGCCTCCCAAATTTCTTCCCATATAAACCATATAGTAAATCAAATGTTAGAGACTACACCCTGGTACAACTGTTGTAAATGTGGCTTCACGCCAGTGATGAAAAGTTTGCAGAAGCCATGCCGACAAAGGAAATTTTGTTAAAGTTGATGACATGTACAGCTGGGCAGGGACTGCATATTCTCAAATATTTCTTGCACTCTTTGGGATGATTTCTTGTATATCATGCCCTAGTTTTGCCATCTTTCTGTAGCTGAATACAGGATCGAAGAGATTGAGGTGTTCTAGTAGAGTAATGCCATTTGTAAAACAAAGCTGTTATTATAGGAACTGTGCTGGAAATAGGTTTAAACAAACTGTAGCGACTGTCCCATCACTTTCTATCAGTGTGATCAGTATCACTTCCTGCCTCGATTCTCACAAAACAAGGTGGTTACCTCAGATTGGACACCTATGGCTTTTTCCCCCTATATCCCTGAAAAGGGAATCCAGTAATTTGCTGGAAAGAGCTTCAAGACAAGATGTTCCCCTTTAACAATGGAAAAAGAACAAGAGCAGAAAGATGTCACGTTTCAGTGGAAGGAATGGACAGTTTCCTCTTTTCGCAGAACATGAAAAAGGGATGACTTCAGCTTGAAGAATCCATGGGTGGCTGGT